>NC_090922.1:1398563082-1398870530 GCF_040938575.1 Ambystoma mexicanum
TTGGCGATCGTCCCATAAGATCGTAATGCTGCTCCACTGATTAACACGAAGCAGCAGGTGTCGGGAGTAAAACCCATCTGCAGGAGTGGCATACAGATGGCAGTGGCAAAAGGGGAGGAGATACCTGTCAACCAAAAGAAAAGAAACAGAATAGAATGGCCATCAGAACTACATTCGAACAACTCACTTCAATGATCACACTAGATCCACAGCCATATGCATGCAAGCCCACTCCAAAGGATCATCACCACCCCAAAACCACTTGCGAATCATAACTATCTATATCGAGGTGAAAACACCATCACAAACGAGTGTACCTGTGCATGCGTCTGTGAAAACAGAATCCTTCAGATGGGATTGGTAACGTGCATGGACACAAGTGTCTGAAGGCGCGTCGAGACAGGGAGGGCTCAACAAGGCCAGATAGACGATGGTCCCACTATGGCAGCCCTGCATCACATAGCGCAGGGGGGGCGGACAGATCCCAAGAAGCCCTGTACATGGCAAACTCTGTATCAAATCACCTGCCCATGCATCCATTCATCATTCCCTCATCCCGTAATGAAAACGCCTGAATATTTACTCACATAACATTAGAAATATCCATTGAGTCTGTGCGTTATGCAGCCTGCAAAATCCACAGTGCCCCAGCACGTAATTCCAGTCTAGTGAAGTAACATGTATTTGGGAACGTCCTGCCTTATCGTCCACTACGCAATTGCGCATCCCATACTATTCATATCAATCATAGCATTCTCGCCATGGCCCCTGTCCCAAGGACATTGAACAATAGAACGTTATATTTGCAGTCAGACCTGTGGGCATCTCCTCGCCGCTAGCTGAAAACCGAAAGCGCCGCCCTTCGAATTCCTCATTTGCAACATCACGTCGAAGAGGCATCTGTGGCCGTTTGAAAACACTAATTAATCCATCGAGTGCGGCTGTGTGTGAAAATGGCAACTGCCTTCACCCACGAATGGGACGCCCCGCCCGTCGTTGCAACTCGGTACAGTGATGAATGAGGGCCCACCGTTACTCGAGTACTACGTTCCACTGACCCTTCACAACTCTGTTCGCGACTGCACAGATAGTATGTGAAACAATGGGACCACAGCAGAATGAACATATCAACCAATGTTACACGGCCATCGGGTACAAATACAAGATTGCAATAGCAAGATGCCATTCCACGAATTGCAGCGTTGTGCGCGGGACGTGCTCGGCCAAAGGGGAGAGCAGTTTGCACAGGTGGAATGAATCACCACAGGTGGAGGCCATTCAGCCTGAAAACACATAAATTGCACACCCAGTCTCCTCCCACAACCACACCCACTCCGAAATGCTACCGGCAGGACTCGCGATGTTGGCCCTGGGGGACCTGATAGCACTGCAAGTACTCCAACTCCAAGAAGAAGACGAACACCAACTACAACCGGCTGCACGGAGGAGACGCAGGAGGAGGAGGAGGCCAAGGCAGGGCCAGCAAGGGCCGCCAGCACAGCCACTACCACCACGCAGGCAGCCCGCAATCCCACGCCTCCGAGCACATCCGTTCAACCTCACTGATGAGCAGATCCACACCCTCTACCGTCTGGACCGGGACACCATAACCGCCATTGTGGACATGACACAGGCTGACCTTGTCAGCATGATAGATAGCCCAACCGCCATCCCACCCCTACTGAAGGTGGTGTCTGTACTCCACTTCCTGGCCACAGGCACCTACCAGCACACAGTCGGACAGTTGCATGGCATTTCTCAGCCACTGTTCTCACGGACACTATTGCAAGTGCTCGATGCCCTCCTGAAGCACGCAGACGACTACATCTCCCTACCACGCTCGGAGCTGGAAATTACCAACACAAAAGTGGGATTCCATGCACTTGCCGGCATACCGGGTTGCATTGGTGCCATCGACTGCACCCATGTGGAATTGGTCGTCCCACATGCCATGGAGGCCCAGTACCGCAACCGAAAACAATTTCATTCTCTGAATGTACAAATGGTGTGTGACTCCAACAGGATCATTACACATTGTTGTGCCCGATTCCCTGGATCAACCCATGATTCTATGGTCTTGAGGAACTCTACAATACCACGCTACATGGAGCGACACGCAGGGAACAGATCCTGGCTACTCGGTGAGTCTCATTTCATGCATGATGATGTGGGGTATGTGATTCGGCAATGACCTGGCAGGAAGGGGGCGGGGGGGGGGTGTGCGTAGCAATGGCATTCCACATCATACGTTTATCGTCCACATACAGGTGATGCTGGATATCCACTGAAGAGATGGCTCCTCACACCAGTCCGGAACCCACAGAACCAGCATGAGGAGGACTACAACCATGCCCACTCACGTACCCGTGTAGTCATAGAACAGGCATTCGGCCTACTGAAGACTCGTTTCCGCTGCCTCAGCAGGTCTGGCGGGGCACTCCTGTACCGCCATGAGAAGGTTGCAAAGATGGTGATGGCATGTGTCATGCTCCACAACATGTGCGTACATAGAAATGTGCCCATGCCCCCTGACGCAGAACTGCAAGCACCTGAAGATGGTCATGATGAGGGTGGGGATGTGGCAGCACCTCAGGGAGTCTGCGAGGCACCGGAGGCCCGTGACATTCGTCAGCATCTCATTGATGTATGCTTCTAGCACTCACGCCTGGTGGCTGATACATGGACACGGGACTCGTGGCACTGTGTGTGTCTGGGACATGCACAATATGGACTGTACGCCTATGATGGCCTCGTACACAAAGATCAATGTCCACACATCTCATTGGTTGATTGTGCACTTTTTATGGCATATGTGATATCATGTTGTACACCCTATCGACCCGCCACCCAAGTGAGCCCAACACACCCCCGCCACCCTCCCACCTCCCCCCCGAACACCAGTGTCCAAAGATGCTCATCGTCAGTGGGCAGTCGCTATTGCAAGCCCCCTCTGCGGGTATCAGGGGCACCCCTGCCTGTGGAGCGCATATTCCTCCCAGATCTACGTTGGGGGCTGCCCTGGACGGAACTTGCAATGGATGATGTCTCTGCCTGCTCACGTCCATGCATGTCCCTATGGGTTTGCGAGAGCTCAGTGAGCACATGGCGCACTGCGGCAAGTTCACCACATACGTCTTTGGACGTCGCATGCAGTTCCCCCCTCAGGCTCTCGGTGCTTCTCTCCATTTGGACTCTCAGGCTCTCGGTGCTACTCTCCATTTGTGCCCTTAGTGTCTCTGTACCTCTCTCCATTTCTGCCCTAAGTGTCTCAGTTGATGTTTCTATGTCTGCCTTAGTGCCCCCACATTCATCGGCATGGTCCTTGAGGAGCGTGGCCAGTTGCTGCTGTTGCACTATTAACTGGTCGAGGGACTGTTGCCTCTGCTGGGCCATGGCCATTTGCGGGGGTGTCACAGAGGGGCTGTTGTCCTCATGTTGCCCTGCCACAGGGCTTGTGGGGGATGGCCAGTCGTCTTGTGGGTGCCCCTGCGTGGTATCCTCATGTAGTACGGGATGGGACAGACAGGGGGATTGGGACAGGTCATGGATGGATCTGACTTCGACATCCCCGTCTTCTGTGTCGGAGCATGCTGCCATCAATGGGGTGTCACCTATGGTGCTGCTGCCACCGGAGGCAGTGCCTTCTGTGGCATCCGTTGGGGGGACCTGTGGTGGTGGTGTTGTGGGCATGCTGGCTGCTGGGGTGCCTGTTGATGTTCCCTCCTGTGTGCTGCCACCTGATTTGTGCTGCTGCCGTGTCTTGATGCGTGCAGCTGAGGTGGAGGGTCTTTGGCCGTTGGTCTTGGCCCTCTTTGCAGGTGTGCTGGTAGGGGTGTCCTGCAGCTCGTCGTTTGGATCGGACCCTGTGGTGGAGTAAAGGAGGGCGAGGGTTATTGGTGGGTCTGTGGGAATTGGAATGGCATTGTATCACATGCATTGGGGTGGTACCTGAGGGTGATTTGGGTCGGGGCCTTGGAGGTGCTTCCATTTGTGTGTGGAGTGAGGGTGCAGTTGTTTGGCAGCCTGCAGTTAGGGTGTGCCTGCTGCACGTGTAGTGCGTGTTTTAGGGGTTTTTAATTATTTATGTATTTATTGTGGGTTTTAACGTGCGCTATCAGGACGATGTGTGTGGACGTTCTCCTGGACATGTGTTTCTGTTGCACTATGGGGACACATGGTGCTTCACATGGATGGACTTTGTGGTTTTGGCATTGTTTCATTAGGCCCACCTACCTGATTCTTCGGATGTCTGCACTCCTTTCTCCATCCCTCCGACTCCCTCTATGCTCTCCATTCCGATGGTGGAGGCACAGATTTCTTCCCAGGGGGTCAGCTTGATGGGTGATTCCGACCCTCCCCCGGTGGCTGTGGCAATGTTGCGGTTGGCAGAGAGTATGCTGCGGACGCGTATCCGCAGGTCGTCCCATCGCTTACGGCATTGCTGTGGGGTGCGGGGTGCGGTCCCCACCGCACTTACCCGCTGTGCCACCAGAGCCCATATGGCCTTCTTGTTTGCGAGTGCCGTCCTGGTCATTTGCGTGGAGAAGACGACGGCAGCATTCTCCTGGAGGGTCTCTGTTAGCACGGTGAGTTCCTCACGGGAGAAGTGGACCTGCCGCTTGCGGTCGCACGCTTTCTTCGCTACTTTTCCCATTTTTCTTGGTTTCGCTAGGGTGGATGACGGGTTGGGTTGTGTCTCAGGGTAGTGATTTTAGTGGTTGTGTGGTTTTAGTGGTTTTATAGGTGTACGGCGGGTTGTTTCCCGTTCCGGGCCCGTGTTTTAACTTCCGTTTCCGTATATTTCCGGTCACCGTACTTTACGGTAGGCGCACACTGCGGTGTCCGCTGTGATGGGTGGCGGTATTGCACCTAGGGCGCCGTACGGCGGCGGTGTGGGCCGTTTTGGGTTCATTTCCGCCATCGCGGACTTTGCACTTCCGCCATGCCGTGGTGCTCGTGCCCGATGGGTCGGAATGGGCCGCACTTTGCTCCTTCTTGCAATGGCGGAAACGCTATTTACGCTGTGGCGGTCCGGTCAGTCACTTTCCGCCAGGGTCGTAATGAGGGCCTATATCTTTATTAATAAACAGGAAAATTAATATTTGTACAAAATCACAAATCACGCCACCTCACTCTGTGGCCCAAATGCTTTTCTTTCCTAACAATTCTTTTTCTTTTTACACCAATTGAAAACACTAGTGGTTCAGGAAAACACAAATCACAGACTTGTTAACCCCACAACATGCACAGTCAAAACACTTTGCATGGCGTTCACTTTTAACATGTAGCAGCATGGAACATGCATGATCATAAGCCTGGCTCTGTTCTTAATATGTAGTTTAATTTAAATAATATGCAACACTTTTCTATTTGTAAAAACAATTTCACATATGCAGCACTTTGTATTTTTAATTTCCCTGCTCTCTAGGCAAAGCCAGCAGAGTTGAAGCACTAGAGACTTTTAAAACAAGTCACTCTTTGTATATAGAACCCTTTCTTCTATCAGGAGTCACTTTCCCACTCTCAATGTAAGTATGCTTTTTAGTCAGGGACTTCATTGTATTTAATTTGTAAGATGCTTTTCTGTACCAGCACAGAAACCCAAATATTCAGAAATGGTGAACAGTTGGGAATGTCTTTTCTATGCACCCCGTCCTTTCAGGGAATTATGAGGTTGGCAATCAGAAATAGGAGTACCCAATTACTATCTGTATTCACACTGGAAGCAATGTTGTTTAATTTGAATGTCAACAAAATCACTGCATGTTAGTTGACTATAGGGTATTTAATGAATGTATTATTTAGTAAAAATATTAAGGATCAACTTTCTCTGCCCACCAAATCAATAACATATCCCCACAAGCCCTGGTTTGGTAGAACAAGTTCCTTTCATAGAATCTCTGTGTTTTTTCACACTCAGGGAAAAGACACCACCTCAGGGCTCCTGGATATTTCACTGGGGAAGGACATCAAGAGTCGATTACAGGCTTCTCTAGGTTCAGTCACAATCCGCCTTCAGCATTAATCCCTTTTTTTATTCCCCTTTTATAGATTCCAGTCATATTGTATTCTCCCCAGTCTTCCTCCAACAATTTAATCAGTAGGTGTCGCAGTCAGAGGATATCAAGTAGTTCTCCCTGATTCCCATTGTGTGACCCCTAATCAACCCATAACCACAACCCTAATTATTAAAATGAGGACGTGCCAGCTTATTGACTCTTAATTGCGATAGGACCACTATTCTCCATCCCCTTAACCCATGCCAGCCCCTTTTCTTTTGATTGGTTCCTTCATTTAACAAGGCCAAAATCGCGGAGGAATCAGTTCAACTCCTTCAATTTCCATTTCTACACATTTCTGTCTTGCACTTAAAAAACTCAAATGTGGTGAATGGTTTTACTATCTAATTAAGCATAACAATATTACACGGCCTACGGTAGCGGGCGTGTAGTTATGGTTAAGTTGCTCAACCCATAAGAAGAGCACTTTTTGGGTGGCTTATAACTTCAACCCCCTGGACGAATCGTCATGAAACTTTGCAAAATAAGTATATGGCCCGTCAGATTGATTCTGCAAAGGTTGGTGTGGTTTCGTGCAGGGATAGCAAAGTTATAGGGGGGGCCACATAGATGCAATGGAAAAAAAATGTGCTCATGCCTACAGCCCAAACTGCTGGACGTATTTTCACCAAATTGGCACCAGAAGCAGCGGCCTGGTCATGAAAGTATGCTTTTGGAGACTTGGTGTAAACCCTTCCGGTAGTTTTTTTTAAACAACCAAAAAGTATAATGTTGAAAAAGACATCTTTGTAGGGACTGTTTATTAAAATTAATTTAATAAGTGAAGTCATCAGTGATGTCATCAATGACATTTGTGATGTAATCTTTTATGTCTGGATGTTAGTCTTAGCAGTGCATGGTGTTGGCATGAGTTATGGTTGCTCAGCTTACCATAACTGGGGAATTTCTGGGGGGGGTTCGGTTTTACTTGTAACTTCCCTTCAACAAAGTTTTTTCATCAAATTGTATAGTTTTTATTAGTGCAACTTAACCATAACGTCCCTTTAACAAAGTGTTATATATATTCCTGAAACGGTCTGCCCATGCCTATCCTATTGAAACATGTCTCGTTGCGGTACAATCGTGAATTACTCAAAATTTATAACAGTTATTAACCCAACTTTTTGTATACAGATATCTAATTTCATCAGCTTTAGGTTGTAACATTTGTTCCCATGGTCAAATTCTTCAAACAATACGATGTATGATTACTAAGACAAGGAATAAAACATAATCCTGCATACACTTGTTGAATGTTATATGCTAAATGTTAAAGGTATTTGTATAGATCACCATCACCAATGGAGTTGGTCCCCAGGTGCTCAGGCGGATCTGTAAATGAGAAGGCGGGGAGGGTTAGTAGGCGAAGAGGGAGTAGAATAGTGAGAGAGGTGGTGTCCTGTTGGTGGCTTCAGTTCGGTATACACTGTGCGGTGACCTTTGGTGTGAGTATCTGTTTGATGTCAGGCCTCATATGCTGTTGATGCGGCTTATGTGTTGTTTGTTTGTTGTTGCGGTCTGGTGAACTGTGTGCGGGTTGCTGTGGGAAAAGTGGTTGTGTAGGTTTTTGTATGAGTTAGGTATGCTGAATTTTTGAGCTTTTTTGGTTAGTGGGTTGTAGGTCTCGTAGCTGGCTTTTGCAGATTGGCTAAATGCCTAGGATTAAGAATCCTGTGTGGGTGGGCAGAGGCCCAGGTCTCACAATACATTATGGGCCTCATTACAAGGTTGGTGGTCCGGTAATAACAATACCGGTAAGGGAATGCCGGCATTATTTACCGGATTGGTGCATTACGACCCGCAATGCCGGTGCTACCGGCATCTGCAGGGACCCGTTGTGACTGGGTAGCACCTACCCGGAATGGGTTTGGGCACGCGACAGCCATGCCAGTAACACCGGCATGCCGTAAGCAAGTGCACATTACGAGGTTCATGGACATGCACATCATGGTAACCATTCTTACCGGCATCCGGTAACACTGACATTGCGGGGCAGCGTTAATAGCAATCTGCTGTGTTCCCAATTGCCACAGGTGCACACAATCAGCACAGGTGGAGGCAATGGAGTCAGGCACAGCACAAAAGGAGCACAGCCACACACCACACCCCTGTCAAGTCCAAAATGATACCACTAGCAGTTGCCAAACAGGAGCTGGAGGATATGCCTGCACTGCTACTATTCAAGCAGGCATTCAACCAGGGAATACAGAAGAGGCACATAAGGAGAAGGAGGGTGAGACTGGGCCAGCACATACCACCAGTGCAGGCAGTGGTACCCCACAGGCAACCACCAATCCCTTGCATAAGGGCCGGTCCATTTGACTTAACCCCTGCACAGATCCACACCCTGTACCGCCTGGACAGGGACACAATAGCCACAATTGTGGGTCTCATTCATGATGACCTGGTCAGCCTGATCAACATCCGTACCGCCATCCCCCCTCTGCTGAAGGTGGTGTCTGTGCTCCACTTCCTTGCCACAGGCACCTACCAGCACATAGTGGGGCAGCTGCATGGCATCTCACAACCATGTTTCTCACGTGTGCTGAACCAGGTGCTGGATGCACTCCTGAAACACATAAGGCCCCACATATCATTACCACGGACTACGGAGGAGGTGAATGCCACCAGAATTGCATTCTATGCACTGGCATGCCAAACGTCATTGGTGTCCTCGAATGAACCCATGTTGTGCTGGTAGTCAGGCATGCTGTGGAGGTAGTCTACCACAAACGGAAGCAGTACCACTCCCTGAATGTCCAGATGGTGTGTGATTCAAGCGAGATAATTATGCATTGCAGCGCTATATACCCGGGATCCACACAAGACGCAATGTTGCTGTGCAACTCCACGCTTCCCCGCTACATAGAACAACACGCTGCACAACGTGCCTGGCTGCTGGGTATGTCCAACCACAATGCCATGGCGGTTATCGTTGGGGGGGGACCACAAGCATATGCAACCTGTCTGCTGGCTGGGCCAGGGGGGATATTTTGGGGGGTCACCGTCCTGGGTGCCAAACACTGTGACCCCAATGATCACGACAGGATGCATGAGACTGACAATGGATACAAATGTGCCATGGCCGCACATCTATGTGTAAACGGTAGCTACAAACACAGCACCAACCCCTGCACATGCACATGGTACATCATCAGACCTGAGCCACAGGTACTACAATGCACCAACCTGCAGTCACAATGCATAAGCACATGAGCGCAGCAAAGTACATCACAGGTCATGCAGCCATGACTGAGCGAAATCCAACTGCCTCTCAGGGAATCCCCTGTCACTGCCCCTGGCAGACAGGTTCACCGCAGACCACCATGTCATTCCATGCACCTGAGGGACACTCAAAAAACCAATGGGACATGATGTACAAAATAGAATTCAGCAATTAGTCAACACCACTGACATATGTGCGAGTGGGGCAGGACCAATACACAGTACCTCAGTTCCACCATGCCAGTTGACACCCAGAGCCATCACGGAAATGTCTCCCACACTGGCGGACCATACCACCAATTCCATTGTGCCATGATCACATGGGTGAACGCATTGACGGACATGTACATGGCATCATAAAGTACTTGAAAGCATGATTGGCAAAACAATGTGTATCTTGTTGCAGATCAGGGAAATGCATCATACAGTGCCCTACATGCATACTGAATCCTCCTCTACAACACAGCCATCACATGTGTGTACATCATGGACCTACTGACTTCATCTGTATGAGTGCTGTATCGGGTGTTAAGGTCCCTAAGACCTGAATGTTACCCATGCTCCCCTACCTTGGATCAACATCAAGAACACCAACCTGAGTGTTGCTCTAATGAAATGGCAATAGCTGGCAATGGAAATCTCTTGCAATGGAAATCTCTTGCATTTGACCATGAACAATGTACAGACAGCATACACAAGGAATGCCAAAATCCCTCACAATCAAATTGTCATTTGATCCCATACAGGTGATGCTGGGTATCCCCTGAATATTGGCACTGTTAAGAAATGCATTTATACACACTTAAAAATCAATGTCCAGTCATGTGTTTTTCATATGCACACCAGGTGTATTAATCAAATGTGAACTATGTACAATGAACAGATATAAATGTGGACCTCAATCCTTTGATGTTCTACAAAGTACCCCCCACCACCCATCCCTCAACACCCCCACATACCCACACCCCCAGCCCTCAAAACCCCCACACACCCACATCCCCACCCCCCAACTCCCATTCCTCAACACCCCCACACCCCCTCTGCACCCAATCCAAGTCCAAGCAGACTCCCTCCTGTATGTGTGTCCGGCTACTGATGTCCCCTTTTAGATGGAGGGTGTTGCTCCTTTGGCCGGCGCATACTGTGCAGCGACCTCCGCACCGGGCTCGTCTGGGTCGAACTCGCTGGGGTTGTGCTTGCTGATGGTGGGGGTGTGGCTCGGCCGGTGCAGCAGGATGTTGGGCCATAGTGGCAGCCAACTGTGTGAGTGCCTGCGTCATGTATGCCATGCCTTCACGCACTCGCCTGGCCACACAGTAGACAGCACGGGTGACTGTCTGGGTGTTGTCATGATGGGCCCGGTGTGTGGCTTCCCCTTCTGCAAGGTATTTCTTCACCATGTTGTGCATGGCCTGCTGGCGCTCCTCCATGCGGCTCATCCACCCCTTAAGGTCCCGTATGGTAGGTGAATACATCTTCGGGCACTTCCTCCCCAGAGCTGCGACCACCAGATACATGTCCCAAGGAGTACTGTGGTGTGTGCAGCATGGTTGGTGTTGCTTTATGTCCTCTGACATGCCATGGCCTGCTGTGTCCACCTCATCCTGTTGCTCGTCCTCCTCCACGCCATGTTGGGCGGATTGAGCTGCCTCACTGAGGTCACTTGTGGTCGTTGACTTTGCCCTTGCAACATCGCTGCCCGCTGGTGATCCCTCCTCATCCACATGAGGTGTCTGCTGTGGGGTAGGGGTTTTCTTGGCTGTGACCTTTGGAGCTGGTGTGCCTTTTGGCATGCTTGCCTTGATGGAACCAATGTTTCTTGGCTGGGCACATTACTAGGTGTCGGAGCGAGCTGCTCCTCAGGTTCTCCGGCCTGTGCGCCCTGTTGGCTGGGGTGCTGTGGCTTGGGATCGTTGGTTTGCCTCGGGCCAGCCCTTGATGTCAACTGCCTGGTGCCATCATCATCCCCTCTGCTCCTGCGTGCTGGTGTTGACTTGGTTGTTGTGGTGTGTTCGGCATTGCTGTCTGATCCTGTGCCTGTGGGGGATGAAGAGGCAGGGCATCAGTCATGGGTGAAGGTACATCCTACATACATTAATGTTAGTACATTTTGAGTCTTGTGCATTGTTGTGTGCATGTTAGAGGGGCGTCCATGGTGCTTACAGTGTCTGTTGGGTGTCCTACAGGTGTGTCATGGATTGCGTGCTGTAGCCATGCCTCAGGGGCTGCGTGCCATGTGCTGTTTGGTTGGGGCTCAGGTGTGCAATCAGTAGTGGAGTTGTGTGCACCATGCAATGAGGTGGCACAGTGGTGAGGCCTGCATCTCTGCGATGATTCATATGTGTGTGTCTGCATGCAGATGGTACTGTGTTTGCAATTGGGGACTAATGTGATTTGTGTGTGTGGGGTTTGTTGTGTGTTTTCATGACAGAGATGTAGCATTTGTATTAGGGCTGACCTTAGGTGGGAGGTGATTGGCGATGTATTTGCTCTCATCTACTTTCCATTTGGACTCCACCATTGTATTTGGGGTGTTGGGTGTGTCTTCACTTTTGTATTATGCTAAGGGTCACTCACCGTCATCAGCCGATGATGGGACTCCCATCGCAGAATGCCCAACTCCTTCGATGGACTCCATGTCAATCACAGAGCTGAAGGTTTCCTCCCACCATGCCAGCCTTACGGGTGAGGATGCTCCTTCACCTGTTGCTTGGGCCTGGCTATGGTTATCTGACAAGATGTTGCGGACACGTAGCCGCAGATCGTCCCACCTTTTTTGGCAGTCTTTTACACTGCATGGGGTTGTCCCCACTGCGAATGCCTTCTGGGCCATCTCCACCCAGATATTTTTCTTCCTTATTTGGGCCGCACGGCACAGGGTGTCGGAAAGCACGTTTAGCTTGTCATCGCTAAAACGGGGCTTACACAGCGGAGGTGTGCCTTTACGGGTAGCCTGAAACATTTTCTTGCTGGCAGGGTTCACAGTTTGCAATTCCAGGTCCTGTAGTCAGAGGATTGCAATGGATTGTGTTTTTCAAGATGGCTGTTGGAGCATTTCCCGTTCCAGCGCATCGACGTTGTTTCCGGTACCGGCACTTCCGGTGCCAGTATGTACAGTAACGATATCAACGGTACCGTTCTGTCCGGCATCTAGGATGCTGATGCCTGTGTCTGCG
This sequence comes from Ambystoma mexicanum, assembly GCF_040938575.1. NCBI lineage: Eukaryota > Metazoa > Chordata > Amphibia > Caudata > Ambystomatidae > Ambystoma > Ambystoma mexicanum. The sequence goes on from NC_090922.1 coordinate 1,398,575,543, forward strand.
GCATGGATGATGCCACTATCGGGGGTAAGGAGGGCCCTACTGGCATGCCTGTGCAGCCATGACCAGCATGCCGGTATGCGTGTGCACGCTGACTCGGAATCAACTGTTGATTCCTGCAGCAGTGCAACACGGACACAGTTGCACCGGCATGCCAGTAATTAGCAAATGTTGCCAGCCAACCCGTAATGAGGCCCTCTGTTTCACCATGCAATAGAAAGGTTGGAGGCCATACCTAGAATTGAGAGTCCTGTACAGTAGGCAAAAGGCATCGGTTCCACCATAAGTCAATTTCCACATATGATAGACAGAGGTGGGGGCTACACCTGGATTCGGGTTTCTGAAGAGTGGGGGAGAGACCTAGGTTTCGCAATACATTGCACCATAGATTAGACATCAATGGGAGCTATACCTGTATTGAGGGTCCTGTGTAGCGGGGAAAGGCTTAGGTTCCGCAGTGAGTGGGTTTGAACATGTAATAGACAGGGACGGAGACTGCACCCAAGCCTGAGAATCCTGCAAAGTGTGAGCCACGCAGGCCAAAGTTCACAGTTCCATCCAGGTGTGTGAATTGCTGACATTCACAATCTATCTAGATGTGACTCAGGCTAATGTTCACCTTAGTATGAGGTTCGACATTTAGAGCTTAATGTTCACAATTGTTATATAAATGTGGCACATGCTGATATTAACAGTTCTAAGTGTGGCGCATTCACAGTGCTGTCTGGATGTGACGCAGGTTGAAGTTCATAATTCTAAGTGTGGTCCTTGTTAACATTCACAATTCTATCTAAGTGTGACACATGTTAATATTCACAGTTCTCAGTGTGGGCCTTGCTAACATTCACAATTCTATCTAAGTGTGGCACTTGCTGACTTTCATAGTCTTATCTAGAAGCGACGCAGGCTAGTGTACACAATTCTGTCTAGGTGTGGCACATTGCTAACATTCACAGTCCTATGTAGAAGCGAAGCAGGCTAATGTTGACAATTCAGTCTAGGTGTGGCATGTTGCTAACATTCATATTCCTATCTACTTGTGATGCATGCTAATGTTCACAATTCCATCTAGGTGTGGCATGTTGCTAACATTCACATTGCTATCCAGATGCGATGCATGCCAATGTTTACAAGTCTGTCTAAGTGTGGCACGTGGCTAACATTCACAATCCTATCTAGATGCGACGTAGGCTAATGTTTACAATTCTGTCTAGTTCTGTCTAATTCTGTCTAGGTGTGGCACATTGCTATCATTCACAATCCTATCTAGATGCGACGCAGGCTAATGTTCACAATTCAGTCTAGGTGTGGCACGTTGCTAACATTGACAATCCTATCTAGATGCGATGCAGACTAATGTTCACAATTTAGTCTAGGTGTGGCACGTTGCTAACATGCAGAATCCTATCTAGATGCAATGCAGGCTAAAGTTCACAATTCTGTCTAGCTGTGGCTATGGGTGTCACGGTATTGGTTGCATGGCTGTATGATATCCTTCTTGTCAAATGACAGTATATCATGGTTATCGCAGTATAGCAGGTGGAGTTAACTAATCTTAACAAATATTTTCTTAAAGGTCATACATTGTCAGCATTTTGAAACTTGTCTCTACACATTTTTAGCAGATCCTCCAGGAATCAAAGGAGGCTGCAGATTTGGCCTTTCATGGCGCTCACTCGTTGATCTCCTTGAATGAAAGAGTCACTAGTCGAAGTGTTAAAATGCACATTTTGAGCAATGAGCTTGCTGCTCAGTCACAGGTCATCGCTTTGAAAATCGGCCTCGACCTGCACTATTTTGGAACCACATGGCATGGGCATCATGACACCTCGCTGCGATCAGTCATAAAAGTTTTTTTGATAACGCTTTATCCCATTAAAGGGAGAAAAGTCACTCATGTGAGGTCTGAAAGCCTACGTCATTGTGTTTCTTTTGTCAAAATGAATAGCCATCACACACTCACCAAAAGGTTGCATATTGATCAAATCACTATAGCTTGTTTACCATCAGCCTGGTGTATTATAAAGGTCTAATGTTGGAGTCACCAATGACCATGTAATCCTAACAGGACAGCATTCAGTGGACTATGTTGATTTCTTTCTTGATTCTTGCAATACATGTTCTTTTACCTTCTTGAAGATAGTGGCACAAAAACGTTTTGAAAATGACAAAGTTAAAATACATATAGGCACATATATGGCCTAGACCACCACATCACCACAGCCCCATCATTACCATTTTCCCCAGGTCTGAGGGCATTAGGACCCTTGTTATGTGAGTTGAGACGGAGGAATGCTTTCATGAGTGGTGTCAAAAATCGAGGATAGACCTGAGAAATATCTCTCCCCCATTGCTCTGGATACTTCAAATTGAATGTAGAATCTGTCCTGCCTGCTTGAGTCTAGTGCCATATGCAGAAGGCAGGTTAAGGATCAAGCGAAGAAACAACTCTAGTGCCAATGTGTAAATGTACACGGAGGACAGTGGGGGGGGTGGCACGAGTTGGGCATTTTTTCCATTAAGAGGACCTGGGGACTATACCATGGGGATGACAGCATTACCTACTGCCTGGGCAGTTAAAAATGCAGGAGTGGGCTCTGGATGCAGAGGGTTAGGCCCTCGATGTATCCAAACACTGTAAAGCATCCAATCAGGGCCTGGGGGCTGGCTAGGTGAGAGGCAGGAGTGGGAAGCAGGAAGGGAAGAAGGGAGACCACGAAGAGCACGCGGTGCAAGTTGGGCATTTATTTTCATTAAGAGAGCCTGGGGGTAATGCCATGGGGGATGAGAGCCTTACCTGCTGCCTGGGAAGTTCAAAATGCAGCAGTGGGCTCTGGATGCAAAGGGTTAGGCCCTCAATGTATCCAAACACTGTACAGCGGCCAATCAGGGCCCGGAGGCTCGGCTAGGAGGGAGGCACTAGTGGAAAGTATTTGGGGAAAAGAGAGACAACGAAAAGCGCGCACAGTGCGAGTTGTGCATTTTTTTTCATTAAGAGGGCCTGGAGGATATGCCATGGGGGATGAGGGCCTTACCTGCTGCCTGGGCAGTTCAAAATGCAGCGGTCGCCTCCTGATGCAGAGGGTTAGGCCCTCGATGTATCCAAACACTGTAAAGTGGCCAATCAGGGCCCGGGGGCCGGCTAGGTAGGAGGCACCAGTGGAAAGCATGAAGGTGAGAAGGGAGACCAGGAGGGTTGCGCGTGGCATGAGTTGGGCATTATTTTTCATTAAGAGGACCTGGGTGCTATGCCATGGGGGATGAGAGCCTTACCTGCTGCCTGGGCTGTTAAAAATGCAGCAGTGGACTTCAGATGCAGAGGGTTAGGCCCTTGATGTATCCAAACACCGTAAAGCGGCCAGTCAGGGTGCAGGGGCCAGCCAGGTGGGAGGCACCAGTGGAAGCAGAAAGGGAGAAGGGAGACCACGAGGAGCATGTGCGGCGCAAGTTGGGCATTTTTTTTCATTAAGATGGCCTGGCGGATATGCCATGGGGGATGAGGGCCTTACCTGCTGCCTGGGCAGTTCAAAATGCAGCGGTCGCCTCCTGATGCAGAGGGTTAGGCCCTCGATGTATCCAAACACTGTAAATCGGCCAATCAGGGCCCGGGAGCCGGTTAGGTGGTAGGCACCAGTGGTGAGCAAGAAGGGGAAAAGGGAGACCAAATGGAGCGCTCGCAGTGTGAGTTGGGCATCTTTTTTCATTAAGAGGGCCTGGGGGCTATGCCATGGGGGATGAGAACCTTACCTGCTGCCTGGTTAGTTTGAAATGCAGCGGTGGGCTCCAGATGCAAAGGGTTAGGCCCTCAATGTATCCAAACACTGTAAAGTGGCCAATCAGGGCCCGGGGGCCTGGCTAGGTGGGAGGCACCAGTGGAAAGCGTAATGGGAGAAGGTAGACCACGAGGAGCATTTCGAGTTGCAGGTTGGGCATTTCTTTTCATTAAGAGGGCCTGGGGGCTATGCCATGGGTGATGAGAGACTTACCTGCTGCCTGGACAGTTCAAAATGAAGCGGTGGGCTCCGGATGCAAAGGGTTAGGCCCTCAATATATCCAAAACCGTAAAGCGGCCAATCAGGGCCCAGGGCTCGCCTAGGTGGGTGGCACCAGTGGAAAGCATAAGGGAAGAAGTAAGACCACAAGGAGCACTTCGAGTTGCAAGTTGGTCATTTCTTTTCATTAAGAGGGCCTGGGGGTTATGCCATGGGGGATGAGAGCCTTACCTGCTGCCTGGGCAGTTAAAAATGCAGATGTGGGATCCGGATGCACAGGGTTAGGACCTTTGTATCCAAACACAGTAAAGTGGCCAATTAGGGCCCAGAGGCCGGCTAGGTGGGGGACAGCAATGGAAAGCAGGAAGGGGAGAAAGGAGACCACGAGGAGCATGTGTGGTACGAGTTGGCAATTTTATTTCATTAAGAGGATCTGGGGGCTATGCCATGGGGGATAAGAGCCTTATCTGCTGCCTGGGCAGTTAAAAAAAAAAAAGAAACAAGTGTTTTCACCTGCTTTAAGAGCTATGATAATGTATGCACCCCACCGTTGGCTCATACTTGTATTCTCTTCTTTAGGCAGTGGGGACCCACAACTGTAGTGTTAAAATGGGCCGGACCTGGGCCTCTTCAAACAACCATGTTTTTGGCCATGTCCCTCACCCATCTTGTGCCAGCGCTCTGAGCTATCGCCTTTCCACTCAACTTGTGTGTAACAATATTTGACATGCATATTTTCCATTCAATTAACTGGCAGATTTTCTTTGTTCCCAAGATCTCTGTCCAGGCCTATCCTTTGTTCACCACATCCTGCCAGAAAATCATTTACATTCTTTTTCCCAGAGCTAATGGACCATCTGTTGCTTATCTTGGAGAGTAGACAAAGAGGCCCCACCTCCATGGCCAACAGTCATTTTGTGTAACCCATCAGTTGTCAGTTATTTCCTGGGCTACGCCATGAAAGAAATGTATATCCAGGTATTTCATTTAAGCGCTCAAAACATTAAATGGGTATCTTTTTTTACACTATTGCTGGCCCCAACCCACCATAAATTCCTTCCTGGCCAATGCACAGCTTTTGATGGTAACTGTTTTGATTTTGCAAAGTTACCCTTCATTATTTTCTCTCTGTGGCGGCAAGGCTACCCTTTAGATGTCAGTCACATGTGATGGAAAGTAGTTCAGGCCTTTGGGCTAGTCACTGAAATGCAGGGCTTGTTTAATTGTATTTATCATCACACAGCATTTCGATGTGGTAGTTGAGAATTACATGATGCAGTGAATTCCCTTCTGTAGTGTATTTTCATATTTCATGTTCCTGGTGTTCAATCTATAGAAGGCCCACTTTTCTATGGCCTCTGTAGATGGAACAGCATTGTCCTGTTTTGTAGTTTGAAAATTAATTTCTGGCGTCTCCCTGCCAGTCCACAATGTGTTCAATGCTCTGCACTTTTAGGCCCAACATGGCCAGGCCAGTTCACTTTTGTCTTGGGGCTGAATTTGAAACCTACAATAGTGGGTTTCTAATGGGCCAGTAGTTTGCCAGGTCATCTGGGTCTAAAGTTGTATTTTTCAAAAGAGGTCATATGAGAACAGTGTTGATGGTGTCTGGGAATGGCCCTTCTGTGAGGAAGGCATTAGTGATGCTGAAGAGTATGTTGAGTGCCGGGCCCATCAATTGGCCAGGCAGATACTGTCATAGTAAGAAGTAGAAGGCAATTGATTTTTGGAGGTCTTGGGTGAGAGATGAGATAATTCAGTCCAGACGTGCAGAGTCCAGAGGGGAGTGTGGGGGGGGGGAATAATCATGTGGGAGCCTGATTTGAGATCTGTCAGATATTCACTATTTTTTCAATAAAATAGTGGTAGATTCTGTTGCATTTTTCCTTAGTTGATTGCACATTGGGGTCAGGTGAGGTTTTGGGTACAGGGCTTCACTCCTATTAGAGGCTGCCGCTATGGTGGTGGAGTAGTAAGCTGCTTTGGCATTGGTGATCAGAATCCTATGGCTGGTGTGGAGAGATTTGAGCGTTGTCGGAAGTGAGCTCTGGGTGTACCAGGTGGCAGATTGTGCTAATATCGATGCATTTAAGGGTCCGCCAAATAATGGTTTCAGCTCTGAGCTGGGTGCAAATCCACTGCAATTTTGCCAATTTCCTGCACTATTACTGCCACACTAAAACCGCGAGCAGTAGTAGTGCCAAAAATTCCCATCGGGCCCAGTGGGGAATGGATAATTCTCAAATGGGCCCAATGGGGAATGGGGAATGGGGACTTACCATTCTGCCAAACCTGTGATCCGGTGCTAATAGGTGTTTGGCGGTAACGCAAATATCCGATACTGCCCAACTCGCGATGAGGCCCTATGTCTAGTGTGTTGCATTTGTTGTGCATGTCAACATTTGGGCTGGCATCTTTATTCTCACACAATTTGCTTATGGTCCATGAATCGGATCAGTGTGAAAAGCATGTTTTGAGTGTGGTTGTCGTCATGAGGCTTGGGATGTTAAAATATCAGAGACAGACATTATTGGTGTGTGCTAATTTTGCAGAGTAGTGTAATTTGGAGATTTAAGCAATGAAAGAGTCACTTCTGTGAGGTGATCTGTGGATGAAGCGGAATGTGATGGATTCCTTGTGAGATAAAGGGAATCGCCCGGTGAGGGATTCAAACAAGTTTGTTCTGGGAGAGGGGATAATGGAGCATGGCCAATCACTCCTGTTGGTGATTGCAGTTCCCCCTCCTGGCCATTCTGCATGTTGTATGCAGTAGCCGAGGGTTAGGAGGACATGGAAAATGTTGCATGAGTATGGAGTAAATCATGTTTCTGTGATGAAGATGTGTCAAAGTTGCTTTTTGAAATTAGGGCAGTGATCACTGTGGCATGAGCGACGGCTGAGCGAGCATTGATCTCAAATAACACCAGTGTACCCTGAGTAACAAGGAGAGCAGGGACAAATATCTAGAGAACACAAAATTCTCCTGAACATAAAACTATGTGTGTGATTAATACATATTGTTTCTAAGTACATCTATCAATATGTGTGTACCAGCGTGTATCGTCCTAGGTATGTGAGACAGGGGTGACACCCAAAGAGCCATTTAGAGGGACAACAATCCGTGGTGTAACGCACACAACCTAATAAATCAAAAAATGGTTAGTAATGAAGATTTATTACAATATACAAGTGCATGTAAAATAACTGTAATTACAAAGACTAAAAATAACAAACATAAAGCATTACATACAATAAGAACATTCCAAAGTGGTTATAAAAAACAGAAACCACATGTAGACAAAATAATGACAACTGGTAACAATATGGCTCGCCTATAAGCTGTGTTTCGCTGCCATTTGTGGACATAAATGCTGTGGCCAGAGCGAGCATTAATCAGCATGAGAGTGCGTGTAGTAGTGGTAGTGACTACTTTGTAGATAAATGCCGGACAGCGTGTTTGGTCCATGACCCTATCAAGTCCAAACAGGAACCATCCTTTGCTGAGGACGCCGGCAATGAGGATGCCTAAGGGCCTAAGGATGGCTGGTTAAATAGGTGGCGGGTGGAGCAACTGAGTGGCAAGGCCATGTCACGTGACCTGCAGCCTCCTCAATGCAGTCTGCCTGGAGACCTTAGCAAGCTACCTGGAAGGCACGGGATCTGTTGGTGGACGGAGGGCAGTGGTCACTCACAAACACAGATATCTTTTGGCCAGTGCTACATGAAATGTGTGTTCACTTCTGTTATTGTGCTACTATGCCCATTACCTCCGACCTGCCCCTGGCCCGTTACTGGGGAAGGTAGAAATGGAACACGACACTCTACCACCAGATGTTCTTGGCTTTCTCTCATCCCTGTTACCGCCAGACTGCAGTGGTTGCATGTGTCTGTACTGCCTACACCTAATACTTCTTGCACTCATTAAGGAGAGAAACTTGGAGTCAGTCATACATGTCAGTTTTTTTTTTCCTGTTTTGACCATTCAATGGGACATTGTGTATTACACGCAATCCATCGAGTCAGTTTTTCAGTATACTTAATTTATATAACAAATTCGGGAAGTTTGTGAATTATCTGCACACATGTCTATGGCAATATGTTACACTTCAGTCATCATTGGATGACATGTATTTGTATTAGTCTATATCCAGCATCTGAGGAACAGAAAAAGGCACCCTAGGAAGTGGAAAGAATGGTTAATCAAATCCCTATCCAACATTTTATTATGCCTGTTTTGTTTTGGCCATAGCAAGGAACATTTGGCCAGTTTGTGGTGAGAGAATGATGGCTCGTCCTCTGAAACAACTGGTGGCCTCCATAAATGGAGTTTATTTTCATTGTATTTATTTATTTGACTTGACCAAACCATGGGTTTGTGCTTCTGGGCAGAGTGCTTAAGAACACAGAGGATGTCCTTGGCTCCATGTTGGTCAGACTGTCTTCCACAGTGTCATGATGATGCATGTTGAGGCCCTACCAAGTAAACACAGGTGGCAACGCCCTTCTGCTCACTTCCCCAGGACTCAACGATATCTGGGAGGGGCTATATGTCAGAAGTACCGAATTTGACAATGTTTGGCAACAGTTCCCTGAAAAGTGAGTTAAGTGGTGGCATGGTGCATGATCTAATGCTTCATTAGTCAATTGGTTCTAACCTAACAAGGCCACTAATCTTCCCTTAATGCAATTTCAATGGCCAAACAGTTCATATCTATGCAGTCATCCCAGTGTTTTTCCTTCCAGCCGCACAACCACTGGTTCTAGAGGTTACTGGAACAAGGTCATACGCATGAAGATGTGTCTAGCAGGAATTATATATATATATATATATATATATATATATATATATATATATATATATATATATATATATATATATATATATATATATATATATATATATATATATGCACTCCTTCCTCTGCAGGAGCCTCAAAACAAACGTTCAATTTATGATATTAAATTTTTCTCGTGTTCATAGAAGTAGAAATCTTTTGTCAGTGATGCTGTGCAAACGCTAAATATACACACCTGTAGAATTATAATGAGTCTTCTTCGTGGGAGGGGCTATACTAATTTTTGTTAATTTATTCAAATTAGATTTCCAGTTCTGTAAAATATATAAAATGTCTATCTCTAATTGGATCATGAAGGTGCTTTAAATATATTTGTTTAAACCAAGTACAGGGGCTCATAAATATTTAATTCATGCTTCACTTATGCACGCATAAATAGAAAATGCACTGTTTCTCTGTGCACAAACACATTTTAAAATATATATTCCTAACGACCAGTGTGTAAAAAAACAGACAACTAGCACTTGATGGCTCTAGATGGGGTGCGTGCACTGTAAGTATATCCGGTGCTTCAATCTATGTATGTGTGTGTGCCTACCTCTTTTTTGGTGCCTTTGCGTGTGTGTGTGTGTGTGTCTATGTGTATGTGTGTGTATGACAGCGGGAGACTGCCTATTTCTGTGTGCCCAGGCCCTGCCTTTGTGTGTGTCTATTTGTGGAGTGTGCGTGTGTGTGCAATTCCAAGATTTGTTTGTGTACGCATCAGAACGAGTCTCTAGCTCGAGTATGTGATTCCTCGTTCCTCTGTGGGATCTTCTGCCGGCTCGTGGGTTAGCCATGAGTGAGGACTCGAGGAGGCCATTCATTTGCCTTTCTCCCTCACCCTTTACTGTGGACCTAAAACACCATAGCGGATCACCACAAACTTTTCCTATCTACCCTCTGAAAATGTAGGAGAAGCATGCTGATTGGCCTTTCCGGGGCTACATGACCTGGCAGAGCATCAACCCCTAAAACGCACCCTGAAGGTAATGCCTTCATCTCTTTTGGCATCTCCCACATTTCTGCCTCTGAAGGAGTTGACCCTTGCTCCTAACTCCTTAGGGGTTCTACCTTGTCTTGGAAATATTGAAAAGAAAATATTGACTCGAGAGAAAGGGAGAGCTTCCAACTCTAATGATAATGATAATGAATTAGCCTGGTTAAACAGAGACAAGGTGTTACAGCCAGGGGCATATATTGTCCCTTGGGGGATGTGCCGGCTCACGCCTTCCGGCTCCCTGCGGGTCCGGAAATAGGAGGCTCGGCCAATGGAAGCGCCTCGGTCATGGCTCTGGTTGCCTAGCAACCGAACGCTAGTGGTGCGGCCGCCATTTTAGGTGCTCGATTCTCATGGCAGATGCAGACATCAGGCGAAGAGTGGCAAATTGAAATAAAAAATAATAAGCAATCACCTTGGTGGTACATCTATTGGCTTGAATGTACCTTATCAGTGAATCTGCTTATCATGGCCAGGACGGAGATGCAGGCTGCGATTCGTCACGTCTCCGGTCATTCGGTGCAGGTCACGGTCACGGCTGGAGCGGGCTCCTGCCCCTCCTGCCTGCTGTGGTTTAAAGGGTGCCGGCACGGGGCAAGCATCTGTATATATTGTCCCTTGGGGGATGTGCCGGCTCACGCCTTCCGGCTCCCTGCGGGTCTGGAAATAGGAGGTTCGGCCAATAGAGGCACCTCGGTCACGGTCTGGTTGCCTAGCAACTGGACGCTAGTGGTGCGGCCGCCATTTTAGGTGCTTGATTCTCGTGGCATTAACGTAATAATTGGTATTTGAACATTCTCTTTCTCACGTGCTTTTTTCAAGTTGTAATCTGCTACATTCAAGTGAATGTATTCAAATCTAAAATAGGTTTTCTAATATAAATTGGATTTTTTTGTTTGTGATACATTAGCTTTCTCCCTTAGATCTTACAGACCCACATCAACCTCAATTATAAACCCTACAATTATTTCTAAATGCTGTAAAATTGCTGTCTCTGGAATCGTTAACTTCGCTGTGAGCTGTTGCCATGTTGTTGAAAAACAGTAGCGAGACAAGCTATGTGAGTATCAAGACATAGAAGCTTTGATTTTTTTTTTTTTTTGTTTTGTAGTAGAATGAAAGAACTTAAGGTCCTGATGGAGAGTACACAAATTTACTGAAGGAAATATAAAAGTATAATTAATTTGACAATAAGTAATGCATATGTACAATAATGCATTGCTAATGTAAGGCTATCCACATTCTGAAGCATCCACCATTTATATATGAGTCTATGTCTGAAATCTGTGTCTGCGAAAGATCACAGTGTCTAAGTTGTAACAACTGTCATTGAAATGTCTGATTCCTAAATCTCCATATAGTGAATTCTGCTAACATTAACACACGTTGACAAAGCCTACAGGCATTGACATCATATCCCCAGGTAGTCACACCCTATGCCATAGCTTGCCATCAAGTGCTCAGGAAATGAGATCATTGATCAGATACTGGCATGATGTGTTTGTATGCTCACTTGCTGTCTCAAGTATTGGCATCATGCTTCCATGCCTTTACCTTGTTGTGATGGTTGTGCTTCCTTAACTGCGTGTACCTCTAGTACATACACTTCAATGTATGTGCTCTGCCTCTCCACGTTCATGTCTCCTACCCCGCACTGATTCCTTACCTTCATGGGGGCCACCCCTCCATACCCTGTCTTTTTCTTTTGAAGGTGGTCTCCTGCTTCACCTGCATCACCTCCTCTGGCCTCACCCCAATCGCCTATTTTCAAGCTATCAGCTTCTACGCCCCTTCTATGTTTTGTTAGCCACATCGATGGAATGCACACCATTGCTTGATATTATTACATTAGAGAGAAACTTGTGTTTTTGCACATTATATAGTAGGTGTTATTATTACCCAAATCAGGAATCATGCCAAAATGTCGCCTCCAGAGTTCCAACTGCCTACAATTCTGACTTTTCTTTCGACCCCCCCTTTCACCACATATATTTCTGAGGGGGAAGGGGGTATGGGATATAATACAAGTATGGGGGCACTGCAGGGGCCTCTCCCTGCATATGTATGTGGTGTAAAGGGGCTTACAAAAAAAGTCAGCATTTTCGCCCCCCAGAATTCTGGGGGTCGCAGTAATCACATAGATCCCCCAAATCATTTTTACTAATGGTATTGACGATGGAAGGTTGATGGACTCTTCTGGAATTCGAACCTGTGACTGCAGATTTCACACAGATGTCATGGGTGAGTACTTACATCACTGTGCTATGTTGCTGGCTCAAGATCAAAACCCTACACACTTGTGATGTTACTATCCAATGTCCAGGAGGTACCCAGGCCATTGCCATGGCCATAAACAGTTAACATAGTAGTGGCATGCTCAGTTCTGCACTGTTAGCACAGCAGCCAACACTGCAGTAGTCCCAATAACAAATCAATGGCAGATTCCATTACGTTCAGTAAGAAAAGCCGTCCCTGGATCAATTATTCCCCCTTGGCATAGCAATGAAACATTCCATAATGCCCAACTAGTACAACACACAGCACACTAAGACAAGGTATTGTCATACCTCGTTAGCATTTTAATCTCATATTCATTTACATGTATTTTTTTTAATGGCATTTATTCGCCGTGCACAAAACCCTCAGGCATCTAGGCGCTAGTTACAGTAAGATCTTGATACATGAATATGCAGGTAATACATACCGGTAAAACCTCTCCTCATGTTACGTCAAGCTACATCAGGCATACATGCAAAGGACAGGTTTGGTACAGTTATACATACTGGTAAATCCTCTCCTCATGTTACAGGGAGCTACATCAGGCATGCATGCAAAGGACAGATTTGGTGCAGTTATACATACTGGTAAAGCCTCTCCTCATGTTACAGGGAGCTACATCAGGCATGCATGCAAAGGACAGGTTTGGTGCAGTTATACATACTGGTAAAGCCTCTCCTCATGTTACAGGGAGCTACATCAGGCAGCTACATCAGGCATGCATAAAAAGGACATGTTTGGTGCAGTTATGCATACTTGTAAAGCCTCTCCTCAGGTTACCGGGAGCTACATCAGGCATGCATGTAAAGGACAAGTTTGGTGAAGTTATGCATACTGGTGAAGCCTCTCCACATGTTACGGGGAGCTACATCAGGCATGCATGCAAAGGATAAGTCTGGTGCAGTTATGCATGCTGATAAAGCCTCTCCTCATGTTACGGGAAGCTACATCAGGCATGCATGCAAATGACAAATCTGGTGGAGTTATACATGCTGGCAAAGCCTCTCCTCATGTTAGGGGGAGCTACATCAGGCATGCATGCAAAGGACAAATCTGGTGGAGTTATACATGCTGGCAAAGCCTCTCATCATGTTAGGGGGAGCTACATCAGGCATGCATGCAAAGGACAAGTCTGGTGGAGTTATACACAGTGGTTAAGCCTCTCCTCATGTTGCGGGGAGCTACATCAGGCATGCATGCAAAGGACAAGTCTGGTGGAGTTATACACAGTGGTAAAGCCTCTCCTCATGTTAAGAGGAGCTACATCAGGCATGATGCTAAGGACAAGTTTAGTGGAGCTATACACAGTGGTGAAGCCTCTCCTCATGTCACGGCGAGCTACATCAGGCATGCATGCAAAGGACACGTTTGGTGCAGTTATACATACTGGTGAAGCCTCTCCTCATGTTACAGGGAGCTACATCAGGCATGCATACAAAGGACAGGTTTGCTGCAGTTATACATACTGGAAAAGCCTCTCCTCATGTTACAGGGAGCTACATCAGACATGCAAGCATATGTTAAGAGTACAGGTGTGCAGTGTATGCCCATTTAGTAATGTTTACCCAGTTAGCATAGTACGGCCACCTACCAATAATCAAAATGAACATAGTGAAGCCAGGCACCCTTAGTGTGCCCAGATAGTGTTCCTGGGTAGAGTCCACTGGTGGTTGGGGACTGTATGCTTATTTTACTTTTGTCAATGGGTGGTGATAGGGGCAGTTTCTGTGTATGTGTGTTTGTGTGTGTGTGGGTGCGTGTCTGTGTGAAAGTGTGTCTATCTGATGAGGTGTTTCTGTGTGGTGCTGATGTTATGTGTGTATGCACTGCAGTGCTGGGGTTGGTGTGTGTGTGCAGTGCAAGGGAATGTGTGTGTATGCAGTGCAGTGCTGGATGAGTACGTGTTGTCTATGTTTTAGTGTAGGGCAGTACTTTTGTGGGTCTATTGTGAAGTGCTAGTGGAGGTTTAAAATCAGTGTGTGTGTTTGTGCGTGCAGGTGTGAGAGAGGGAGAGAATGTTTGTATATGTGTATGTATTTAGCATCAATGTAGCTGAGAATCAGAGTGGGAATGCATCCATTACGTCGAAGCCCGGGTGCTAGAATGTGGGGAGACAGAAGGGGATGGAGGAGCTCTGGAGGAGAAGAAGTACATTTAAGTGGAGTGATCAGTGATTGGTGTGATGTTTCTTGAAGTTGTCCTTCCTGAAGTGAAGGATGGAGGGGGGCAATCTGATCTGAATTGGTAACTTTTTCCAGAGACAGGCTGATTAGCAAGAAAAGGCCTGTTTTCTAGTTTCCTATTTTTCCCTCTGGCTTTCTATTGCCTCGTGTCTGCAAAAATGGTGGCTTTTATTGGTGTAGTGGCCTCTCCCAGTGGTAAGTTTCTCAAACATGGATATTGGGGTTTTGTATGTTTTTTATTTATTTATTTTCCATTTACAAAGTGCACAAACTGCCCTTAGGCATCAAGGCGCTGTTACCGAATATTTATTTAGCAGAGCATTGAAACATAGGTACAATACATGGGTGCAAGAGTGGAGGTTAGGCAGCATACAATGCTCATGTTCCAGGGTTACTGGGGAACAGCGGAATAGGAGTGATTTACCTGAATAGTTTGGTTTTCACTGCCTTTCTGAAAGCCATGAGAGAGGTGTCTGTTCTGAGTTCGAGTGGAATTGAGATCCAGGATTTTGGCGCTAATACCTCGAAACTGGACCTCCCGGAGTTACACCTTTAGGTAGGGATTGTGTGTTGGTGTGAGTATATGCCACGTTTAGGTCTGAGTGTTTTGACTTGGTGTATTCGTTCGACTAGATAGGAGGGTACAGATTGAGATAGGCATCTGTGGGTGATTGTAAGTGTCTTGAACAGTATGCATTCGCTAATGGGGAGCCAGTGGGCCTCTTTTCTAGCCTGAGAGATGTGTTCTATCTTCTAGGAATATTGAGAGAAGCTCTAAGCCCATTGTTTTGTGGAACTTGTAATCTATTGATGTTTTTTGTGGAAGTGCCGAGTAGGAGGACATTACAATAGTCCAGTTTTGCGCCTATGGTAGCTCTGTCGATGTTGAGGCAGCTCTTGACTGAGAGGTGGGGTTTTACAGCATTAATCATTTTGGTTGTGATGCTGCTGAGGAGGAGAAATAGCTCACTTGTCTATCCATAGACAAAGTTGAGTCCAGAAAAACTCCCAGGGTTTTTACGGCAGCTGAGACTGTGACTACATTGTTCTCTATTTTGAAGCTGCAATAATTGCTGTCTAGTTTTTTTAGGGTCTCCTTGGGGCCAACCAGTAGGATTTCTGTTTTGTCCCCATTGAGACAGAGGCCATTTGCTGCCATCCAGGCCTGGATGATAGCGTTTGTGTTTTGTAAGTTTCTGAGGTCAAATTTATAGTCACAAGTAAGTGGGAGAAGAATTTGTGTATCGTCAGCATAATTTGTGAACGTTATGCCGAAATCTTCTAGGCCATTGAATAGTGGTAAGGTGAAGAGGTTGTGAAGTGTTGCGGAGGTGCATGAGCCTTGTCGGACTCCACACCCAATGAGGGAAGGAGTGGCTGATGCCTGGTCTGAGAATACCTTCATGGATCTGCCCTCCTGGAAGGATGTTATCCCGGTTGCGGCCTCATGAGAGAAGTGTGCAGAGTCAGTGAGGTGTTTCCCTGGGATCTTGTGGTCAACTAAGTCCAACGCTGCCAACAAGCTGAGGAGCAGAGTGCTGATTTGCCCTTGTCCATTTTTTCAAGTAGTTGATTTTTTAAGTCGTGCAGGGCTGACTCAGTGCCATGCCTAGGACGAAAAACCAGATTGCCTCTTTCCCAAAATGTTGTGCAATTCAAAGTAGGACTGGATCTGCAGACATGCAGCCTTGTCAAGAATTTTCAACAGGATGGCACAGTGGTGATGGGCCTGTAGTTGTTTGGGGAGTCAGGGTCCAATGTTGGCTTTTTTAGAAATGGCTGGACCCAAGCTTCTTTGATGGAGGAAGGTACCGAGCCAGATGCGAATGATGCATTAATAAAGGCTGTAATGATGGAGGCTAGCACTACAGCACAGTCTTTGATTACGCTTGCAAGGCAGAGGTCACCTTTGCATAGCAATGGTTTTATATGCTTCATGATTGATATGACTTCAGGAATAGTTACATATCTGAAGGTAAAATGTGGCAAGGGTTTAGAGTCAGGATCGATGGAGGATGGGGTTCAGAGGCGTTATGTGTTGGGGGAGTAGCCTTCAGTATGTTGTTGAAATTTTTTTAGATTTTTCCTTGGAGTAGGTTGATTTTGGCCAACATAGCATGTTGGATGTCATTACACCATTTCTCATCCTTTACTGTTTGATGTGTGGATGGCGGGGAGGACCAGTTCATTAAAGATGGCAAAGAGTTCCTTGGATTGGGATTTAGCTTTGTCAATTCTGATGTTGAAAGTAGCTGCTTTTGCTGTGGCAATGGTGTTTTTGTATTGTTTGGTAATGTGTCATGTGTGGAGGCGGAAAGGCAGTATTGCCATTTATTCAGGGCTTGCCGTTTGAGTGTTTTTAGGTCGAGAAGGTCTTGGTTATACCAGCAGTTGGCATGTTTGATATGTGTGTGACAATTTGTCTGCATTGTACGTGGTGCAGGCATGCTTGAAGGGGTAGCCAGTGCAGGTCCCTGAAAGAGGCTACATTTTCTCAGTTCTTTAACAACTTTGAAGGCAAGGAGGCATCTGGGAGGGCTGAGAGTAGGATATTCCTTCCGTCCAGATGGAAAAAGTCTAGGACTTGGACAACAGTTATGATATTTGTGGCAGGGATGAATGGCATGGCTATATAGGAGACATTGAGCTGGATCCATGTTCTTTGGTTCTTCTTGGAATTTGATGTTTTGGAGGTGATGTCATAGTTAAGGATGAAGCTGAAAGATTTTGCATTGGAGAAGAGCTGAGGCTTGAATCCATCAAGATCGATTTCCTTCTGTCAATTCCTGACTTGGAAAGTATGGTGTGGTTTCCCTAGGGGATCACATTCATACTTTGTTTGTTTCAGCTTCAGACAGGTGATTCACATCCAGGCGTGGATGAAGGACAGGCAGTGCTTAAGTTGATGGATATCATTGATGCAATTGACATTTAGGTAAAGATGTGTGCGACTTGTATATTGTTGTATTTTTCCATTTGTGTTCATGAGACATTTCCCCAGATTTACCATTTAGAGGTTGAAGAAGACAGGGCAGTATGGATCATTGTGGCACTTAACTACAAAGTGTTGATAGGATTTTAAATTTGACTGGAGAGGAAGGTGTGAATGGATTTTTACGCTTTTGTAAAGTATTGCTAATGTGTGTAGTTCTGGTTCTGGTGTGCAGATATGTGTATATATGTGCATATACGTGCACTGTAGGTGGAAATGTGCTGTGTGTTTGTAGTACTGAATGATGTTTATATATGCAGTGTGGATGATGGACCAGGAGGAGGTGTATTGTGGATTCCCAGAAGAACCCAATGTGGTGCCCCACTAAGGCTGGGGAACTCACAGGAACACACACATCCTTCATAGCTATACAGAACCATATGATCACAGGTTCTGGGGGATAGACACAAGACCATTCACAACCCCACCACTAATAATGATATTTAGATACCACAAAAAAATAGTTAAAGGGGCATTAACCCCACTGTCAGCAGATATGCAATGGTCTAAAGGGGATAGTCACAGGAATGTCCTCCTTCTAGACACCCAATAGATATACAAGACCAAGAAAGGTGATAGACAGATGTGAATTCATAACTCCACCACCCTTACTCATGCTAGGGACCAACAAGAAGAAACATGGGTGGCAAAACCCCTTAAGCAAACTCCTTCCCATGCTGACATACTAGGAGAGATATTGATGTCCCCTCTGGAGACTCACACATGCAGCATGGAAAATAGAGCCTCTCTCTTTATGAGAATAATGATTCCAGTCAAGGGCCCCCATAGAATGAAGACATACATACTCTTCCTATTATAATGGCTGGGGGAACCATTAGATTTTGTGGGACACACTCACAAGGTTCTTGAATGTCCTGTGGGTATAGAGTTTCACCTGAACAATGAAGACATAGTTTGAATACATTGTTCAAGTGAGGAAATATGCACACCTTATTCTCCCATCTTAAATGCCAACAAACAGCTTTTGTGACTTACCTGAGGAGTGCATTACCCCCAGATAGTCACAGTCACAAAATGGAGAGACTAAAATGGACACATGGAAGTGCAGCAAGGATCTAAGGGAGAGGGAAGGAGACCATGCCCATGTACATATCATCACTAAATTCCAGAATGACAGCAGGGCCTTATGTTATTTCAGGTCATCCCCTCAAAAGAGAACACAACTCTCAATAAACTTGTGTCCTCAATGCCTACAAGCTGTTATGCTCACCTGGTCTTTGCGGAGGCGTTGGGGCACAGTTGTGGCCCTCCCTGAACTTGAATCACCCCCTTCAGGCTTCTCCCTCAGTAGAAAAGCTGTGAGCGGTGGTACGTGGTGATACTGCTCCTGCATGAAGATAAGATTGTGTGAGTGGGCCAGTCTGTGATTGTTGTACCTCTCAAACCCTTCACCCCAAAGTACGGTTTCTGTGAGCATACGCCGGCCCATAAAACTCACCTGTGAATTATGGAAGATAGGCTCTCCATCCTGCTACTTCTGGCAGGGGCGTGTCAAATGGGATTTAGTTCCTTCACTGATCCTTGATAAGGATTAGTCCAGTCCAGCTGCGACTATGCTTCTCCTTATGATTGGTAAGTCTTTCTTGAGCTCTTGTGATGCTGTTTGTTCTGTTTAATATCTTTATATGTTACTCCTATTTATGCCCGCAATAATGTCTCTCTTCTGTTTTCTTGCCTTAGATGGAAATGCTACCTCAATGCAGCTGTGAGACGCGAGACGCGGCCAGATGGAAGATGGATGCTACCACAATGTTCGACAGCAGGTAAGTGATGGTTTAAGGAAAAGTGCAAAGAATGGTGAAGCGCAACCTTAAACGGACTGCTTTTTTTGATGTCTAACCTTGTCTTCTGTTTATCCTTGCAGGCGCTGCTGTCGACGATGGAGCGTGTCGTGCTGCGTTGCCAAGATGAAGATTTCGGCTTTGCGGAATAGTGGAAAGATGAATACTTGGTTTGCCGAAGAGATGTACAGGTAAGAACAGCTTCCCCCAGTTGGTAAGTATGCTGGCAGGAAGCAGGATGTCCTGGAATCGGGATCTTAAAAGGTCAGTCTGACCTCAGGCGACGGTGAGCCTTACGCTGCTTGCAAGTGCAGAATAACGCAAAGCATCTGTCTTGAGGATCGGGGCAGCTTATATAGCTGAGAGCATGGGCACATACAAAGGCAATCCATTAGCAGCCACACACAAGAATGCACGTGGAGCTACTTAATGGATGGAATGTTCAAGGTTAATGCATCCTGCTTACTGGATGGAATGTTCAAGGTTAATGCATCTGAAGTGCTATGTCCATAATAAAAGCTTTTTGTGTTAAATGGATGTTCTTATTTACTTTTGTTCATGAGCATGGCGCCAGGACAGTGTCCCCCCAGGTCTTCTGTGCCCCTGACTTCATGACCATGACACAAGCACACTCTAAGGAGAGAAGAAACTCTGATATAAAAAGCAGCAAGTTCAGTGGAGAGGGTGAGAGAGAGTTGGAGAAAGGAATATGAAGGAGAGTGGCAAGAGTGAGTACTACAGAGAGGAAGGAGAAAGTGTTGCAGGTTGCAGGTAGAGTCTGAAGGAGGTTGGAGAAAGGATAATTGTCATCAGGGGAAGAATAGTTGTTAGAGAGTGGAGTAGTCAGGCCAACAAAAAGAGAGAGGAAGAGGAATTTTGCATCGGGATGGTAAGAGTTGGTGGGACCTGGATTAGGCAGAACATCTGAGAAAGAGGAAGAGTTGTGCAGAGGTTTGAGGAAGTACATCAAAGAGGATTCACGTTGAAGCTTCCATCAAGGAGAGTAGACGTTTTTGTATGGAGGAGGAGAGTTGTGAGTAGGCTGAAGGATAATTGATATCATCTAGAAAGCAAGAGTGCAGGGAGGTTGGAGGGGAAGAAACCTCAGAGAAACAACATACCAAGAGAGGGAGGGAAGGGAAGGGTTGAAAGTCACCTACCTGGTGGCAAAGAGAAACGTGTTAGGGGAGAAATACAAATACTATAATTGAGGAGGTGAGAGGAGAAGAGGTGCATCTAGAAAGAAAGAGCAGCAAGGTTCCAGTGTCATAGGTAAGTCCAGGGATGAATATAGAGTGATTGGGAGGACAAATCAGATGGTGCAATCTCACTTGGTATCAAGGAGCATGTCATAGGTGGAATGACAGAGAGGGTGCCCTGAGGACTGGGCCCTAGAGTAGCCTGCTGCAGAGCTGGTTCAGAATACCCTGAGCCAATCATGATATCTTAATTGATTAATTTACACAGCTGTACTTGGCCAGACCCACACAGATGTTTCCTACCCAGTTCTATCTATTTGTTTCATGGGACTTGATTATCTTCATTTATAATGAACAAGGCAAAAGTAAGAAAGCAAAGAGAAAGACACAACTGGAGATGAATCTAGTTGAGAACTCTGATGCTGTTAAATCATACAAATGTAGTTTGATAAGGTTTGACGGCTCACAGGCTCATAAATATTTACGTCTCATAATGCTGAGAATTTGCCATTTAATTTCCCTGAAAAATGCAATGGAAATACATTTTCAATAGATGTGCCAGTATCACTTCATGTGTAGGTGAACTAACACTGAATTAATTAATGTATGATTAATATTTAACAAAAGTGTAATAGTTGTTTAATAATTACTAACTAAGTAAAGAAAAGTTTCAAAACACTTTAGGGTGCAAAACTAATTACGGCGCTTACACATCATGATTGGATTCAGGGTCATTCTATACAGAATGAAAGATTCACTAGAGGTAAACAGGAAAGCCATTTGGTTGTGCTTATTACAAACTGTTATGAATCCCCATGATATCCTTTCACATGGTTTGTTAACTGTTGTTTATTTGACAGAAGTGGCATGGGTAGCCTGCTACACAGAGGCATGCACAATACACATAGAAAGGGGATTATTTGGATTCCCAACAGTTTGATCTCAATGCAGCCATGTGGAATGCCCTGCCTATAAACCTCACCTAATGTACACATTGGCAAAACAAAAATACATATCTGTGGTGCAAATTTAGATTTCTGTTTTACCACTACTTGTTTCTTAATATCTTGTTTGAAGCATAGTGCTTCAATGATGTTTGCTCTCACTATATCTAGTTTATCTTTTAATGACTATGGCATCACACGTCAAATGTGTTCAATATCTTTTGATGTATGTTCTGAAATGCGTGGCAATGAAGTTGGATGAATGGGTACAAGCTCTTTTTAATAAAGTTTATTTTTTCAATTTAAATTTTCCTGCAACATTTGTTCAAATTTAGGAACATTTTATCTGCTATATTTCTGGCACTAGGTGCAAAGGATAAACCCTTGATGAAAAGGTTTACCTTTTGCTCACTTATTGGTCTGAATGATATATTCAGAATCATTGTTTCATAATTCTTTGCAGTCGGCCTCCTTTCACCTGAGATCTTCTTTTCACCCCTTGATCTGTTTCTGTCTAATTGTTATTTTTTTTAACCATTTTTATTTTTCAATAGAGGCATAATCAATTACAGCATATAATTTAATTGTTATTTTTAATCTTGTAGAACCCTTCCATTTTCATCCTTGTGCTCTATGTTTTGCTTCTCCTGATGTCGTATAGGAATGTCTAAAAAAAGAAATTTCATATTTTATTTTAAAAGTAAGTTAGGTTCTAAGGCCCTTTTTGCAACTTTTTATTTCTGTTAGGTAATTCCCTTACATTTTTCTTCAGTTGTGTTTTTATCTATGTAGACAATCCTCTCTTCTTCACTTGTCATCCTGTGTCATTTCTCTTTGACTGTGAAATTCACGCGAGAACCAGCGTTACCGGAAGCCAAAGAGGTTGAAGAAATGTCACTGTCAGGAGAAGCCAAAATAGGAGTAACAACATTTTTTCCAATTCCCATGTAGGCTGACGATATACGATGGACCGGAAGTTCCTTACAGGAATGGGAGTCCGTGTTCCCAAGAGGGAACCCATTGAGGTCCCACTTGCCCAGAACCCTACAGAGGGTCTTGCCGAGCAGGAACAACTCCCTAGCATCAAAGGGGGTGACTCGCCTCTAGGGAGAAGGGACGAATAGCCCAGATTAGTCACACTAGCCATTGTTAAACTTCAAAGAGCTCCTGAAGGTGGTGAAACACCTGTTTTATTTCTTCAATGTACCTATTAATTGTGTTTCATATTTTCTTTTTACACAACTGTGGTCGTCAGAATTGAGTATTTAATGCACTTAATTAATATAATATTTTATTTACATCTTCTAACATTGAACTTTTTTTTCATTTTAGCATTTGTCACACCATTACACTAGTTCAATCAAAGTAGGCAACAATCAGCACTTCATAATTTAGTCAGTACGTAACCACTTTGAAGTCTTCAAAATTGTTTTCTTTCTTGACATTAGTTTGACATGATATGGGGTGTTTATGGGCTTGGTGTTTGTACTGCAGACCTCAAGACATGGCTAATCAGGGTATGCATGGCTGTTCTTTCAACTGAACTCTTCCAGGTAGACAGCAACGTGGGGATGATGGCATCAACGTCTACCGAGCCAGTGCTGTGCCATCAAAACCAAATGCTACAATTATATGGGCATCCCCTAAGACTCATAATGATCCTTCATGTAAGAATATGAATTTACAAGGTTCTTAGCTGAGTATGGACTCGCGCATGATCCTGTCAGAACTTGTTCGGCAAAGTATAACATATAGTCAGAACTGTTTCTGTATCTTGGGAGGATAGCTTAGGGGCAACGTGCTGGCCTTGGAAGCAAGACGACATGGAGCAACACAGGTTCGGTCCCGTATTAAGCTCGTTATAAATATCATATCATCATTACTCTAAATAAAATGCTATCAATTTCTCTGTTGAACTAAGAGTATCAAGAACCTGTTCTTTGTATCCATCCATGGGAGAATATCCGACCACTCCCACTTGCCTCGGTGCGAGGACTTCCATCGATGGTGCTATTTGAACATAGGGCCCCAATAACAATGCCCTCTCATATTTGATGGCTACCCACCAAATTGATGACAAAACACAGGAGTGGCGAGTACATTCCAAACAGCAAGAACGCACCAGTGAACAGGGCAAACAATAATCAATCCCTGCAGTCAAATGGTTTTGTTCAAGATTTGGTGGCTCACTAGCAAACTGAGCTTATCATTCTAACCAAGCGGGCGCTGGAGGTTGTATTTCTGACGTCATTGTGATCATGGCAGAGATGAAGTATTAGAGGTTCAGAGAACTGGATGTCACTGCAATGAAGTGAACTTGGAGAAAGACAGATGATCACTTTTGGAATTCCAGACAGCTGTGGGGAAACCACCCAGAGCGACAGAGACATGTCTTGCGAAATGTATTGAAGAGGTGAGATTAATGATGGAGATGGTGTTATCACATCTGATATGTGAAATCGACCTGGAACCCGGTATGAACTCCTCAGGGAAATACATATTTTTATGTGGTGACCAAGAGAGAGAAAATGTGGCTGACGAATGATGAACACACTTGACGTGACACCAGTGATCGAAGGGAGTGGGAACAATTTACCATTCCTCTACTTTTTACAACCATATTCACCATTCTATATAGAGGATTTGTCCATTCAAGTTCCTGTGCAAGTTTAAAGTTCTGATAGGAGCCTTAGTTACCAGTTACTTAGACTTTTGCAATGCCCCAACTGCAACACCTTGTCACATGTTGCACTATGGTTCCGCCTACCCTCTCCCTTGCCGAGACCACAGTTCCACTACGTTTTCGTTACACTTCTACCACTGCTTGACACCAGAAGTGTCATCCGGGTATTGGCCCCATTACAAGCCTGGCGGTAACCCTGCCAGTGCTAAGGGCAGGTTGCCGGAGGACTTGCAACATTTACCCGCACTTTTCTTACAGGCAACACTGGGGGATTACAACCTCCGCGTGTCAGGAAGTCAGGCACTGGAAAATTGTAAATCCCCATTCCCATTTGAGTCCCATAGGACTCAATGGGAATGGGGACCACAGAAGCTCTGCCGGCAGATGCCGTTCCACCTGCCAGGTCTCACGCTGACTGGTCTGGTAACCACGGTGCCGGTAGGCTTAACGGCACAATTGTTACCGGACCGGCACAGTCATAATGAGGCTTACTGTGCCTGTGCCATGTTATGTGACATAGACAGCAAGCAGCTTCACATTACTAATCAAACTGGACTGTACCCAGTACTCAGTTGGTAGATCGACAAGACCATCTGATACAGTGCGGTTAATTTCCACACTCTTGTCACTACTTTGCTGCATGTCAGCCCTACTGTTATTTTCCCAATGCCCTATTTAAGGACAGTGTATTCTTTTTATTTTGAGCTGTGTGCATTGCTTCATGCGTTCCTGCAGGGTTAAAGCGTTAATGCCTGCAGATATTCTAAAAAGGGAGTCAGCATTCTCTAAAGGAGAAGTAAGTTCACTGTTTAGTGTGAGTGACTGAACCCAGGTGCCATGGGAATCTGAGATAAACAGCATTGAGCGTGTACCATCGACCCCACTTCTACCGGTCTAGTAACCTTCTCTGAGTAACTTAACCCAGGTGCCATGGGAATCATAGATAAACAGCACTGAGCGTGTACCACCAACTATCCCACTTCTACCGGTCCAGTAACCTTCTCTAAGTGACTAAACCCAGGAGCCATGGGAATCTGAGATAAACAGCATTGAGCGTGTACCCTCTCTCCCACTTCTACCGTTCCAGTAACCTTCTCTGAGTGACTGATCCCAGGTGCCATGGGAATCTGAGATAAACAGCATTGAGAGTGTACCATCTGTCCCACTTCTACCGGTCCAGTAACCTTCTCTGAGTGACTGAACCCAGGTGCCTTGGGAATCTGAGATAAACAGCAGTGAGCGTGTACCATCTCTCCCACTTCTACCGGTCCAGTAACCTTCTCTGAGTGACTGAACCCAGGTGCCATGGGAATCTGATATAAACAGCATTGAGTGTGTACCATCGCTCCCACTTCTACCGGTCCAGTATCCTTCTCTGAGTGACTGAAACCACGTGCCATGGGAATCTGAGATAAACAGCATTGAGCGTGTACCATCTCTCCCACTTCTACCGGTCCAGTAACCTTCTCAGAGTGACTTAACCCAGGCGCCATGGGATTCTGAGATAAACAGCATTGAGCGTGAACCATCGCTCCCACTTCTACGGGTCCAGTAACCTTCTCTGAGTGACTGAACCCAGGCGCCATGGGAATCTGAGATACACAGCATTGAGCGTGTACCATCTCTCCCACTTCTACCCGTCCAGTAACCTTCTCTGAGTGACTGAACCCAGGCGCCATGGGAATCTGAGATAAACAGCATTGAGCGTGTACCATCTCTCCCACTTCTACCGGTTCAGTAACCTTCTCTGAGTGACTAAACCCAGGCACCATGGGAAGCTGAGATAAACAGAATTGAGCGTGTACCACCATCTCTCCCTCTTCTACCGGTCCAGTAACCTTCTCTGAGTGACTGAACCCAGGTGCCATGGGATCCTGGAATAAACTGCATTGAGCGTGTACCATCTCTCCCACTTCTACCGGTCCAGTAACCTTCTCTGATCAAATCTATGTGGGAGTTAATGAAATTATTATTCAGTAAAATATGCTACGGGTCTACTCAGTTTGCTCTCCACCTACTATTAAGGCAATACGATCCTGCACACTCTTGGTTTCATTTGAATTAAGCTACTTACATTGGACATCTCTTATTTTGGTCCTCAGGAAATTTAGCAGAGCTCCTCTTTTAGGAAAGCACAGGTATCTGGTTAGGCACTTCAGTCAAAGATAGCCACCAGCATCCTTACCTTATTAGGGTCTTCTTAATCGTAGGGCGCAGTGAGCGCCATTATTTCCCAATTGCTGTCTTCCCAGGCAACGTTGCTCTTGCAGCAATTATTTAGTCCTTTTCAATCAATTATAAGGCAATTCTCTCGCAGATGATTCAGGCAGCTGTCCTGGCAAAGTTAAATTCTGCTACCTTCTCTCAGTATTTCACCCAGATCATTTTTAGGCAAGTCTCTCCCCTCTGCCTTGAACAGCCACTTTCTAACCCCTACGTTCCACCCCCAAAATATTGAGATCAGGAGGTGCCAACTTATTAGCCATGAATTTTCATTGGACCTCTTATTGTCCATTCCTCCCCAAGGTTCATCCTCTCTTTGCCGATAGGCCCTCGGAGCTCTATGGTTGAAATGATGGGATCCACCCACCAGTATGAACATTTACACTTATCAGATTTTTCACCCAAAAAGTCACTACATAACAAAACCTTTCAATTTACATATAAACATCACAATAGATATATATAAAACACATTCACAGAAACACTTTGTCAAAGGGACGTTATGGGTACAAGCTAAGCAACCATAACTCGCGCCACAACCGTGCACTGCTAAGACTAACACCAGGACATCACAAATGTCATTGATGTCATCACTGTTGACATCACATATCTGGGCCACTTGTTTTTGTTCACTTACATATCCAAAGCAGGTGCTTTTGTTCACTGACAGTGAAAATGTGAAAATTGAAAAGGTGCTATATATCTAGACATTAACCTTCTTGTACGTTCTTAAAGTACTTTCCTTATGGTTTGGTCTCAGCTCATGATGTACATATATGGGGCAATAAGCAGGCCTCATGCACACAATTAATATGTATGCATGATGATGAACTTTAATATTATTGACATTTTAGTGTGATGTTGTTTCTTTCTTCCTTACTTTAGTTTTCCTATATGTGCCTGTAGTAAGTCTTGAATTATTAGCTATTTATTCCATGTTTATCATTACACCAAACTCTGATAAGGTAGCATTCATTATTTTACTATTCAAAATTATCAGATTAAACATATTGTACTTCTGTGGTACATGCTGCAGCCACTGCCTATCTGTGTGCATGATTAGGTTCCTTATTTTGTGCCCACTGTACATGCACAAAAATTATATAAAGTGTTTGTGTACTTACATTTGGACAAATAAAAAACAACACACATATGCAAAAGCATGCTTTCAGGTCCTTGCTGATGCTCCTCGCGCAGGTTTGTTGTAATCCAGTCCAGCACTTCAGGCTGAAGCAGCATGCAGAATATTTTTTCTCATTCAAATCTAGGGCTTCGCCAATGGAGCATGCCCCAATAAGCAAATTAGAGCACATTTGGCCAGGCTCAGGGCGTGGCCCAATGCCCAGACACCAAAGTTATATCACAATTGTTTGTACTTACATTTTGACACTTTAGAAAAAATAAAATACAGGACAGATTTGCAAAACCATGCTTCAAGGTCCTTGCTGATGCTCCTTGCGAATGTTTGCTTCAATCCTGGCCAGCACTTCAGGCTGCAGCCATAAGCAGAATTTCTTTCCCATTCAAACCTATCCTGATTTCGAAAAATGTTACCACATAGCCAGTCACTGGTGGCTATGCTCACTTTAAGCCAATTGCCGGTCCCTCATGGTCATGGGCAGTAGCCAGATTGCACATCTGGCTACTGCCCATAGCCACATGAATATTTCAGTCACCAAATTGATATCACTATTTTTTATACCTACATTATGACACTTTTCAAAAAATAAAACATAGACACATTTGCAAAACCATGCTTTTGGGTCTTTGCCAATGCTCCTTGCATGAGTTTGCTGCAAATCCATCCATGTTTTATGTTTTTGAAAGTGTCAAAATGTACATACAAACAAATATTCAATGTAACTTAGCCCCTGGTGGACACCATCCATTCAGACGTTGCACAAACATTTAACGTTCAGTCTATAATCATTCTGAAAGGTTTTTTGTAGATTCACCAAACGTCAATAGAGTTATAAGGCATTTAAAAATGTTGAGACTTCCCTCTAATTTTCCCACTCTTGATAAAATCCCACATTCAAATCTTGGTCTAAAATCGTTTTGCAAATTTGTGTGGAGAGTTGTTAAACTGCACCAAATTTATAAGCCTTTCAAATATTTTGAGACTCTAACTCTAATTTTGCCCTATCTTGGCGAAACATCACCACACTTTGTATAACCATTCAGACAGAGTCAGATCTAAAATGATATTGCATAATTGCATGCAGTTTCATTGAGTGACGCCATCCAAAAACTGCTTTTTACCAACCCTGTAATGCAGAAATTTGCATGGATGTCCACGAACATCTGAGATGATTGCGGGAATCACATAGGTGTCTCCGGACATCTCAGATGTTTAAGGAGTTTGTATAAGAAAAAGCACCAGATTTTTGGCTTTTTATGGCCATAACTCATCCCATCCTCCTTAGCCCTCATCTCCCCAGAGAAAGTTTCATTAGATTGACAAGTGCAGTGTTGTGTTTTTCAATATGTTTCTACTGTGATTTCCACAGGAAAAGGGTGCTGTTCACGAATCCAACATTGCGTCCGTTTCAAATGTTTTGACTCACCTCATGTTTTTAATTGACCAATCAGTGAGCACTTATGATGGTCCAGAGGTGTCCACGGACCCCGAATCAGGAAATGAGTTCGAAGACTGGATCCAGATATCAGTAATATTTTTGTACCTGCTTTTTGGCCATTAAAAAAAACGACTGGATGAATTTACACCACACTTTCAAAAGCACTGTTCGGGACCAGGTCACCGCTCCTGGTGTAAATTGAGGTAAACATTCAACCAGCGGTTTGGGCTGTTGGTGCGAGCAACATTTGGCCATTGCATCTATAAGGATTTTCACAAACTGTAGGACCCCCCTATAACTTTGCCCCTCTGGAAGTAACCGCACCAAACTTTGCAAAATTATTCTGAAGGGTCAGAGGTGCAAACTCTGGTGAGGATTCGTCAAGGGAGGGGAAAGTTATAAGCCACCCAAAAGTGCTCTTTCCATGAGTTGAGCAACTTAACCATAGCTACAGGGCTGCTACCGCAGGTCATATAATATATAGATATATTTAACTTTTTATATCTATATGTATGTGTTCCCATAATCACAGCCAAATTATCAAGATGATTCCTGTGTCATCAAGAGGTTGCACATGTGAACAGCAATTTGTCTCACTTTATACAACAATTATAATAGTTATGAACATGAGGTTTTCCACAAAGATATCTAATTTAATCAGCCCACAGCTCCCCCACTTCAACTTCCTTACATTTTTTGGGAAAGCTAGAAACACATTTTTGATTGTTACAGGGTTTCCCAAAATGGAAATTAGATACAAATGACATCACCAGGACAGGCTCACAATTAGCTTTAGAATGACACCAGAATGGCCTTTGTGCAATTTATCATTGACGGGAAAAGACAAATTATGATAGTCCATATAAACTAATGGAATCTTCAAGATGTATTGAAATCTTCAACATGTATGCAGATTTTACCTTTCATTTCCCAGGTTTCCTAAGTTTCAGTTTTCTTGAAATACACCCTCAGGCTCTACGCATCCACTGTCTATTTACATTAGCTTGTAATTAAAGTAATTAACCAGTCCTGCCAGTCAGGATCTTTAGGAGGGATTCTTATCTTCCAGGCCACGTCTCACCTTGGAACTCATAACATCATGAGGCAGTTCTGTAATGTGTCATTTGGCATTAAACTCTTGGCAACACCACATTTCAAATTTAAACATTTGTATTTTTAATAGTTGCACCCATCCAGGGCGGGTTTAGTTGTTGATCTAGTCCCATAGCAACCCCACCATAAATGGCTTGGGCACGTGTTAACGCAGCCATGCTCTGGGCCTGAAAGCTTCAAAGCAATTGTCTTTCAGATGGACTGGCTGAACAGACTCTGTGATAAGGTGAATCTCACTTTAACATTAAGGGGGGATTAATTTTAACTATGACACACTACTTCTGTGCTTTGAATAATAGAAATATTTGCTTTCCATGGAAAATAATTATTTAATTTTTAGGGCTTGGTCATTCACATGCAAGGCCCTTTTGAATAAGTGTCTCTCCTTTGAATTGAACACAGTATTCTGTATGTGTGAGCTGAAGATGAAATGTTGCCTTTCTTCTTGTAATTAACAATGTGCATCTCAATTCTTTTCTGCAGTCTGGTTTAATTGGGTGCATATTCATTGCTTCAACAGCAGAAAACATGCACTCTGCATTTACTAGGCACCTTCCCTGTGTTAAAGTTTGAAGGCTGGCTTTTCATTCGGCCAGTGTG
Source organism: Ambystoma mexicanum (assembly GCF_040938575.1). Taxonomy (NCBI): domain Eukaryota; kingdom Metazoa; phylum Chordata; class Amphibia; order Caudata; family Ambystomatidae; genus Ambystoma; species Ambystoma mexicanum. The sequence continues at coordinate 1,398,605,962 of NC_090922.1, forward strand.
CCTTTCCATAATAAGAATACATTTCACATTAGAAGCCTAACCTGGCCTTTCTGTTCATTTTCCCTAGGCTGTAATTAAAATCCACAGAAATAGCACTGGGACTTACATATGTTGAGCTTGAATTTTAAAGTAATATGAAATAATACAGCGATTTAATAATATAACATGAATAATATGAAAATGTTGTATAATACTTCCTACACTAATCGAGCCTCCTCTATCCCTCTCTCTTTCTTTCTCTCTCTATCTCTTCCTCTCTCTTTCATTAGATTCTCTTTCTCTCAGTCTTTCTCTTTCTTTCTCAATATATCTCTTTGTCTCATATTCTTTCTATGTGGGTAAAGATTTGTTTTGTCCATTTGCATTGCTGGAGCCACCCCAGCCATTGCTGACAGCTGTACAACCGGAGAAAGAAAAATCAGTATTTTGGGGGGAGATGTGGCTTGGGAGGTTGAGCAAAGCACATTAGCAAAACGTAACTAACCATACAAATTATTTTATGAAAGCAGGATATCATTGTAAAAGGGACCGTTGGAAGGTTGCACTTGTCTGACTGAACAGAAAACATTATCAAAACCTAAAAAAAGTCTATAAATTAATTTCTTATAGAAGGCTTTTATTCCAAGATAGATGGTCTGCTAAACTCCTCTTGTACTCTTTTGATATACCCCTAGGAAAAAATGTAAGAAGGGCAGATAACATCAGTGATGGTTCCAGCTTCCTTTGCATAAAATCAAAGAGCATTGTGGGAAAATTGAAATGACCACAGATCTTTACATTTGACAAATATGTCTGAGATAAAAGAGTTGTATGCTTGCTTCACTGCATTCCGGATTTTATGGTCATTTCAGTTTTTTTTTAACATTCACCCTAACATTGCAATGCCTGTAATATCAGGCTTTGTCTCTCCAGTGGGCTTATTTCTATGCACTGAATTTTAGCCAGATCTCTGGGTAATGATGACGGTGCACATGCTCAGTTCCCTTGATGTGGGAAGAATCATTTTGCAATTTGGAACAATGCTAATCTTATGAAATGTTAACGTACGGTTCAGTGAGACTTCTAAGTTGTTTTATTATTAGGAAACATTTGCTAATGAATTTCATTGAATCGAGCAAGTGAAGGAGCTCATTAAGACTAAAAGCAATGCACAACTATAATCTGATCAAATATGTATGCAAAATATATGCACATAGGTGTGAAAAGAAAGAGAAAGAGTGTTCAAACAGTGGGCACCATTGCAATTAGGGGCTTTAAGTGGTGTAATATCTAGCTCCTAAAAGCCATGGTAATGAGACGCATGTGCCTAAATTCCCCTATGCAGCTACTGAATGATCTTTGTCCCAGACTGTCTCTGCACTGACCCTGCCCACTACCTGAGTGGGTGGGAAAACCAGTCATTCAGTAGAACCCATTTTCCTGGGATCATCTCACTCTTTCAACTATAGCCAGCAATGTTTGCACATGGAGGCAGAAAGCACAGTGTCGCAGTGCAGCCGCCTTAAATTAATTTCAAATCAGGCTAGAGTGCTCACAAAATTCCTTCAAAGCAGACGAGAGTGCTCCCAGTCCATCATCACTGCTTATTCTTTCAAGGCCGCACACTAAGACTCAAGGAGATGATACAGGCATACATTTGGTTCTATTAGCCTTTTTGATACTGAGAAAGTGGATTAAAGTGTTGCATTGCTTAGTTCCCATGCATGTCTGCAGTGTAGAAGATATTAAGGATAATTTTGGATTAAAGCACTATATAAACTTAATAAACATAAACATATTAAGGATAATTCCACAGGTACGGCTATAAGAACCTTATTTGAGTCAAATGCGTTAGGAACCTGTGTTGATGATTTTGAGTATATGTTTTTGACTCAATTATTTCAGCCAAATAATATTGTGCTTCTCTTTTTTGCTTTTATCCTGCAGGATTGCCAGCGGGACTGCAAGATAAGGAGTCATATAATGCATGCCTCTGATGCAGCCCGAGTCTGAATAGCTGCTGAGTGGAACCCGCAGCCACCATGTTCACTGAGAAAAGCAACTCATCTTTGTCCCACAAACCTGGACAGAAAAAAACACGCCCCCCAGGGCTCCCCTCCCCAGCTCTCTGCTGTGCCTGTGGTCTATGCATCATGCTAGCCGGCATCAACATCACCCTAGTGGGGGCGTTCGCATTTGGTACCTTCCTGCCCATGAACAACCCGCCGATCATCATTGGACCCATCTTACTTGTTGTGGCGTTCACCTTTTTTGGAGCCTGCTGCATTTGCAGCCGGAGGCCGCCCGCTCATGGAGCCCGGAAGTGCAAACCCGGCTCCAACATTGGCTTCATCAAACCGGGCAATGCTGCCTTTGAAATTGAGACCAGTGAACACACTGTGCAGGACACCACGGCTGTGCAGCTGAGCCCAACCAACTCCCCAGTGTCTTCACGAAAATCCACCCCAGTGCATGAAAGCAGCAAAGCATGCAAACTCTTCACAATGGAAGCCAATGGACCGGGAGCAAAGTACGCAGCAGGTGGAGAGACTATACAACTTAATTTACCCAGAGACCCAGTTACATAGCACTTTAGGATGCCAACTGAGTTTCCTTGATCATCTCGGCAAGAGCTGCAGTGGGAGTGCTGCAGTTACGCCAAGTCACAGCACTTACAGGCTGGAACATAGCCAATGCTTTAATTGAACTCTTAAATAAGAGAGGAAAAGGCAACAGGACCAACATGAAAGAAAAGCAAAGATGGCTGCTGATTGTTAAAAGACTGGGTTTGCAAGATATACATTCTAGGCACTTATTAAGGACCGATAGAGGCTTTTCTTTAGGTGAGATTTATAATCTGCCAGGCTTAAATTCTTATACAGTTAGTTTCATTCACGTATTCTTGTGTTTCTGTTGCTATGATTCTGTACTGTATTGCCTGCCTTAAAAATCTGAAACATGTTCATCACAATGTTTAGAAAATTGGTACTCCCTGAGCCATGTAGAATTCGGCCTGGATACCAATATTACCTGGATCACTAAACAGAGGACATGTGTGTGCTTCAAGCAGATGCATGTTACTATGCGAAAGAAATTGTTCAGGTACATTAAAGAATGAACGATTAACATCTGATAAGGCCTACAAAATGGGAACCATTTTCCTACCAGTGGTAGCAGTGCAGACACCTTATTGGATCTCCAAGGTCTCCAGTCTTCCCCACGCCACCCACCAGTCGACTGTGTTCACAATTCTTTATGGTGGTTGAGTACTCCAAGAACAACCCATGGGCTGTTCCATAGTTATCCGACCACGGCTGATGTACAGTCACTACCCTTGATGCCTTCAGCGGTTCTACTTGGAAATGGTGGCAAATCAATGACACTGGGCCTCATTACGACCCAGGCGTTAAGGGTTAACGCCGTCGTTAACCCTTAACGCCTATTCTGATTTTAACGGCTGCTTTTTGCAGCCGTTAAAATCCATGGCGCTAACCTGCCATGATGCTAATTACGCCACCGTAATTTACGGTGGCGTTATTAGCGCCTTCCCCACTCCCATTATGCCCTATGAGGCAAAAATGGGAATGGGGAAGGGAAAATGGGAAATGGGGATTTACCGCCCCACTCACCTTGGAATGGGGCGGTAAATCCGCCATCCACCATGGTGTAAACATAGTTTACACCATGGTGGTAAAGTTGGCGCAATTAGCGCCTGGGTCGTAATGACCCCAACTGTAAACTATCCTCGTCTGTTCACTGATTGGTCCTCTGGAGTTCCTGGTCCTCTTGAGTTTCTGTGTTTTCTTCTGAAGTGTTTTTGTGACAGTGACCACCACTTTCCGAGCCCCGTAGACCCCTTCTAGCGACCCTTCAACCCCTTCACTCCGTTATGAAGCACGTTGGATGCAAATGTTCCCTGTCACATTGCTTCATTTTTTTAGCATGTAATACGTTATCCTCATGGCTTTGCCATCTCATCTGATTTCACAACATGTGGTTCTCGCTCGCAAATGTACTGCAACGAACAGTGGTTTTGTATCAGTATTTTTTAGTATTTGCTTCCTCTCTGGTGATACCTTTAGTGAACGCAGCTTCCATCAAATAGCTCAAGAGCGCAAATTCTCCCATTCTTCGGTCCGCCATACCGGGGCCGATTCACAAAAAATACTATTTGGGGTGTAATCCTTCATCAGGGACGGGAGGATAGCTCTGTGGCAACGCGTGGGTCTTGGAAGCAATACCACGCTGAACAAACGCAAGTTTGAAACCCGGACCCACGCTTAAAAAAAAAGCGTGTTATAAATAACCTACCCTTCCTTCCACATTGAAACTAGCGCATAGATACCTACGGGTTATGTGCGCTGTAAATAAATGCAAAAATAAATAAATCAGGGTGTAGCTTGCTCGAGAAAATGATATTGACAAAGACATCATCTCTAATGTACTAGTGTCTAAAAATATATGTAAATATTTGTAGTCTGAAACAGAATATCTTGATATGTGGTAACTTACTCAATGCCAGACAGAAAAAAAGAAATTGCCAAAAACCTTTATCAACTTTCTTTCTGCTGCATACCCATAATTGCTCCACACATTTACATTCAGTTTCATTCCCTTTAACAGCACACATCCAACAATGGAGATGCCGGTGTAACTTGAGAGTGTTCACAAACATTTCTAAGACACCTTTGAAGTTTTGTGACTGCACAGGGTTTTATCGTGATGTGCTTTTTTAAATAATTCATTGCAATGATACTGCTTTTTTGTTCAGTTTATACAATTTTGTCTCTAGAACTATTTTAAGGAGGACTATTGCCTTGCACAGCCTGCATTCTTAATTGTTTCATGGTTTTTATGTGTGTTTTATAATTTGTTGTGTTGTTTTCTGTTAATGGAGAAATCTGAATTAAATGAAAAACTTGAATTTGACTACACCTAAAGTTATACGATTGTACTCAAGTAACATCTCCCTAGTCTGCCACCTTTTAGAAACAGCAAAACACACCAACAGATCGCTGAAAATTACCACTTCTCCGGGTTTGGAATAAGTCATCATCATGAGTACCAATTTCGGTTGGGTGATATTGTATGTAGTTATGTGCTCTGTAAAGCGCTTTGGCTTAAGGCGCTATACAAATAACACATCATTATCATTATCATCATCAAGTTTATTCGGATTTGCATCTAAGAAACAGTCCATAAAACCATTACAAAATTCATACAATTATGACACCATAAAAACCTAGCATCTAAAAACCACAACAAAAACAACAAACAGGAAAGATTACGATTTCAATTCATTGATCAATATATAAAAAAACTCATTGTCGGGGCGATATAAGTAATGCAAATGTAGATTATGCAACTGTGTGCAAAATACACAGAAATGTGCACCAACAGAAAAGTTGTACATTCTCTAATCACTCGTCATTAATTTTGTGAATCTGGAGATCCATAATAACGAGTATGTCACCGCCTTTTCCAGGAATAACATACACATACACTCGGAAAAAGCGTTTATGTATCAACGCTTTTGTCTCCAGCCAACTTCCAAGTATCCTGAACTAGGTTTTGCCCAAATATGCACATTTTTGTTTGTTAAGGATAGTGACGTGTTTGCATTTTTTTCACTGATGGAAAAAGCTTAATCCCACAGATATTGAAGCATAAAATGTTGCTCGGAATCTCATTTGTAGCAGTGTGCACATCAATATATTTGTTTTCACTTGACTATAGTAATTAATCTCAATTTTGAACAACAAAGTGATATTTTCAATTGTTATCTCAATGCAAGTAGGTACATCTAAATGGGACAACTGTGCTTACTAAGAGAAAGGTAAAAGATTTCCTCTCTTTATGACCGGAGGCTAATCATGATGCTCGGAACACAAGATTAGAATACAGCCCTCGTTCCCTACCTTAGAATACAGCCCACATTCCTGAGCATCCTGATTGGTCAGCACCCCCTCCCAAGGTGCTAATGGTGGTTAATGTCCATGTTCATAATAAGTGTGATCTTTTTCAACATCTAAGCAAAATAAATGATAAGGTAATCACAAAAACCAACAACCCAGAAAACTGGCCAACTAAAACAGAAAGAAAGCAGGGATAAGAGCGGGCCCGGGATGAAGGGAATTCATCTCGAAGGGAGTTAAACATCTTGATTTTGTTCCTGCCAAGTTGGGATTTCTGTCTGGAGTAAATCCTAGGGACTCCGAGCAGGGGTGTTGCTAGGTCTGGAAAAGACCCGGGACTACGCTCATGTCGGAACTGTCAGGACTGGGGGCTAGCTAGCATTTTGGTTGTAACTCCTGAGATTCTATCCGGGGCTACAACCAAAAGAACAGGGGCTATAGCCCCCCTCCAGCAACGCCTCTGACTCCGAGACTTACACTGCCATCTGCATCGACCTCTTACAGGTAAATGGCTTGAAAACTGCAATGAATTATGTCAGACCAGAGAATTTCAATTTCAGGAAAACTTTGACACAGCAAGTATATTCTTTAGACTCAGTCTCTCTCCAAATTAATATCCCAGTGGAAGCCTTCTTTTCTAACAACACTTTGACTTCAAGGCCATTCTATTTCAAAACACATTTTATTTCCAACACAAAAGTGGGGGATGTTCCCCACTAAAGCTCCTCAGCCTGGAGGCTCTGTGTCGCTCCATCGCCTCTATGTAACGGAGCAAATGTACAGCTTGAGGGTCAGTGATCTGTCTCCCGTCAGTGCATCTTAATAGTGGTAAAGTGGAAATAAATGCACAGGTATTTCGGCAAACCACGCAGTCCATGAAATCCTGCTCGTCATCATCCATGCAAGGCTACACATGCTCACTAAACAGCCTCATCACACCTTTTGCATAGGTATTACTGCTTCACCAGTGCCCCCATTCATATGCATCTTAACGTAGTTTAACAAGTTCAGTGCTCTTTCTGTGCTCACCCTGTAAATCCCAGCAGAACCGACTCAGCTCGTCATCTTTCCAAGGTGAATCAATTGGTTAACATTGACTCATATTCTTTGGGTTTATAGTCATTCCATCGACAGCCAAAGCATCTAATGCCATACCATCTAAAAAAAGCATCTAAAAAAAAACATCTAATGCATTTTTTAAAAATTTTTTTTTTTATTGGGGGGTCCTCCCAACCCCCCTTTTTTAACCTTTAAAACCTATTTTTATTAAACTAAACCCTTTACCATCTAAAAAAATGCATTAGATCCTTTTTTTAGATGGTTTGGCTGTTGATGCTTTGGTTGTTAATGCAAGGACTGGATACCATTCTTATACCGCTTAGAATCTGGAGGAATTGAGCATGAGGCGCAACATTAGAGAATGATGCTAAAAATACTTAATAACACAGTAGATGTAAAAACAACCTCTGTCTAGACCAAATGCTAAAATCCCTCTACAGCAACTGTTTTGAAATAATAAATAGCTTCAAAGAAACGTAGACAACTTACCACAATGTACAGGGAGAATGACTATCTGGTGACCTGTTAGGAAGCAAGGAATACCACCACTGCATCTGAGACTTGTCACTGTACCTCCTTCAGCCCGGAAGATAGAAGACCATGGGCCGCATTACGGGTCTGTGCCAATACTGACCGATAAATATTTACCAGCGCCTGACTTGCCGGTAACACTGGGAAATGACAAACCCGGCAGTCTGGAAAGTCAGGCGCCGGTAAATTGTAATTCCCCATTCCCATAGAGTTCCATAGGACTCTGTGGGGATGGAGAACATGGAAGCACCGGCACCGTTGTTAACAGTGCTGGTGCTTCCGTGACGGTCTGCATACCATTGCCGCTGTTCCCGGCAGGGTCTGACCTGTCGGGCACAGTGGCTCTGGCATGCAGTCCTGTAATATGCCGGTCCGGGAACAACGGTTCTGGTAAGCATACCGGCATCATTGTTGCCGGACCGGCAGACTCAGAATGAGCGTTCATATAATGGATTTCCAAACTACACATCCTTCCCTCATTTGATGGCACCAATATATATAGCTGTTTGTGCACTTTAAGAATATCTTCATATATCAATATTATTTGTATTATTTGTATTCCAAACAAAGGTAACTATAAACACATGTTGAGCTTCTGCCCAGGGACATAATCATACCAAAATTCCAGGGGTAGCGGAAGTGACATCACATGACCCTTGACCTCTGATGGTATCACAGTAAGTGAAGTCATTGGAAAACTCCCCAAAGTAACATCATGGGAAGCAGTGGCACACAACCTTTCACCACTTGAAAAAAAACGGAAGTGGCATCACATAGCATTGTTAAATTTCATACAAGAATGGATCACCATATGTAGCGTTAATACCAGTGTGTATAGACCCATATTACATTACTGTGAATGTAAGCAGACGTCCAGCACAGCAACCTGGACTATTGTATATCACTCAGGATAAACTGTAAACAGACGGAGAATCTCAAACCTAAACCCCAAAGCACAGCCATTCAGTGCCTGCTAAGTGTCTGGACACAGACTGGAAACAGAAACTGACCAACACAAGTCCAACCAGAAGACAATCAGAGGCTGTACCACCTCATGCTTTTACACTTGGACAATAGGCGCAGGGATTTTCTTGTCAACAGTGCACTTTCAAGAATTGCACATCAACCCACTCCTGCCAGTCACCCAGAGCCTGAATATCCCCCAAGCATTTTGACCATGGGCGCTCACCATCCACTGTGAGTCGCTAAGGGTCTTCTGTCAACAGCTCTAATTGTCTGGTACCCACTCCCACCCTCCAACACCTTGCTCCAACATCTTCCTGTTTACACAGTGCCGCCCTCCAACAACTTAAGTCTCCAGCATTCTCCAACACCATCATCCTCAAGCAAACTAGCAACTTATCTCTCCAGTACCCTCCTTCACCACCCCAACAGTGCGAGTCTCCATTACCCTCCTCAAACATCTTCTATGCATTCAATGCATTTCAACTTTGTTACCACACGTTATGTCTCAAATACTCTCTCCCAACATCTTTAAGTCACTAGTACCATTTCTTATATCTCCTTTTCCGGCCTCCATAACATTGAGCCTCAAGCACACACCTGAAACCTAGAGCTGTGCCAGTGGTTATGAATGATTTGAAACCATCCACCCATCACCTTTCTGTTTTGCATATTTGGCTAGTAACCTACAGTTTTTTTTTTAGATGGGAGATAGAGGGGAAGGATGTGTTGCAGGTCACAGTAATTGCAGTTTTTTATTTTTTATTTTAAAATGTAAGCAGCAGCAGCTCCATGACATCACCCCTAGAAAAGGTCCATTCTTTTATTTTATTTTGTCCTTTGAATGTTGCTTAATGCCAGCCTCCTCCAGCGTCTAAGCACCCATGTTGACTGCATCCTCTTGTTCCCAAAGCAAGTGTGTTGCTCCTGAGTAATCCTTCCAAATGTATATATTTTTTTGCTTGCGGAAGCAACAGATGGTTTACTTCTAAGGCGGAGGGCAATTTCCTGTAAATTGATTATCTCACCTTGCGTCTCTCTACAGTATGCCTGTGATTCAGGTATGGCAGATCTGGGTCACGTCACACAGTGCCCATGCAGGATTGGTGGCAGAAGCCACTGGGGAACATCCCTCTCATCACAGGCCAAGTGGCTCACTGGATGTGCAAAGCAGACAGGAAACACTGGTGAGATTTGCGTTCAGTGCTGTCACTGAGTACTACAGGATGCTCCTACCCATCCCCAGCTAGCCAGACCTAGCCCCCATACCCTTCCTGTTGCTACAGAGCTGGGAATGAGCTGCACAAACAACCTCTCCTCTGAATGCAACCATTCAGGCATGATTCATTAATGGCCTGCAAACCTGTTAGTGATGGCAGCTTCATGGTTGTTTCCTGCATCCCTGTTATTTCTCCAGCTAACGAGATCTAGATTCCAGGTGAAAAAAGCTGCCTATTTGTCCAGTTGCCCAGGGGTCGCAAGGACAGGTCTAGGTGTAGCAGATGGTGAGCCAGGGGTAGCAGCTGCTACCCCGGGCAACCCCAAATGACATCCCTGCTTCTGCCAGTGATTTGAAACAATTGATGTTTGAGAAGTACTGACACCCCAAAAATAGACACAATTGGCCATCTACCCCATTCTATGCTTTTTCCCCCAAATATTTTCAAAAATATTAATGGAGATTATATGATTCTGTTGTCATTGGGATGTTCAATATCATTCTTTTGAGCTAGTTTTCTAAGTCGCGCTGATCGCGAAAAATGGTGCTAAAGGTCGGTGTTACACATTAACGCCTGCCTCAACATCGTTTTCTACAATCCAGTGGATTTTCATTGTTTTTGCAGGATGAGTCGGGGCACGGAACAGAACCCAAATTCCCATGGTGCCTTCTTGCCGCATCTGAAAAACATTTGGTTTAATGCCAGGATGACATTTTCATGCCAGCAGTAAACAAATTTGTTATACACCTGGTAAAATCAGATGGATAGAAAAGGCCTCCTGGGATCGTTAATTATGTGATGGGTTTACAGTTTTTTTCTAACACGTAGTGGAAAACAAAGGTACTAAAATGATTTAGCCTGTGTTTACACTAGTGGTTTGCAGTACGTGTTCGAAATAATAACTATTGCATGGAGGAGTGAAAGCATATTTGCCCCAACCTTTCAATTTAATCTTACCATTAAAATTACCCCCATTGAATAGCCTCCAACCACAGATATGACCCTCACTATGCGTATGACGGTAATGGTAAAAATGTGGCATTTTAAATACCTTCTATTTTAAAAATTCCATCTAATTATGAGTTGCTATGGTGAATGGTGACACTTTTCTATTTCTGCGCCTTCCAATTGGTAGTTTCTTGATTATGATTCAATTAAAGACTTAAACTTGCTTTGCATTGAAAGAATTGATTATTTATTTGATTTGAGTATAGGCTTGATTGGATGTTAATTCACATCAAAATCAGGACTTGTATGTCCTTGAATACATACATTTCAGTTGAATGCTTGCAAATTAAACACTTACATTTCATTTGAATGCTTGCAAATTAAACAAACCCTTGTATGTCTTTGACTACATAGATTTCAGTTGAATGCTTTCAAATTAAACAAACCCTCGACACGTGTTTCTCCAAATTAATTCATTTGGTTCCTCAGGAGGGAGCGTCAAACATTTTGATTTTCTGAATCTTTGGACAAGATACAATATGTATAAAACATAATAGCCTGCTGTAAATATGGTTAACTTAATTGGTTGCAAGTAAACTGAAAATCAATTCTTGGCAAGATTGTTAGTAAATCCTATGTTTTGGTAGGGTACATGTTTAACAAATTGATGAGGAAACCATTGGTTGGTAAAATCCTATGTATACACTTGCAATAAAGCTTTGTGCCATTAAGGTAAGGGCTTAGTAAGGGTGTGGTACTCACTTTTCTTTAGAATTCTTGATGAAATAGTGATATTGGAAAATTGTAATTGCTGTATAGCAATTTTGCGATAGATCAATTTATCTTGATTAAAGTGTTTATCTGCCATGTGGTTTCTGTCCCTATGGAAGTAGTAGGTGGAATTCTCCTTTAACCTGTCTGTATGAGGAAAAGGTAAGGTTGTAATTGAACAGGTAAGAGGATTGTTTCTCACAGTAACACTTACTGGTGCATCCTACCTTAAAATAATATCTTACCTGAATTATATCTAGTTGCTCTTTTGACTGAGAGGGAACAGATTCAATGCAAAGCAAGTTCAATTCTATAATTCATAATGAAGAAACAACCATTTGGAAGGTGCAGAAATTGAAAGGTCTCTCCTTTCAACCTGGTATTCTTTCAGTACACTGGGCAGGCTCAGTGTGAGAGCACCTAATTCCACCGCCCCAATCGTCCACATACATCTATTACAGCTGCAATTTAGAAGTCGCCAAAGGTTGCCTCAAAACTGCAAAATTACAAGTTCTTTAATTATGAGTTGCAGCTCTGGGTACTAGAAAGCACTGTCGGGGGTGGAGGGGAATAGCCTATATTTACCTGCAGCAATCATTCCAGGGAATCTCAGCATTTTTAAGGTTTGGGGTATTTAAAATGCCACATTTTCACCATCAGCACCATGCTCATGATGAAGCCCAATTGTCCTTTACTGTTAAGGGGTGTTCATAAATGTTGTCTTTTAACTCTCAGGGGGCATGCACCTCAGGGATTAAACTCCCTATAAAATGGAATGCATTAAATACACAATTATAATTCTTCTTTTATAATGCGATTAATACCAGATCACAGTTGGTAAGCTCGAGGCCGGGATTCGAACCTGTGTTGCAGTGCGTTGTCTTGCTTCCAAGACAAACGCGTTGACCCTAAACTATCTTCCCGGACGCAAAAATAGCAAATCTGTTATTCTCAGTTTAAGGGTCTCCATATGCAGTCTCAGGGAGTCTGAGTCTTTTAATGGAGTGTGGTGTCATTTTAGAACTTTGTCCTATTCTACCACGAAGAGTATCTACTTAGGTGGTCTGGGAATTTCGCTGGATGGATCACATGGACGTGAAAGAGCTCCCAACTTGGCACCACATTTACCCCACTCTTGATTGAGGCTTAGTTAATTTAAAAAAAAACATGTGCCAAAAAACATGTGCCAAATAGAGTGTGGGGCCAAAGCTGGAGGGACAAGTGGATGGGCATGGGTGAGCCTGGACGTCGGTCGAGACCATGCAGACAGGGTAGGGTGTCCCATACAACACAGGAGCTGACCAGCCAGAGAGATTGGCCATTGTACGAAAATAATGGAAATGGGTACACGAAAGAATGAATGACACTCGCCAGGCTCCCATGAGATAGCCACAACACTAGATGCAGTACATGTCCCATGGAACAGGGTTGCACTGCAGTTTATAATCCTCTCCCCCACTTCTGCTCTACCTCTCCATTCCTGCTGCTTCCACATCATACCTGTAATCTCTGGTGTGCCTCTATATACACAATGATCTATTGCTTTCAAACAATATCCTGGCTTAATAAATGCCATACATGTATGCATGCACACCTTGGCATGACGGAGGCATTAAGATGTCCTAGTCATAGGTTAGATTTAATGTACTGGAGCATCTGTGCCATGTCCACCTCCTTCGGTGGAAAGGCATCTGGCACAATGCCTATGGGACCAGATCCTTGAAGCCTCAAAACAATGGTTGATAAAAAGACTGTGCATTATACATTTGGATTTTGCTTCAATGGATATTAGAGTTGTTCAATGTATAGATAGTGTGTGCCAATCCTGAATTAACATGCAGAATAAGGGTAACCTGCCATTTGTAGAGTTGGGATTCCACAACCTAACCATTAAACTTGTGTCACTGCAAGAGATTGATTTCTTTCTCACGGGGGATTGTGATTTAGCTACAATTTGATGTGCACCCCCCAAAAAGAATTTTAGCTCATTAGCCTACCTCGGATTGAAGCCCTTTACAGCCTCAACGAATCAGGAGAACATCATTAGGAAATTGTGGGAGGAGAGGTACCATAGATCAATCCTTTCATGAGCAATTCAGAATACACAACAACAAAACCCTGAAAGAAGGTCAAGTGAGAGCACCTTGTGAGCAGAGGGGTGATATGTATATTATTATATTATCATGAAAATTAAGATCAACTAGCAATCAGAAGATCACTCAAGCATCACTTAAGGACATACACCCTAGGCACTAGATGCTTAGATCGTTGATTAGTCTTCTAGTCAAACAGTCATACACTGACAGGGATGACACAGCATTACATGCATTTATAGGCCAGTGCCATTATATCAGGTTATAGAAAAGCCTGTTTTTCCAGCAAACATTGTATTAGCAATCGTTATATTAAAAGTACATTATTTCAACCATTTGTTTCGATTGTCATTTCTATACACACACAACTGTCACACTATAATGTTTTGCACCTAAATTCTAGCGATTCTAGATTTCCATTTGACTTAACAGAACATTGGTAGTAATCCTATATATCCAAAGATTTACATGAGTGAACATGCCTACGCTTCCACAAGTCCATATCCAAGTGCCTCAACCCACCTCTTGAGAGCCATCTTTCGGAGCAAGAGGAGATTTCGATGTCCTTTCTTATGGAAGCCACATTCTGGTACACAAAACATAGAAAAGCATTGCAAAGTCCGGATCTTGTTTTATGTTTGCCATTGTCGATGTACAGATTGCTAAACCTGTAGGATCTTGTGGATCTCAAACTCATTCATCATCCGATCCTCAATAGCTTCAGATAAGTAGGCCTTCCTTCCACTATATCAGACATGAGCGAGCAAAAAGCCTGTCCCCTGTTTTTCCTACCACTGACACGCTAGGTGTCTGAACTAGAAAGACATTCTTGGCCAATGCAAAAAGTTGTATCATTGATCATGTATACTGTAGACATGTTCTCGACAATTCCTTTATGGCCCGCACTATGTTTTTCACATCTACCCTTTCTAGGATCTTATCATTTTTAAATATAAAACTGCAGGTCCCAGAAACCATATGTGTCCAGGTCTGAGCCAGACTCTTCTGTATGGCCATCTTGACAAGTTTGGAATCTCCCCTCTAACCCCTTCCACTAAAGTTGCACTTTTGCACTGCATGTTTTTCTAGGTCAGTTGTATGATCAGCGAGACAAAAACATACGAGAAACAAACCCATCTGTAACTAAGCATTCTGTACCAGTCAATAAATACATACCATAACAAAACCAAAGGGCTTTATTGGACGATAGAGACTGACAAAGATGTCACTAATCTGAACAATTCAACACAATCATGTTTTAACGCCGTTTCCGTAGCATGGTTAAATATTGCGTTAAAGTAAAACATGTAGAATCAGACAGCCTATAACTTTATCTTGTACCTTAATTCTGCAAAAATGTAAACATATTTGGTGAGGTTATATTTTGTTAAAGTGTTTTGTCAAAATCCCCCTAAATGTGTTCTCTCTTGAAGACCATCCCATATCATTTGTGATCAGGAGTAAAACTTTAAACCCCCATCCATTTAAAGGTGACTCCTTCCAGAGGATACCAGTACTTTTTTGTAACATTTTATTTTAGGAATGCATAATATTTTGTGAAATGCAAATGTACTGCCTTTTGACTTTCTCTCTCTTCGTCCCGTTTGTCTCCATCGTAAATTGTTGAAACTGCCTATTTATACAAATGAAGAAGAAAGATGTGTATTCGTACAACTTGCCACTTGTATTTTTTAATGTAAAAATAGATTTTCCATGTATGTAATGTGAATTTATTAAAAAAAGACATTAACTGTGATATTGTCTCTTGTATTCTTCTATGTGATGTCCCCCCATTTTCAGCTGCGCCTATACACTCAGAGTGCTTGTGGATCACATTAGAGTATTTATATTCTGTTGGATCAATATTTTAGGATTACTCAGAATCAAGGTTGCCAGTAACAGAAACATGTTAAACTTCCAAAATATTAGTTGTTTATGTTTCATCCAGCGTTGAGCGATTCTAACAAACACATAAATCTACTGGTTTTGCGAAATTAAGAGAGAGCATAAATTACAAGAAGCACAACATTGCAAATTGAATTTTAGATGAGGGAAAAGCAAATTCATCAATGGCCATATTCACAGAAGTCTTTTATAGGGTCTATGTTCATTCATCAACAGTGATTTTTTCGATTTTTTTTTTTTGCAGAAATGTTTTCTCTCTGAATAAACTCATCGACATGTGAATTTTTATGTTTGGGTGAATTCCCCCCAACCTCAACCCTCCCTAATTAATTGAACACTATTGCCGAACCACCAACCCCGTATATGTCTTAACCACAACCCCCTACATTTTTTATGAGCTTTTTGGGGAAAAACAATTCAGCATAAAAACCATTGAAAAAACATTATCGATGAATGAACGTTGTATCATTGTATAATGTTGCAATCCCACTGTCAAACACTCTGTGATTCAGGCCCCAAATGTCATTGGCAATTTTCTTAATTTTTTGGAACCTAATCTAATGTTTCTGGGAGGACATGTGTATGAACCTGGTAATATCTGGTTAATATGCTCCACTTGCTGATTTCTTTGCTAATACTTTTTCCTCCACCTTCTGCTTGATTGATCTCAGAACCTCCCTCTCCACCACAGGACATTGAGGGCACTCACTTCCTGAAGCAAGACTCTTTGGGAAATACGTACAGGAAAGATGTAGAATATCCTTGTTCCATTATCTGAAATATCAGCATCACTGACAACAATGACACAGGTAGTATATCTCAGTGGCAACGCACTCCAAGACGACACAGAGCAACACAGGTTCGAATCCTGGGTCCACGCTTAGAAACCTCTTCAGTATTCAGCGTGTTATGAAAAGACAATTAAAATTATAATGCTGACAAGGCGGGCCATTGACTGCGTGGAACAGAAAACAAAACCGACGTGTCAAAGAACATGCTAGGACCAGTTGTTGTTTAGACCAGACCTAGCAGTTAAATGATTTAACACATTGATCACATAGGGAAAGTTAACCATAATATTTAAGGCTGTTCCACTAACCCCTCATCCCCCACTCACAAAGTTAACATGGAATCCTTGCTGCTCTGAATTTCACTAATTATCTCTTCTTTCACAAATTGATTAATACCTTCCTTTTGAGTCATTGTTTTAAATGTCCTCCTCTGCTGGTTTCTTGTGCAATCAGTCATAATGGCTGTTGGTGGATGTTAGCGCTTTACAGGTCTCCGTCTATAGCTGTTGTTTACTTTTCAAAACTCAGTTGCCTCTAATTGATCCAGCAGGGTGGTACTACAACAAGAAGGTTTTGAGTTTAGACCTGCAGCCCATGATTCTATGTGTGCATCACTGATGGGAGTCAGCTGCAAAGGGCGATCGGCATGGACAAGAGCTCCCCGCAACATCTGTGGGCATCATCTTTATCTTGAAGGAAAGAGGAGGTTGTTGTTTACAGGTGTTTACAGGTAAGGCACATTATATTTAAGTATATCCTGGCCTGCACAAAGAGCCAGCAGATGTTTCTGACCTGGCTGATTCAAATGATCTCAGTCTGAAGATTGGTCTGCCAGAGCATTGCAGGCATTTGGCAGCCTAATCATTCCTTTTGCAAGGAGGTCCCACAAGGATAAAGAGAAATATTTACTAGCTTCATATGCAAAAAACAGGTGCTTTAGATACTGATACACTGCTTAAGTCCAGATGAAGATAGCACCCAGGTCTTGTACCTTAGATAGCTGTGTTTACTCCGCAGATGGTGGGCAACAGAGTGGTCATCCTCTTGAGGGAGTGAATGGAATTCCCATTTTGGATCCACTACGCTTCACACTCTTTCACCCTTTACTCATTTGGCATAAGTGCTCTTGTTGGTCTTGTCTTACTTGACTTTGACATGCAGCTATTATTGTGAGTCATCTGCACATGAGCGGAATAAATCCTAGCCGCAGAGTGGTGTTTAATGTAGATGGTAAAAACAAGTGGTGGGAAGGGACTTCCTGGTGTACACAGCCGGTCACAAGAAATAACACATGAAGATACAGGTAGTGAGCACAGATGGGTGAGAGATGGCTTCTGTGCACCATCTAATGAAAAGAAAAAAGTGAAGTGTTCTTGCCTAAGAAGTGGTCTTTAATGAGTTGCACATGCATGGATCATAAACATACTAAATGTAATGTATATCATGTGTGAATAACAGTTGTTCATCGCTGCCTTAATGGAGTAGACCTTTTCAGATGGACTTCATGATTTGCATACTGTCCCATTCCACTGAACTGATAGGAGCTGTCATGCAAGCTCTCCTGACAGTTCGGTCCTGAGACGAAGCTCCAGCCAAGAACCCATTGAGACTACTCTGCTTCTTCGCTTTGGCTCAAGACACCACATTTATATTAGCACTCAGGTCTGGCTGGCCAGATGTTTTGGACTACAAATCCCATCATCCCTAAACAGCATAGTCAATTGTGGCAAACTATGGAACCATAGTCCAAAACATCAGGACAGCCAAAGGTTCCAGAACCCTTCATTAGCACTTGCATGTACATTCCAACAGTGTCCACCCCAGGCCACTCATAAAAGCCAAACCGTCAAACCAGCCAACATCTTGAGGAGATGAAGATGGAGAACCACTGCCGGGCACTACATCCCAGTCACTTGCCAACAGACTGGCCACGTCCTGCTGCTACACAAAGACACAAAGATGTATCCTGGGAAAGCCAAATTCTCAACTTCTCACTAACACCTGGAGCACAAAGGTGACATTCTGAGTTAGGGACCATGTCCATATGCATGTAGATTCAGACAAAAACACACCTGTCCCGTGCCTTCTGCTACAAGGTCCAAGAAGAACGTTTTGCCAACAGGTACATCTTCCACACTCAGGGCTATCAGCACATACCCTAAAATACATTGAGGTAAGGTTCAGGAGGAAACCCAATGCATTCATCTAAGGAAGTGCCTGGTCTGAGCATATCCTCCTCAAAAAATGTGGTGAAGCAGTGGATTAATGTGCAGTAAATTGGCTAGCAAGCAAAAGTAGTGCACACACTTAGATTTGTTTCTCCCATCTGCAACTGCCCAGCTTCGTAGGTGACAGTCGGAGATTTGCTCCTGCCAAGGGACGTTCTTCCCATCATTGTTCCTCTTAATCTTGCCATCCCGATACTCATTGAAGAGCTTGAGGTAGGAAAATGGCCACATGCATGTGTATTTTTCTGAGTATATGAGATTTTCTTAAAGAACCTATATGTGTAGAGGTAATCCAATGCACCACTTTCCAGTACAAGCCAGTGCAATACGCCTGTGTTTCCGCATATACCATCACCTGGTAAAAGAGAGCTTCGTATGGAACTCAAATTCCACAGAAGCCGATTGAGTGGACAAACCCCTTAGTCCACTGCACTGATTTAGCTCTAGTCAGGAAAGCATTCAAACCTTTGTATGTCTTGTTGGGATGTTGGCTTTGTGGTGTAACCTGTGTATAACTGCTGTGGTTCACAGTGATGTGCTGAATAGAGTTATTGAGCCTAATTGGGTTTCTAACGGATCCCCGGGCTGCTAGGTCAACTAGTTTTTCCCATATTAGATCCCTGGCTGTTTCTGCTGCGTGTATAGCGCAGAAGCTTGAGTGACATGCGTTCAGGGGATTTCCTTTCTGTTATGTGCCCCTGAAATTGTGACATGACAGCTTTTTTTCAGTGTGTCTAAAGCTTATGATGTTCAGCAATTTTTTTTACATTGAAGCTCCTGGGCTGTGGCCAGTGCCATGTGGCTCTTTGTTTCTGGAGTGGCTGGAATTTATGTTGAGGCCTCTTTAGAAAAGAAAACGGGGGGTTCACAAGTGTAACAGTTTAAGCAGTGACCTCAAATAAGAAAGAATAAGAATAACACATAGTTTGTCTTTCTGAAATTCTATACAATAATTGCTAGAGTCATTAAAGGGGTGAAAGGTGATGGTCTATAGCTTCCCGTGATGTCATTAAGGGTGGGGTCGAAGGACATCACTTCCTGTGATGTCAGAGGTCAAGGTTCATGGGATGTCACTTCTGTTACCCCTGGCATTTTGTTGAAATGACGTCCCTGGATTGGACGGTAGTTGCTTGAGTGCTCTTGGCCCAGTGATGTTTTTTGAGGAGGTGTGGCTAATGAGTGTTTTCTGTCTGCTTTGCCTCCAAAGTCAGAATTTGGTGGTAAAAGTGATAGTAATTTCCATAACCGTCACTTTTTTACCTCATCACCATACTCAAATTGACTCCATTTGCCCTTACATGTTGGCTGTTTCTTTCTGTGGACGTTCATTTAATAAACATGCTTTGAGCAGGATTACTGTTTGGGTATTGGGTGTATACTAAGTGTGGTAGGCAATATTTTTCATTTGCTGTTTTTGTGGTCTGTTGTCTGATTAGCATAGATGCTTTGAGCTCCAAGCGTGGTTATGTTGATGGGGTGGTGGTCGCTGGACTCATTGTCTGTGTGCAAACTGTCCACAAGACCGAAACACATCATGAAGTGCAGATGTACCTCCAGACAGATCAACAATGCAAAGTGTGCAGCTGCAGTTGCAATTTGTGCCAACAGAAAATAATGTGTGAGTAACTGAATCTTGACAAGTTTATCTGGCTATTTGAGTCATGTCAGATATTTCAGATACTTTCCCTAAACAGTTCCACACTCTTGGTTAATTTGTGCCACCACTTAAACTGAAAAACCATTGTAATTCCTCCCGCTCTGCAACTCTTCACCCCTTGCTCCCATCAGTTGTTCATTATGATGGATTCTTTTACATTCAAATGGATATCTTTGCGTGCAATGCACATATTTCTGCTGTTTATGATCTGTGGTTAAACTTTGCTCATCAACAGGTAGCATAGATGCTGGGACTGATTGCCCTTAGAAATGCCCTCGGACCTTGCACAAGGCCAGATGAAGAAGACACAGTGCCTCTGTTAACGCTATCTCATCAGGAATACATATTCCAGTGACACCAGAAGCATGGGGTTAAGAGAGCAGATTTAGCAAAATCTTACAGATCTCTCTCTCCACTCTCCTCATACTAGTGTACCAAACATTATCTGCTGCAAAGCCATGTGCATCTACTTTTGTATCTAAATGTACATCATAGTCATTGCACATGAGGTCAGAATAAACACTTCTTTATGACCAGAAATATACTTCAGCAAATTCTACAATACTAGATACATTGAAAATATCCACATCCATACTGTCTGCCACCCTGGAACACAATAACAACAAAAATGAGAAAAACATAAAATAGACCATCATTATACTCATCTTCAATCCAAATGTTCCTTTATTACTTATAATAAGAGTTTATGATTTTCTTTCATTCCCCTCTTTTCTCCAGTTAACTTTGAGCCTGTTCCTGTGTCGGTGGAGGGGCACCAGTATCCCTTCACACGTCAGTGATATGGACCCAGCTCTTGCTATCCTCCACCTTCACAGCAGATCGAGTTGCGATAATCACGCAGTGCAGCCTATGTAAACGCTGCTTGTTCCAGTTTCTGACAAAAGTGTGGACGAACACCAGATTCCCAGGGAGCAAAAGTGGCTGGTGTAGATTATTAGATTCTTTGCCATTTTCTGCTGTAGAGTGTTGATGAGAAGACACAACCTGTGAAGATTGAAGTCTGATACTCTCGGTTAAAGCTCTGAGGTATTCGCTAAACTACTCACCAAGAATCTCTGCTGACCTGTGTGCATCTGATATTTTGCATACTGGTGAGAGTGGTGTAAGTAACCTATGCCTAGTCACAATCTCATGTGGACTGAGAGGGTGATCCTTCCATGGCTGATTTCTGAAATAAAATAGAACAATCGGCAAACAATAATACCAGTTCTTTTGCAAATTACTACACAGTTTAGATAGACCTTAACAACTATGTTCAACCGTTCCCCAGTTCCGTTGCCCTGAGGGTGGTACCCAGAACACACCCAGTGCTTAATCCCCAAGAGTGAAGTAATTTCTGAGAACAAGGCATTAAAGAAGTGGATCCCATTGTCAGACTTCAGGAGCTAGCAAATTCCCCACCATGGAAATACCTCCATCACCAAAAATGTTGCTACAAACTAAGCATCAGGGTGTACACAGGAACCAACCTCGTGCCATAGGGAAAAGGGGCCAACAACAATGTGTTATTGAAAATGATTACATCTCTGAATCATCTCTATAAAATCTATATGGAGCTCCTTTAATGAGTGGTACAGCTTACGGTTTCTATACACTTCCTCTGTGGTGTGGGAAGTCACAAGCTCTATATGTGTGCTGTCCACTGCTCCCAATATATTAGGCATGCCCACAAGTGCATGCAAATGGGCCTTGTTGGCGTTGACCTGTGCCTAAAAGATTGTGTACAGTGTAGAAATGTTTGACCAAAGCACATCAAGTGGCCCTTGATTTCATTGTGCCACAATTAATGCGTTGTTGTAATGTGTCTATCTGCCCTATCTCCCTGGGATGCTGTTCAGGATGTTTGTTTGCATGAATGAGATAATGAGTGCCCAGAGTACAGGATGCCGTGTGAGTGTGATGCGCTCCCTGCGCTACTCTAACGTCTTTATTACATATTGTAATTAAAATTGTAATTATAATGGGTTTTTATAACGCGCTTAATACCCAGAAGTTTCTTAGTGCGGGCCCGAGGATCTTACCTGTGTTGCTCTGCATTGTCTTGCTTCCAGAACTTTGCCCCTGAACTATCCTCCTGAGCCTAGGAACCCTCCCGATGTATGAACCCTCCCAATGGTTTTTATTTTTTTCAATCTCTGAAGACTGAAAAGTAAATCCATGCAGGCTTGACATGTTCTTGGAAATGAAATGCATGAATATTTGGCTGCTACAAAGGCGCGTATTTCTTTTATCTCCCAACAGAGTCGCAATGGGGTCAAACAAGAAAGATGAAGGCAACCAACAGTCCGATTTACAAAGTTTTTACTTTACACCAGCCTCGCAGATGAACTGGCCTGCTGTTAAATCTGTTACCAGTTTATTGGTATCCACTACAGAGTGTAATTTGCTTTCTGAGTTTGAGAACATTGGAACATGTAATTGCTAATTTTACTATAGCCAGTAAGATAGCTATAGCTGGTAAGATAGCTCAGTGGGTTGAGTGCTTGTTGCAGTGATGTGTGTGTGAACTGCAGGTTTCAGGTTCTAATCCCAGCAAGGCCAACGCAGCCGTTCATCTATCAGAGGTGTATAAATGAGTACCAAAACAGGTTGGGCGATATTGTATGTATATTTATTCTATATAAAGCGCTAAAGCGTAAGTGCTTTATAATAACATATGATTATCATTTGGCCTTGGACGTCTGCTTGCATTCACAGGAATTTGGTAATATGGGCCTATACACAATTATATTAATGATACACATGGTGATTCATTCTTGTATGAAATGTTGATCACATTACAGTGATATCGTAGCCATATTGCTATGTGATGCCACTTCCTGGTTTATCAATGGGTGAAAGGTTGGGTTCCATCGCTTCCTGTGATTTCACTTCAGGGTGGGGTCAAATCACATAATTTCCTGTGATGTCATCAGAGGTCAAGGGTCATGTGATGTCATGTCCACTCCCCATAGCCTTTAGGTGAAATTAAGTCCCTGGAGCATAGGTTATTCGGCAGGGCAGAAATGTTCTATGATTCTACCTTCCCCAGAATACAAGCAACAACAAATGCTAAGTGGTTGCAAATAACCCTGTGTGAGCTATTGCAAATAATAAATTCAACCGTCAAAGGCTTCAATGCAGTAAAGGAAGAGTTGAGAGCAATAGGGCTCATGACTCTTCAGAACAGATGCGTCCTTGACTTAATCACAGCCATGAAGGCTGGCATGTGTGCAGTAATTGGTGCATCATGTTGCACCTACACACATGGAGAGGATTATGGGACCCTTACAGAAGCCATAACCCTTCTGATGGATCTCCACATAAGGATGGAGGAAGAAGTAGAAGAGATAGAGAATGATGACTGACTCACCTCCCTGCTATCATGGGTCCCTATCTGGCTTACCACTGCATTCAAGGTA
Organism: Ambystoma mexicanum; assembly: GCF_040938575.1. Classification (NCBI taxonomy): domain Eukaryota; kingdom Metazoa; phylum Chordata; class Amphibia; order Caudata; family Ambystomatidae; genus Ambystoma; species Ambystoma mexicanum. The sequence goes on from NC_090922.1 coordinate 1,398,629,444, forward strand.
TTGGTAGCAATATTAGTATTGATATATTGATACTACTGTGATTCTGCACTTTGAGTATAATCATAAGTCAATGCAGAACATAGCTAAAAAGGCGATAGGGATGAAAATAGTGATGAACATTAACACACAAAATGATGATCTACCTCATTTGGACTTAAAACAAAGTCCTACAGCCCCTCCAAGACCAAAATGTTCTCCCCCCAGAGACCTTCGTATTCTGAAATCCTGATGGCGAGTGCTGCAATATGACCTGGAGCATAGACAAACACATAAACAACTCGGGCAGGTGAACTGAGGCGGGTGATGAAGATATGGATACTCAAGAAGACACCATTTGCAGCTTCATCTTGTCCGGGGGTGGGCATGAGCCCATCCTCCACCATCCCATCAGCTTTGAGGGAAGCAGGAACGCACCTCCAGCAGAATCGAGATGGACCCCACAAAGACCCTCATGCCTTCTTGAGGTATTGGTCTTAACATTTGAAAGAATCAGGCCTGCTGATACAGCTGATCTAGGCTCTTTTTACTTGCTAGATCATTAGCCGTGAGATATTCTCTGCATAGGCCGATAAGAAAATGGCCACTGAACCATTGTTGTAGTCTGGTTGCTAAGCAACCAAGTGCCCTAAGCAGCCTGCTGATTGGATGCCGCATCTGATTTGTGCAGGCCAGCTCCACCGGAAGGCGTCAGCTGGGCTACATCCGAAGGGCCTCTCCAAAGGGGCCAGGCCTGTCTGTGCCTGTTTGTGACGAGCTGTATTAGCCAAATACGCCACTCTGTTACTCCTGCCTATCAACATAAGTACCTCATGCATATTCCTTGACTATTATATACACAAATACGCAGGGAGAGCTTTGTAACACTGCTCCCTTCTACTCCAGCTACATATTGCCTATCTGCTGTCAACGCCCACAGTGTGGCCCCCACGCACCTTTGGTACTAATTCATTACTGCATCGCCATGCGGCTCCTGAACTGCTTGTGTACCTGAATTACCTACTTTTACCGTACCCAGAACCGCCTCTGTGTCCTACCTAACTTATGTATTATGCCAGCACTTGCAGTATGTGCTTCTGCTGAACTACACTACCTACTGCATTACACGCCTCATTTAAACTTTGCTAGCATTTGTAAAACGCATATCATTTAAACTGTGCCAGCATTTGTATAAAGCGTACGATTTAAACTGTGCACGCAATTGTTTTACGCACCTCATTTAAACTGTGCCAGCATTTGTATAACGCGTACCATTTAAACTGGGCAAGCAATTGTTTTATGCACGTCATTTAAACTGTGCCAGCAACTTGCCAAAGCTCAATAGCTATTGTGATGCCTGACATTTTTATTCTGCACTCTTTATTTGCCAGACCTATGTCTATGATGTCCTGCATTGCCATTCACTAGGCCTGTGCCCCGTATCATGACCTGTTTATCCATTTGCTAGACCCCTGCTCCAACCAAATACATGGATATACTTACCAAGTTCAGCTGCAAGTGCATCACCGCTCCCATAGCCTACCTGTATCATAACACAGGCAAGTGTGTCCGCCCTCATTAATTGCCACCATTAGCTGTACCTCTCTAATACTACCCTAGACTCACCTAATGCCCCAATAGTACCGAACTATATTGATGCAAGTAACTATGTATCCTCCTACTAACATCACTGCCATATTGTCATCCTTCCTTCACATCCTCCTCACTACCACTAGTGTTACCATCATCTCCCCCCCCTATTCCCCCAATTTACCTATTTACTGCACTATTGAAAGCTGCATTAAGCCCACCACCTTCCTCCCATAACTGCCTCTCCACACCCGGATTAAACCAACCCTTTTCCTACCTATCCTCGAGACCATGGTCAACACCATACCTATCAGAGCTCCCACGTTACCTGTAGCACCCAATATGCCCAATAACTATCCAAGGCCAGGTGCACCCAACACGTCATCCTCCAGAGCAACCCTACTACTAGCCCCATAGCCCTCTTTGAACCCACCTCACATATCCCTATCAGCCCATGCACTACCATAGTGAGAAATGCTAGACTAGGCACGAGATTAGGCGAAGCATATCAAACACCTCCTGGCCCCTTACACTTAAATAACCAACGGCCATGCCCTGAAATACTCCCATCCAAACTCCACAAAGTTCCCGAGAGTACTAGACTATTGCCCGCCTCATCTGACCTACCTATCACTAATAATATCTCCTCAGCTATCCATGGGGCACTTATCAATGCCAGATCATTGGTGTCCCATGCTGCCGACATTGCAGACTTAATCCTAGATAGAAAAATGTACTTCTTAGCAATCACGTAGATCTGGATATATGCAGCAGCAGGTCCATCTCTCCTCATTGCTACACCTACAACTACACAGTCATTAAAGCTGATAGAGAATCTGCCAGAGGAGGCAGCATTGCCTTTATCGTCAAACCCTCATTGGCCCTCAAAATGGCATCTCTTACCCCCACTGAATCTTGTGAACTGCTGACTGTCAAACTTCCTCTCACTAACTCACGCACCATAACAATGCACCTGATGTATAGACCTCCTGGACCTACAGGCTCCTTCCAAAGAAGAAATCATCTCCCCCCTTTCCACCAACACAAAGCCATAGTTTCAAATCCTCATACTAGGAGACTTCAATCTCAGCTTTAATGACCCCAACGACCAACTGGCAATGGCATTAGCCAACACCTTGGTTGACTTAGGTAAACCTGGAAAAACAACCCTTCCACTACCAATAAAGTTATCCTTAAAAAAATCTCAGCTAACTATAAAGAAGACATTTTGTTAGCAAAACAGGATACCTATAACGAATGGATTGAAAAAGTGAGCTAAAACACAAAAGAACTCTTCACCATTCTAAGAGAACTTGAATCTCCAACTCCACGTAGTGATAACTGTACCAAGGACAAAATATGGTGCACTAAAATTCAAGACACTGTCTCTAATAAAATCACCTTGCACCAAAAGAAAATAGCTATCAACAAACTCAATCTCCCACCTCAAGCCAACCATCCAAAAGCCCGATTTTACCTAAACCACTGCACCATATTAAATTCACAGCGCGGAGTTCGAGTGCAGAGTTCAGTCTGCAGCAGTCTGGGTTGAGCGAGGAGCTACAGCTACTGGTGCTGTGGAACAACTTTCTGTGCGTTTTGTACTTTGTGCTGCTGGGCGAGTGTTCCTTTAAGGAAAACAACATCCACTCCCCTTAAAAACTCCAGGCGAGCGCGGAGCGCGCGCGGAGTTTGAGCGCAGAGTTCAGTCTGCAGCAGTCAGCAGCGGAAAGCCGAGGTAAGCCCAGAGGCAGGCCCAATATATGGACGAATCCGGACCCCAAACTCGCGCTAAGCTAAAACAATCAGCGCAATTGCGAGACTGTACTGCAAACCTGAAGATAGCATGTGTTCTTGGTGATGAGGCAAATTGAACAGGGACATTAGACGGCTACGATTGGTCAAAGGGGGGACATGAAGAGGGCGAGGAAGTGCGAACAACATCTATAAACCTTCCAAGCACTCTCAGCATGAAACCCTGACACATGCCCTCATGCACCCCGATAAAAGTGCATCCCAAATCTTTAGTCCAAATTGCGACGTAATGTGTTGACAACGCAAAGAAACAGGCAAGAGCCCCATGTGTGGCATACAAAGCGGCAAAGGAAATCAACGAGACACTCCCAAGAGCGTCAACAAGCAACGCCCACACAAACGCCTCATCTAGTAACGCTGCTGAACGCGCCCTACGGGCCGAGGCGGAGGCCTCGATCCGCATGGCAGCTGAGACAGCCGAGGAACAAGAGGCGGGCGGCACCCCGACGAACAACGGAACAGAGAAGTTGCATGCCAACAAAATCATGGAGACAACATCAAACGTGATCGAGGTGAACATAACGGCTTTTCAGTCACCCTTCGACGTAACTGACATCGAGCTACTGGAGATAGAAGTACCTTCACACCACATTGATACAAGTCTTGTGAAATTTACTTTTCCAGACAAAGGGCAAGATCCCTGCACAAGTTTGATAAACACAGCGACCATCACAAATAACGCAGGAGCCAAGCTTCTTGCTGAAGGGTCTCTCCTCAAAGCGGTGAAGCAAACAAATGTACACAAACTAAACACAGATGCAATGGAGAGCTGATTGAATCGAACTCTGGCGAATGCCACGTTTAACGCATAGAGCACACCACACAAATCCATACGAACGACATGCCCACAAACGGCGATACCTCAGATCAGAGCTCCAAAACCACATATGTACGAAGTAGATCTGGCCGGACGCGAAGCTCGGCTCACTGAACGTCTCAAAGCAGACTTTGAAACAATGAAGGAACACATGTCTGAGACCTTCACAAATAACAACAAAACAAAACCTTCGAGCCTGACAACTGCGAAATCGCTGATGGAAGTTAGGCGCTGCGCTCAATACAATCCACATTTCAACACTACAGCTCAACTGCACATCGATGATCCAACTCAAAGCGAGGATCCGGGCGTCGCTTGTCCGGCCGGACTGGTCACACAGACCTTGACCATCAACAACCGAGACAACGGACCCCACCAAAAGACCCTCGAGAAGACGATAAGTGCAAGGCCCCCATCCCACTGCTCCACTCCAAAAACACAACATGACTTGAATGGTGGTCCCAAGCGGACAAACGAAATCACAGATCGTGGAGCACAAGGAGACTTCGAACCGAGCAATTTAAGCGATGAAAATAACTCAATGCACGGCCACAAGGAGATTTACTCGACATCGAAATCAAATTTGTCGGCAGCAGCCGCCATACAGATTCGCAACAATGTCTTGGCTGCAACTTCACTTGCATTAATCCCGTTCACCAAGCTCTACGAAAATCTGCACGAAACGGTACAAAACAATGGGGCGATACTGGGCCAACTGAACAAAAAGTTAACAAAAATGGATAGCATGAATACAATGCTACAAGAACGCCTCGATAAGGAAGCCGAAACCTCTACATTGTGGCTTAACATATTGAATGAAATTTTAGACATTTTAGAAAAAAACAAAACTGATGGAAACCGTGATCGAATGTATGAACCAAGTGATCAAAACCAAGAGCAATCCAAAAAAGGTCCATGAACAAAGCCCCAATGATAACAATGTGACAAAATGTGCACAATTCCCTCCAGATCCCAAAATGATGGACCTCAAGAGCAATGCTGACCAACAAGCTGGGGTTAGAGAATACCCGAGGACCCTAGACGAAAACACGACTCCACCAGGCAAACACTCAAATAACCTATTTGCCGCTGAGAGTCACTGCACTCACCCCACTGAGACTAAACAAGTCAGTAACATCGAAGGTGCAGCTCCCGTTTCAGCTACAAATGACAAGCCAGAAGAAGCAGCTAATAAAGATTGCCGCGAAAAGAATCAAACACCACAATCTCCGGCCATAGCACATTGCTCATTACCAAAAATGTAATTCAGAATATTCACTGGACCTGCAAAAACCCTGACGACTGCGAATTCCAAGCAGAGTGTGCAAGGAGCAAGCTGCTGCCCTACAGTCAAGAGAAAAGAGAAAAAGAAACATTGTGCGCCGAACAAACAAACCAGCAATTCAAAGACATTTCTAAGAAACTTAACCACAACTGCTAAATCAGGTCTATTCGAAAGGGAAAAAAAAGGCGAGTCACCAAAACCAAGAAAATCGGAAACGACGAAAAATGATGAACTCACAACGTCTAAACTACCGAAAATAAATCCCAAAAAACGCCAAAGATTGGATTCGGACGCACAATCGATTCAATCTGTGTCATCATCTGAAGACCTATGCAACCTTTCGACCTACGATGACGACTATGGGGGTGAACACAGCCTAGAGGAAGGAGGGCTAGTCCAACACATCTCAATGCACTGGAACTTGAGGGCAAAAATGCCTCTAAGAAAAAAACAAATCCCTGGCTGGTAAAAATGCAGAATGGAACAAACTCTGACGGCGATAGTACCGTGAAGAAAAGACCAGGAAACTCAGGGAGAGGCCTAGGAAAGGACAGTCACACAGCCTCACAAACTGGGATGAAAGAAAGCCAAATATTCGCAGACTCAGATTCGAAACCAAAAAAACAAGTGAAATTGAATCCCAAACTGACAGCAGCTCAGAGACAGAAGGAGCTAAGCCATGTCGAACAGAAAATGAAGGCGGACCTCAAGCCACCAGCCTCAAAAATCCTCATTGCGAATGTATTCGAAGATGACAACGATGTCAACCTAAACAGAGGAAATGTCATGCGACTTTTACACTCACTACCAGCTCTAAGAACGGTGTCTTCCCATGACATTTTAATAGTCTAATACATTTCGGAAGCACATGCAGACAGAGTCTATCTCCCTATAAAATTGCACGCTGTACGAAAGACCATACTGGCTTCAAAAGAGGATCTCCTGCTGCTTGGCTTTGAGGTCTCGAAAGTATGGACGGAAAAACTGAACAATCAACCCAAAAACAGAGCAAACGACATGAACGAGTCAGGCCATACAAAGCGCAGGGATGAGTTAAGACAACTTCTAAGACAACTTCTAACGACAACACCAAACCTACAACAGTCGAGTGATAAAGGGAAAACTGGAAGGAGCAATCATTAGCTAATCCAGAGTCTCGAAAGCAATTGGTCGACACTGATATCTTGGAACACACGAGGATTTCATCATCTTTACGATGACTTTCCAGTGGACCTAAGTAATAACTTCGCAATCTGTCTCCAAGAAACATGGCTGAGGAGCACGCCAGTGAAAGATGGCTATGCGACTTTGTTAAACCCTGCAGGAAAAAACGCACAAGGTCGCCCGTTCTCAGGACTCATAACAATGATAAAAATTGGAACCAACTGGGAAGTGCTTGAAGCTGAGAACCCAAACATCTGTTTGCAAAGAACGCTGTTACAACACCACACTGAAAAAACCTCTACACCACACTGAAAAAACCTCTAAAAAACAGTACATACTTTTAGTATTTCATCGGTAATGGCACTCATAGACAAACATCAACAAACTGATTGCGAAATCTCCATCATTGTCTGTGGTGATATGAATACAACCTGGTTCAACTCAAATGGGACCCGAATAAAAGAACCCAAGAAGAAAAGGTCACCTCACCTTTCAAGAAGCGCACTATGGTCAATCGAAATGGACACTCGTGATTGCGATATGGCAAATGGACAAGTAGAAGGTGATCTACCACCAAAGAACACCTGGCACAGCATGGGCCACAAGAAAATCTTGGATTATATATGGTTATCTAGACACTCTTCGCATAAAATCATGAACCTGAGAATAATCGAGACAACAAACAGCGATCACGACGTCCTAGTTCTGGCCATGAATTTACCCTCGAAAAAACATACCACGAGAATGGCCCAGAGTCTCGAGGTAAACAACGGGCAAAATAGATTAAGACTAAACAGTAAACAAATAACTACACTGACCAAGAACTTCCAAAACTTGACTGTGCTTGACGAAGCGGCTCTAAATTATCGCTCGCTTCTACCTCGCACCAATAAAGGATCCCTCCTGAAGATACATTCAAATAAAACTCACACCCATGCTTGGAGCACAAAAGTTATCGAAGAAAAAAAGAAGACACAAAAAGAAATTCGCAAACTGAAATTACAAGGAGGCCTGGACACATTTGTAAAGATAAAACAACGGAAGCAAAAATACCGCAATTGGGTGAAAGCCTTTGCCTTCCTTCGCGATCAAGAACGAGGCGAAGCAATGTTAAGACTTATTAAATCGAATAACTGCAGAGAGATCTGGCAAATCATAAACAAATGCTCCAGAAATCATGCGGACATAATGGCCAGTGGGGTCACGGAAAGTGACTGGAAAAACCACTTCAATAGAGTGTTTACGAACGAAAACAGCATCCCGATCCTTCACGTGAAGTAGCGGAAGTTGAATGGGACTGCAACGAGAAAGCCGAAGACATATCCACGGCAATCACGAAGCTGAACAACTCGCGCACGGCCAGGCCTGATGGCATCACCAATGTGATGCTGAAAGCCAACAAAGACGAATGGTCAAATTTCATCACCAAACTATTCGCAAGGATCGCAGAATATAAAAGAATACCACACTCATGGACCACGGCCATTATAGCTCCAATTTTCAAGAAGGGCAATCGGGCTGATCCTGCCAACTATCGCCCGATTGCCCTACTAGATACAATTGGCAAGATATTTGCGAGCTTCCTACAAAAGAAACTATCAGCATGGGCAGAAATGAAGAAAATCAACGATCGCCGTCAAACTGGTTTTACCAAGGGAGTCGGAACAGAAATCAACCTGACCCTGGTAAACATACTAAAACTGGACTGTCTAGAAAAAAGGTCAAAGTTATTCATAGCCTTTATCGATATGCATCAAGCATTTGACGCTATAAATCGTGAAAAACTATGGCAGAAACTAACAACTTGGGGGTGCCCAGAGAATTTATTACAACCTATAAAAGCACTCCACACAATGATGTCAATTCAGATAAGATTAAATGAAAAAGGACTCCTCTCAGAAGCCGTGAACACTCAAAAGGGAGTGAAGCAAGGTTGTCCGCTTGCGGCTTGCTTGTTCAAACTATTCATTGCAGACGTGCCCTTGGCTCTGAGTAATGTGAAGTTCTTTTCACCAAAAATAAATGGACACCACATCAATTGCATAACTTATGCTGACGATATAGTCCTAGTCAATACAACCCAGATAGGACTGCAACGTCTACTGACACAACTTTATCACTACATGACCATCAATGAATTAAAGATAAATGTTACCAAAACGAAAATTATGCAGATCGGAGCAGTAAAAGGTAACAAAAACAAAAACTTTCAGTGGAAGATTGCTGATACACCGATTGCTGAAATTGAAGAAATCAGATACCTAGGGGTAACTATCAACAAATCAATATGGGAATGGAGCTGGGCACAAGATATTGCACAACGTATGAAAACGTTGGCAATACAAGGCAGACGCATTCATAACCTTTATGGCAAATTCTCACTAATTCCAGTAAGAACGTTTTACCTCCAAAAGGTAATACCAGCTATCACCTACGGGTCCGAGACAGGGTGGAATCTGGACCTTCGAATTTGGGCAAAACTTGAAAGTTTATTTTGGAAGAGTGTGTTGCAGCTAACAAAATATATATCGATGATCGCCATCAGACAAGAGCTGGCCCTAGACGAACTATATTCAAACGTGCTCTGGAAGTTGTTAGCTCTGCTACGAAAGATGCACATGCCAACACCAGAACCAGCCTACGAAATAATCGCGATAAGCAACTGTCAACACCATACAGGCTTAACACAGAAATGGACACAAGGAGTAAAGGCGATAATGCAAGCAGCTGATATAAAAATAGAGTTGTTGCTGGCACAACCACAAATTGCAAAACGAAAACTGCAAGAATGGTCATAGATGAAAAATCTAGAAAAGCTTGAAGGCCTAACAACCTCTCCAAAACTCGGACCCACAAAAAATAAATTAAACGTAATGCCAAGATATCTGGTGCAATTTCATTCCCGATATCACCGTGATAGATTTCTTCAACTCAGATTAAATTCCATCAAGACTAAAGAAATATTATTCATGAGACATGATCAGGTAACCACAGACAACCTATGCAGACACTGTGGGATCGAAATAGAATCAACAGGACACTTAATAACAGAATGCTTGTTGCTCAAAGACTTACAAACTCTCCATTTAGGAAAGCTTGCACCGTTGAACATGAACACGGACGATTGGTGGCTTCGAATATTAAGTGGAAGCTCCGTCCACCTATCATGTTCAGTGATAAACTTTATAGACACAGTGTTGTGTTTATGAGGACGAGAAAGCTAAATCAAAAAGAAAGGAGTAAAATACAACCTGATCAACTTGGCCCAAGAGTACATGGAAAGAAAATGAGAACAATAATGATAGGATGTGAAAGTTTTGTAATAAAAGTTTGTAATAAACTACATGTTACAATAAAAAAATAAAAATAAAAAAAAAAATTAAATTCACGGCAGTGTCTACCCGAGAAGTGCAAAACATATATAACCTTACTTAAACCCTCCAACTATCAAGGTGATACATGACCAGCCTCTGTCATAAAGGAAGCGGCAAGTGAACTTGCCCCCTTTATTACCAAGCTAATCAATGCCTCCTTCTGCACTAATCTAAAACATTCTTGGGTCCTCCCACTACTAAAAAACCAACTGTGGACCCAAGCATCCCTACAAACGTATGGCCTATCACCACTGTCCATTTTTTACTAAAGATCACCGACAAAGCTGCCTACAACCAAATATAATCTAACCTGGAAAACAATAAGCTCCTCAGACTCCGTCAATCAGGTTTTAGACCCCAAAATGGCACAGAAACAGCCGTGATTGATCTGAAAATTCAGATTGACGATCTGAAAGACAAAGGAAAAACAGCCTTCTTGTTCCTGCTGGATTTGTCAGCCGCCTTTGATCTGGTCGATCACAATGTGCTATGTAAGCAACTTTCTACAGTGGCCCATTTCTCAGCAGAAGCAACAGCCTTGATCAAATCCTTCCTTAGTATTAGATCCATGAGAGACTTCTCCATGCTAGCAGCTGCAGATCCTTTCCCCATATCCTGTGGAGTCCCTCGGAGATCCTGTGTATCACTTACCATGTACAATGTGTTCACCAAACCACTGTTTGATGATCTGGACGATCTGGGTGTCACCTATACCAACTACGCAGATGAGACCCACATTCTCATTCCCTTGATAGGCGTCCATGATAAAGACCTATCTCTCGTTAAGAAAATCTACCTCATCATTCAGGCCTGGATGGCCACACATGGCATATGCCTGAATGACGAGAAGAGTAAGTTACTTCTCCTAGCCACACCTGCCAATCAGAAAAAAGAGTAATCAATACCTCTCGTTTAACATTGACGGGAATGACATTAAGGTGGATAAAGAGGTAAAAACTCTAGGTTTTTACCTAGACTCCTCCCTGAATCTGCACAAACCGGTCAATGCTAAAACCTCTGCTACAGCTTACACCTGTAAATTGATCCATGCATGCAGGCCCTTCCTCTCAACTAAAAGTTTAATCACGTTGACAAGAGCTTTAGCATTATTTAAAATTGACTACTGAAATGCACTATACCTAGATGCCAGTAAATACATTACTAACAAACTACAGATCGTGGAGAATAATGCACTCAGAACCGCCATGGGTATCTCCAGAAGGCAACACATTTTTGGGTTCAGATGAGACAACAACTGGCTCTCAATCAACGAGAGAGTACAACTAAAAACAGCTTGCCTAACTTATAAATGCCTCAATAATTCAGCCCCTCCTTACCTTATTGAAACATTTTCCAAAAATAATTCCACCCAACAAACCGGAACTACAAAATCTGGTTGCCTAAAGGTGCCTAGGTACAAATTAAATAAAGCAGGGGGGAGGAGTGTACCCGTAATGGCTACTCAACTCTGGAACTCCCTACCCACCTCCTTAAGAGCTGACCAGTCATTTTATAAATTCAGGAAAGACACCAAACTCTGGTTCATCTCCCAAGACTCAATAGTGTAGACACCTATCGGCAGGTTCCCTCACTACATCCTTACACCTTGTAACCACATGGTGTACTTATGAATCTATTGTTTGACTACGCTGCTTCTTAGTAATCCTGAACTGCATATTATTGTACATTACGGTAGACATCCTTTGAGTTAATTTATTATGTGTGTAATTCACACTCTCCTAGATTTTGTAATAGCTCTGAACTGTTCATCACTGCCACGATCCCAGTCAGTGAGCATAGTCCTCATTCAGGCAACCAGGCTAGACAGGGAATATTAAATCAATCAGCAGGTCAAAGGTGGGTGTTAGCCTGGCACATATGTAATTTGCACTATTAACAGCATCCACTTCCATATACTCCCATGATGTTCAACAGCAATTTCCTGCATCTGATATGGCTGACGCAAAACCCATTTACATGTAGCAGCAGTGTTCTATTCATATTTGTAAAGGGAGCTACTCAAGCCCCGCCTCCGCTGGAACGTGCACTTTGCGTCTGCTCCGACAGAAGTTATCTCCAACGCGTTTTTTTTTTTCAGTAAGAACATTATTTCGCTCAGAGCTGCAGCATCTACCGTCAGAAGTTTCACTCACAGCCACAGCATCTTCACTCATCAGTTATTCACTTGCAGCATCTTCAGTCAGAAGTGTCTTCTGCAGTCACTGCATCGTCCGAAGGTTTTTTCCTCAGCTTTCCGAAAACCTGCAAACAACACAAGTTATTTAAGTTAACAAACAAACTTAACAGTTTAACAGAGAAGACGTTTAATAAGCATTTTCGTACCTGAAGATTCTTCAAGTATTCACCTCACAGTTATTACCACGCTTCACCTTGAAGGCTGCAGTTACTCCGTATTGGTGAACCTACGTTCTTTTAAAACATTTTCTCATCCCGAGTAACTCCGCAGCCATCCACAGCCCAAATACTTTCCCGATATCCTAGAACCTACGAAAAAAGAGAAAGAAGACAAAAATAATTAGAAAGAGAGATCTAACCATTCTAGGAATCATTTCAAGCCCTTAAGGATAACAGAACATTCATCTGTTTACTTACTCAAAAGCTAATTCTTCCAAGAATAGACATATTTAATGCAAGAAGCTAAGGAGCTCATCAACAACCCAAGTTACTATTGTTTCTCCATCTCAACGCGCCCCTGTAGAAAAGCAGGATGGAGAGCTCCACAATAATAAAACACAGGTGAGAAGGGAATCCAGCCATAGAGTCAGAAGGGAGTGATTTAAGGGAATACATATCTCATGTAGTATTATTTCAGTTAAATAGATGTTATAGCATTTCTATTGTTGTCATTTGTTTGTTAAACCAGAAAAAGAAACCTAAAGGCTCCAAGGCATCAGGTCCACAGACTGGGAAGTTATTACGCTCCCAAGGAGTCCAGGTAAGCGTTACAATCATGGTATAGTATTGTATATTCCCACTTATTTCTGTTTGTTTCTGTCAATCTGACATTGTGTAATTCTGTACTGTACTGATATCTGTGTAACCAAGAAAATGCATATCCTTGTAAAATGTGCCAAGTTACCTCCTGGTGGGAAGTGCATTATAAATAAATGAACAAAGAAACAAACAAGATAGCTTATCTAGCAGAGGGTCCTCAGAGAGAAGTAGTCAAGGACTTGACCAGAGAGGGGAATGTCGGAAGGCAGACAAATTCATCATCCAGGGCGTCAGCCTCTCCCCTCCTCCATACCACAGCAATTAGAGAAGTGTATCAGTCTAAGTGACTGCCCCCGCTCCAGCGCCACATTGCAGATGCAAAAGGTATTATTCACTAAGAAGACCCTATCTGCCTTACCCCTGAATGACAAAGAAGAGATGAGCCTACAAGATCTGGCATTTATGAACCTGCTGCAGCCAAGAAATGATGAAAGCAAGTGACGTCATCCCACCTCTGACAGACGTAGACTCATGAGACACGAAGCAGATGTACATTCATCATGAAGCTACACATACAATAGGTCAACCTGTGCACATGAAGAATAAACATCATGCACATTAGATACTAGAAAACATAATAAAATATATATATACTCTGTAATGGAAAATGCATAAAAATGCATATAATGCTTGCTTAATGCAGAAATGCAACAGTAAAGAGCAGATATTTTGGATAAAATGGACGGTGCTGCCATGCTCAAATTAACAGGAAAGCTTGGAGGAACATTAAAACAGCAGGAAAAACAAATCTGCTGAATTAGCTAAAAGAAATAAAGATGAATAAACCAGACAGTGGCTGTCCGTCTCCAGTGGACAGAAAGCATACCAGCACAAAGAATTATAAAGGTTAAAATCCTGGTAAAAGCCTAGGATAATAATTAAAAATGCAGTCTCCTTACTCATGACCCAGAGTTGAAGAACAATGGCCATTCATTAACTCCAGACAGAGAAAAGTCAAGACCTTCACTCCCTCTGACTTCTCAGAATAAAAGATACAAACCTAGTTCCAAGCTGAAGTGCTGGCTCGTAGACTAGGAACTCAGAGATGGTGTATTATAATTGGGAAAATCGGCACCTGGATGTCTAACCCCGACCCATTCATTTGTGCCCATGTGCTGATGACCTGTAAAATAATCAAGCTTGAAAATGCTGATGCCAACCTATCAGTGCTGTCAAAAGGTGTTGTTTTGCAACAGTTGCACAAACCAATCCAAAGATGCAAAGATGACATAGGACTGTCATTATTAATTTAGAGGTGGTTTTAGGCAGAGCCATTGGATAGAGTAAAATCAATCAGAATGGTGACCCATATAGATCCCATATGTATATGATACAAATAACCCAATCCCACCTTCCAGTAGGTTTTACTAACTAAGATAAAGTTGTGACGTCAGAATTTACATATTTACAGGACGATTCATGGAATAATTAGCGCGGCGCAAGTGGGCAAAAACGTGCGAATCGCAGTGGAATAGCGAAAATCGCAGTGCATGTGCGAAAATCGCACGAAAAGCAGCGCACATCGATTCATGGAAGGCCGTGCGCGAGAAAACCAGCGGATGTGCGATAAAAAAGTGCGCGGCGCACAGGCCATCTAACTGCATGCGCCAGGTCACAGCGAAAATCGCACAGGCCACAGCGAAAATCGCACATAGCGCGGCGCACGCAACAAAAGTAGGCGGAACACGGGCGTAACACTCGGAATGGGGAACAACTTGCCAAAACTTGGGCGTCACGGGGGAAGTACAGGGCACAAGTGCGCGGAACGCCCACACGCTCGCCTACAACACGTATTCATGGAATAGAATAGGGCAAAAAAGCGCACGCTCAAACCAGCGCACAGGCACAAACACGACCGCCACAAGAAAGCAGGCGGTAGCGTCTCTGCGCCTGGAAGAAATGTGCGCCAAAAGGTGCGCCAACAAATAGCACCTATATACTGCCATGATGAATGTCCTATACTGTGGCCCTCCAGGACAAATGACGTGCAAAGGGGTACCCACAAACACGGACACCCGCTGACCAAAAATACGTGTGCGTGTATACCGGGGTGCGCGGGAAGTCTAACACGCGATTTGGCCGGGTACATGGATTTCAGGAGTGCGCGGGAAGTTCCACACGCGATTTGGCCGTGTATGTGGATTTCAGGTGTGCGCGTGAAGTTCCACACGCAATTTCAGCAGGGTATGTGTATTTCATGGGTGCGCGGGAAGTTCCACACGCGATTTCATCAGGGTACGTGTATTTCAGGGGTGCGCGGGAAGTTCCACACGCGATTGGCCAGTGCGAGCAGGGTACGTGTATTTCAGGGGTGCGCGGGAAGTTCCACACGCAAATGGCCCCGTGCAAGCAGGGTACGTGTATTTCAGGGGTGCGCAGGAAGTTCCACACGCGATTGGCCCCGTGCAAGCAGGGTACGTGTATTTCAGGGGTGCGCGGGAAGTTCCACACGCGATTTCAGCAGGGTATGTGTATTTCAGGGGTGCGCGGGAAGTTCCACACGCGATTTCATCAGGGTACGTGTATTTCAGGGGTGCGCGGGAAGTTCCACACGCGATTTCAGCAGGGTATGTGTATTTCAGGGGTGCGCGGGAAGTTCCACACGCGATTTCCTCAGGGTACGTGTATTTCAGGTGTGCGCGGGAAGTTCCACACGCGATTGGCCCAGTGCGAGCAGGGTACGTGTATTTCAGGGGTGTGCGGGAATTTCCACACGCGATTTCAGCAGGGTATGTGTATTTCAGGGGTGCGCGGGAAGTTCCACACGCGATTTCATCAGGGTACGTGTATTGCAGGGGTGCGCGGGAAGTTTCACACGCGATTGTCCCAGTGCGAGCAGGGTGCGTGTATTTCAGGGGTGCGCGGGAAGTTCCACACGCGATTTAATAATAATAATAATAAATGAAAAAAATTTCAGCAGGGTATGTGTATTTCAGGGGTTCTGGGGAGTACCACACGTGAATTGGCCGTGTGGGTCCTCCCAGGTGTACGCTCCACAACCTCCACG
This sequence comes from Ambystoma mexicanum, assembly GCF_040938575.1. Classification (NCBI taxonomy): domain Eukaryota; kingdom Metazoa; phylum Chordata; class Amphibia; order Caudata; family Ambystomatidae; genus Ambystoma; species Ambystoma mexicanum. The sequence continues at coordinate 1,398,645,487 of NC_090922.1, forward strand.
GCCCCTGCAGGCAGCCCACACCACGGGGGACTACCTTGCACCCCTGCTCATGTCCCGCAGGCAGCCCATCCACCATGGGCATGCCCCCCAGCCAACCCACATGTCACCTTGCACTATTGATCAACAATGCATGTCTCCCATCACCCCCACCCCCCAGCCACCAGGGGCACCCACCACCAGGCCCCCACTCATGTCTCCCACCACCCCCACCCCCCTGCCACCATGGGCAGCCCCCACCAGGCCCCCAATCATGTCTCCCACCACCCCCACCCCCCAGCAGTGCAGGGGCACCCTCCACCAGGCCCCCACTCATGTCTCCCACCACCCCCACCCCCCTGCCACCATGGGCAGCCTCCACCAGGCCCCCACTCATGTCTCCCACCACCCCCACCCCCCAGCAGTGCAGGGGCACCCTCCACCACGCCCCCACTCATGTCTCCCACCACCCCCACCCCCCAGCAGTGCAGGGGCAGCCTCCACCACGCCCCCACTCATGTCTCGCACCACCCCCACCCCCCAGCAGTGCAGGGGCACCCTCCACCAGGCCCCCACTCATGTCTCCCACCAACCCCACCCCCCAGCAGTGCAGGGGCACCCTCCACCAGGCCCCCACTCATGTCTCCCACCACCCCCACCCCCGTGCCACCATGGGCAGCCCCCACCAGGCCCCCACTCATGTCTCCCACCACCCCCACCCCCTGCCACCATGGGCAGCCTCCACCAGGCCCCCACTCATGTCTCCCACCACCCCCACCCCCCAGCAGTGCAGGGGCAGCCTCCACCAGGCCCCCACCCATGTCTCCCACCACCCCCACCCCCCAGCCACCAGGGGCACCCTCCACCAGGCCCCCACTCATGTCTCCCACCACCCCCACCCCCCTGCCACCATGGGCAGCCCCCACCAGGCCCCCACTCATGTCTCCCACCACCCCACCCCCCAGCAGTGCAGGGACAGCCTCCACCAGGCCCCCACCCATGTCTCCCACCACCCCCACCCCCCAGCAGTGCAGGGGCACCCTCCACCGCGCCCCCACTCATGTCTCCCACCACCCCCACCCCCCAGCAGTGTAGGGGCACCCTCCACCACGCCGCCACTCATGTCTCCCACCACCCCCACCCCCCAGCAGTGCAGGGGCAGCCTCCACCAGGCCCCCACTCATGTCTCCCACCACCCCCACCCCCCAGCAGTGCAGGGGCACCCTCCACCAGGCCCCCACTCATGTCTCCCACCACCCCCACCCCCCTGCCACCATGGGCAGCCCCCACCAGGCCCCCACTCATGTCTCCCACCACCCCCACCCCCCAGCAGTGCAGGGGCACCCTCCACCAGGCCCCCACTCATGTCTCCCACCACCCCCACCCCCCAGCAGTGCAGGGGCACCCTCCACCAGGCCCCCACTCATGTCTCCCACCACCCCCACCCTCCAGCAGTGCAGGGGCACCCTCCACCAGGCCCCCACCCATGTCTCCCACCACCCCAACCCCCCAGCCACCAGGGGCACCCTCCACCAGGCCCCCACCCATGTCTCCCACCACCCCCACCCCCCAGCAGTGCAGGGGCACCCTCCACCAGGCCCCCACTCATGTCTCCCACCACCCCCACCCCCCAGCAGTGCAGGGGCAGCCTCCACCAGGCCCCGACTCATGTCTCCCACCACCCCCACCCCCAGCAGTGCAGGGGCACCCTCCACCAGGCCCCCACCCATGTCTCCCACCACCCCAACCCCCCAGCCACCAGGGGCACCCTCCACCAGGCCCCCACTCATGTCTCCCACAACCCCCACCCCCCAGCCACCAGGGGCACCCTCCACCAGGCCCCCACTCATGTCTCCCATCACCCCCACCCCCCTGCCACCATGGGCAGCCTCCACAAGGCCCCCACCCATGTCTCCCACCACCCCCACCCCCCAGCAGTGCAGGGGCACCCTCCACCAGGCCCCCACTCATGTCTCCCACCACCCCCACCCCCCAGCAGTGCAGGGGCACCCTCCACCAGACCCCACTCATGTCTCCCACCACCCCCACCCCCCAGCAGTGCAGGGGCAGCCTCCACCAGGCCCCCACCCATGTCGTCCACCACCACCACCCCCCAGCCACCAGGGGCACCCTCCACCAGGCCCCCACTCATGTCTCCCACCACCCCCACCCCCCTGCCAACATGGGCAGCCCCCACCAGGCCCCCACTAATGTCTCCCACCACCCCCACCCCCCAGCAGTGCAGGGGCAGCCTCCACCAGGCCCCCACCCATGTCTCCCACCACCCCCACCCCCAGCAGTGCAGGGGCACCCTCCACCACGCCCCCACTCATGTCTCCCACCACCCCCACCCCCCAGCAGTGCAGGGGCACCCTCCACCACGCCCCCACTCATGTCTCCCACCACCCCCACCCCCCAGCAGTGCAGGGGCAGCCTCCACCAGGCCCCCACTCATGTCTCCCACCACCCCCACCCCCCAGCAGTGCAGGGGCACCATCCACCAGGCCCCCACTCATGTCTCCCACCACCCCCACCCCCTGCCACCATGGGCAGCCCCCACCAGGCCCCCACTCATGTCTCCCACCCCCCCACCCCCCTGCCACCATGGGCAGCCTCCACCAGGCCCCCACTCATGTCTCCCACCACCCCCACCCCCCAGCAGTGCAGGGGCAGCCTCCACCAAGCCCCCACCCATGTCTCCCACCACCCCCACCCCCCAGCCACCAGGGGCACCCACCACCAGGCCCCCACTCATGTCTCCCACCACCCCCGCCCCCCTGCCACCATGGGCAGCCCCCACCAGGCCCCCACTCATGTCTCCCACCACCCCCACCCCCCAGCAGTGCAGGGGCACCCTCCACCAGGCCCCCACTCATGTCTCCCACCACCCCCACCCCCCAGCAGTGCAGGGGCACCCTCCACCAGGCCCCCACTCATGTCTCCCACCACCCCCACCCCCCAGCAGTGAAGGGGCACCCTCCACCAGGCCCCCACCCATGTCTCCCACCACCCCAAACCCCCAGCCACCAGGGGCACCCTCCACCAGGCCCCCACCCATGTCTCCCATCACCCCCACCCCCCAGCAGTGCAGGGGCACCCTCCACCAGGCCCCCACTCATGTCTCCCACCACCCCCACCCCCCAGCAGTGCAGGGGCAGCCTCCACCAGGCCCCCACTCATGTCTCCTACCACCCCCACCCCCCAGCAGTGCAGGGGCACCCTCCACCAGGCCCCCACCCATGTCTCCCACCACCCCAACCCCCAAGCCACCAGGGGCATCCTCCACCAGGCCCCCACTCATGTCTCCCACCACCCCCACCCCCCAGCCACCAAGGGCACCCTCCACCAGGCCCCCACTCATGTCTCCCACCACCCCCACCCCCCTGCCACCATGGGCAGCCTCCACCAGGCCCCCACCCATGTCTCCCACCACCCCCACCCCCCAGCAGTGCAGGGGCACCCTCCACCAGGCCCCCACTCATGTCTCCCACCACCCCCAGCCCCCAGCAGTGCAGGGGCAGCCTCCACCAGGCCCCCACACATGTCTACCACCACCCCCACCCCCCAGCAGTGCAGGGGCAGCCTCCACCAGGCCCCCACTCATGTCTCCCACCACCCCCACCCCCCTGCCACCATGGGCAGACTCCACCAGGCCCCCACTCATGTCTCCCACCACCCCCACCCCCCAGCAGTGCAGGGGCACCCTCCACCACGCCCCCACTCATGTCTCCCACCACTCCCACCCCCCTGCCACCATGGGCAGCCCCCACCAGGCCCCCACTCATGTCTCCCACCACCCCCACCCCCAGCAGTGCAGGGGCAGCCTCCACCAGGCCCCCACCCATGTCTCCCACCACCCCCAACCCCCAGCCACCAGGGGCACCCTCCACCAGGCCCCCACTCATGTCTACCCCCACCCCCACCCCCCTGCCACCATGGGCCGCCCCCACCAGGCCCCCACTAATGTCTCCCACCACCCCCACCCCCCAGCAGTGCAGGGGCAGCCTCCACCAGGCCCCCACCCATGTCTCCCACCACCCCCACCCCCCAGCAGTGCAGGGGCACCCTCCACCAGGCCCCCACCCATGTCTCCCACCACCCCCACCCCCCTGCCACCAGGTGCACCCTCCACCAGGTCCTCACAATCCCCAATCATGTGCGTAATGGTCAGCCTCCACAGCCAAAAAGCCCTACCAAGTAACCCATTCACCCACATGGAAATGTAAATTACATGTTACACCCCCAATGTTCATGAAGCTAATGAACCCATGTCCGTCACACACAATGGTTGCAATTGAATGGGAAAACACCCAACATGACATGCATGAAACCAATGAGATGATACCACACAGTGAAGTATGAAAACAAAATTGTATTGAAAAAAATAAAGAATGCTAAAGAAAGGAAACAAACTACAATGGGAATGAGAAAAAATAAGCTGCATGTCCGTATTACAAAAAAAACTGCAAATCAGAATCCAAAAAAATGTCGTCCAAAGTGAAATGTAAAAAAATCTCTATGCAATAAAGAACTATGTAAAAAACTACCAAGGGTCCATGAGCCCAACTGAACAAAGGAAACCTACTAAAAAACCTAACTAAAAATCAACTATATACAAAAAGTGGAGCAGTGTCCGTCGACTCCAAAGCATAATAAGAAACAAAGGAAACCTAAAACTAAAGAACTATATACAAAGGCGGCGGGCAAGTCCAACGGCTCACTCCGTGGTGTCCCGGGCCAGGGCATCATCGAACTCCTGTTCGATGTCCCGGAGGCGGTCCAGTTCCATGGCCCCAAGGTTCCGCAGGGACGACGCCGTGTCCTCCTCCAACCCCCTGCGGATTGCCTCGATGCACTCGGCACGCATCAGGGCCCTCCGCATGGAGTTCTCCGCCCTGACCATTGTGAGCCGCGCCTCTTCCGCCCGCCGCCGCTCCGCACCTATGGCGTGGCCCAACCGCTGCCACACGGAAGACACTCTCTGTCCTGGGTCCCCCTGCCCTCCGGCCAATGCCTGCCCCTCCGATGTCGAAAGCCCCGAGCCTTCATGTCTCCCACCATGTTGCTGCTGCTGCTCTGCCTCTGCCCGTGCACTGCCTCCTGCTGCCTGCACATCCTCCGCCGGCTGGGGTGCAGTTGTTGATGTGGCCACCCCTGCTGGACCTCCGACTTCCGACTGTGGCAGGGATGCCTCCTCCACCAGCCTGAGCACCGTCAGAGGCAGCTCCACAGGGCACCCAGGTGACTGATGGGTGGGAAGATGGCACAGAGGACGACTGGCGCGTAGGGGGTCCAGTTGAGGAGGGGGTTGGAGCAAGCCCCTTCAGACGTAGGAATCCGGCCTGGGTGACCTGTCCCAGCAGGCTGACGTGGTCAACGAGCCATTCGAGATGACGTGCAGTCTTTCCATGAAAAGACTGCAGGTCACCTCGCATGGCCCGTTGACGCAACGCCACACCAGCCAGGACAGGATCAACCCGGACCTGGATGGCCACGTCCGCAGGCAGAGGAAGGCCAGTTGACGTCAGCTCATCCTCTGCCTGAAAACGGGTCTGGACGTATGCATCCCTGCTGGTGCAAGATGATGCAGGGACAGGATCGGGGACAGGATTGCACACAGGCACCTCCGCGGCGGCCTGTGCTGCCACCTGTCCCTGGTCCTGCACTGCACCACTAGCACCAGTGGGATCCCCACCTCCAGACCCCGTCTGTGGTGCTTGCACGGCCTCCTCCTCCACCAAACCCCCCACCAACCTGGATGACTCCGTGCCATCTTCCCCTGTTGTGCCCTGTGGGGTCCCAGCTGCCCCTTCTGCTGCCGAGGAGTCCAACTGCAACCTCTGCCTCTTGGACCTCCCCCCGGCAGTTGCGGCCTGGGACGCGGCACCGGACTCCTCACTCCCCGACGAGATGACAACACGGGAGGGAAGCCGGGCCTTGCGTCTCTGGCTGGCGGTCGGATCCCCGTCGCTGTGCTCCGCAGCACCATCTCCGCCCTCTTCATCAGTTGACGCTGCAGACAGGGAGAAACAAAACACAGGCATCAGGGCACTGTACAATGGACACATACACACATGACAGTTGCACATGAGTGGCATTGGCAAACCTCAGACATGTCATCACAATCCCCAACACACATGTCATTGCAACTCGCACACATGAGCCATACCACAGCCATATCGCAACTGCCAGCACCATCCCTACACATACAACAGCATCAGCAGCCAAAGGGGAGCCAGACATCACATGCAACACAGGAAGTGCACCATACATGTACACACACCACCACACTTGCATGCATGTGTACACCTCTGCCAAGTGTCGCACTGTTCAGACGGGCATCCATGTCACATCTGCCAATCAGGCTTCCACATACCGCTGTCACATGCATCCATGTTGCATCACTGTTGCACCCTTGTCAAATACACACACATGCACATGTACACAGTGCTCATACATGCAGCCGAAAACAACATACATGCGTGACATCACGGACATGTCTACTTACATACACATTCATCCAAACATGTGTGCACGCACAACTGCATTTGCCATGCAAGCCTACACACACAAGCACCATCCATGTCTCACACATTAGAGCCCTCGCATGTGTCAGCCCCACGGCCCTGTACACCCCCACCCATACTCGACCCCATACAAACAGATGTGCAACCTGCACAATACCGAATAATCACCACACGCACTGCTCACAATCAGGATGCATGTACACTCACCGCTCGACTCTAGACGGGTCTGCTTCTCTAGGACCTGGACGTGGAGCGCTGGGGATATGCGTTCCAGGACCCCCATCTGTTCTTCCGACAAGTGGCCCCGGCGCCCCCTTGGCATCCGCTGCCTTCAAGAGGCGCCGGGCCTTGTTCAGGGTCCTGGACCTGAAGTCCTCCCAGCGCTTCCTGACATGTTGTAAGTCCCGGACTGCCACCCCCTCCGCGTTGATGGCAGTCACGATGTCAGTCCAGATCCGAGTCCGTCCTTCCTTGTCGGCGCGGGAACTTCCGAAGAGGGCATCATACTGCCCCAGGACTTGCTCCACCAGGACACCAACTTCGGTGGCACTGAAGCTGGTGCCCCTCTGCCTCTCTGGCCGGGGGTTGTCAGTGGTCACAGATGGTGTTTGCCCCGACATGACAACCCCAGAGGCAGGAGTGGGTGGGCAACTGGGTCCTGGGGCTGGGCTGTGGAGCGATGGAATTCCAGTCGGGAGTCTTCGGTTCCAGCAGGGGTGGCCACAGCAACAGCACCCCTGGCTGATGTGCAGGCAGCAAATGGCAGTGCACGTGGGCAGCAGGCAGTCAGGCAGCAGCAGATGGCAGGTGGGAGCATGCTCGGGGCTCTGGGGGGCAGTAGTTCTGCCTTCTGGGCAGGAGCGTGGTCTTCCGTGTGCTTACGCGTGGCCAGCTTGGTACGGAGTGATTTGGCACGTGAAAATCCTGCACGTCAGCGTGAAAATCGAGGAAAGGCCCTTAGCGCGTAAGTGCGTCAGCACGCATACGCGATTCTATTGGACCAAAAGCCCTCAGCGCGTAAGCGCGTCTGTGACGTGACCCGCACGGGTGTTTCCCACACAGCACGTGATGACAGAGCACACGTGGAAAGACTGCAAGTCAGAGTCTCATCGCGTGTGATTGGTGGAAATGGCCCTACACGCATAAGTGACAAAGCGTGTAATTGGTGGAAATGGCCCTAGCGCGTACACGCCGCGTAAGTGACGCTGGATGTGTGGGCCTGTATAAAAGGTATGTGTAGAACACCATTTCCTTGTACGTGCTTTTCGTGGAGAGCGAGTGGGTGAATTCTGTACTTCTTGTCATTTCACACGCGATTTACTTCACGGCGTTTCAAGTTCGTATTCCCTGTTACCTCTGACAGCTTTTTCTCTTTTTCCTCTTTTACTGGTTTACCTGGGCCTGTTCCCTCAAACAGTGTTCCCTTCTACTGTTGTCCTGTCTCCTCAGACAGCGTACAAATCTTCTTTTGGCAGGGGTGTTGCCAACCAAACACGCTCCTTTTTCACGCTCTTTTACCTGGCAGACGGTGAGTCACGCACGTATCTAACATCTGTGCTTGCCCCGTGTGTAGCCTACCCCTTCAGAGGTCATTCTAGGCTGCGTGTGACACGCATACGTTCATTCTTGTGTTACTGGGTGCCACAGCGTAGTGCAGGTTTTTCTTTCTGCACACGTGGTCTAGGAGGGGTTGCGTGCACGTCATCTCCCTTTTTTGGGGCTCCTGTGCGTAGCGTGACCCATCATCTTTCCCCAGGGGTTACAATCAGCCTTGCAAGAGCACTAGGGTACAATTACCATCTGGCACCCAACCCCTTTGACCCCCAATTGCCCAGGACAATAGTTTACAGCCACTCCCATACACACATTTACATCAGTGCCATGGCTGGGAGGCGAGGATTCCGTAAGGGTGGCAAAGGTGGAAGAGCCACAAGTGGTGGCCGTGGTGGATCCAGTAGGGGACGTGGTCGTTACTTGCAGGGTGAGCCTGTCCCCCCATGTGTGGAGGACCAGTCAAGGGCACCCATAATCCCCCCCCCTCCCGTTGAGGCTGATGTGGCTGACACCATCCATGCTCAGCCCTTGTTGGACCAGCCCATTGTGGCACCAGACCTGGCTGACTCCATGGCTGACTTCCAGGTCAGCAGGCCTATGACACGTGCGCTGGTGCACGTTGATGTCACCATGCCACGTGCATCTGGGGCAGCAAGGTCATCTGCTGCACCAAGTAGGCAGGGCGGAGAGGCTGCAGGGGCAGCTGCGGCTCCATCCACCCCAGCCCTCACACACCCAGCCAGGACAGTGTCGGTCCTAGTCCATGCTGCTGACATTCCCCCTGACACCATCACACTAGAGCCAATGCCTGCACCAACTCCCATGCTGAGTGTGCAATCCCACACTCCTGATACAGAGTCCACCAGGGCTCCTGCCCCTAGTGTCCAGAGCGGCGCAGGACATTCAGGATCACCACCACCTTCCAAGCGGAAGAGGAAGAGTGCTCGTCCGGCATAGGCTGATGCCCCAGACATGGCTACACAGTCCGGCCCGTCCAGGAAGCCCAGCTTCACGGATGACGAACTGAATGCACTTGTCGAGTATGTGTCCGCACATGACAACGAGATGGTCATTGTTGCAGGATCCAAGACCACACCTGCACAACGCCAGGCACACTGGCAGACCGTTGCGGACATCGTAAGTGCCCTTGGAATCGTGAGGCGCACAGCCAATGATTGCTATAAGCGCTGGAATGACCTAAAGCGCAGGGCAAAGAGTAAGCTGGCCTCAAGTCATGCCGCAACTCTAGTGACTGGAGGTGGGTCTCCAGTAGTAGACATGGAACTCACTCCACATGAGTCAGTCGCTGGGACCTACGTCACGGAGATCCAAGGCGTGGGAGATCTGGCTGATTACGAGGCATTGTCCGGTGAGTGCACATGCATGTGTGTGTCATCCATGTGCATGGTGTGTGTGTGAGGGCTTCTGTTTGTGTGCCAGGTGAGAGTGTGTGCGCCTGAGTCGTATGGGTCAGCCATGTGCTTCATGCAATACATCCTGCACAGCTGCATTTGGCCATAGCAGTATCCCTTCTGCCAACAGTAGACATCTAGCCCAACTGCACGCCAGTTGCCCTTGAAGTGTCACCTTGCCACAACATTGTTGCTTATTTTTCACTGTTCATTCAGTCAGATTGTTTGCATTCCACCACCTTTACTAGGCATGTCGCAGCCCACTAGTCACATGTCTGACATGGCTATGGTAAAGTGGAGTGACTTTGTTACCTGGATATCATTTGTTCACACATGTCCCTGTGCAATTGAACCATTTCAGACTGGCAGCTCCAGGTGAAAAATCTGACCTGTTAGAATCAGAAAAGCTATTACATGCGGGAACTGGACTGAATGAATAGGTGCTGCCCTCCTCTCCATCTTCACTCAATAGCAATGGGACATGCCATCTGTGTGATGGCATGTGTGTTTCACCTGGCAATCACAGGCCAATGTGTGATGCCACTGCCAGGCAGCATGCAGAAAATGTGTTCATCTTCCATCTTGGTGTCATCAGTGTGTGCCATTTTCCTGCCCTTCATATGCAGTGAGGGTGCATGCATGGGAGGGTTTTAGTCATGTGGGACATGTGTCAATCAAGTACTGGTTCTCTTGCTTCTCAGCCCTCATTGTGTGCCATGGTGCTAATGCCTGTTTCCATTTCTAGGTGCTGCCCTCCTCTCCATCTTCACTCAATAGCAATGGTACATGCCATCTGTGTGATGGCATGTGTGTTTCACCTGGCAATCACAGGCCAATGTGTGATGCCACTGCCAGGCAGCATGCAGAAAATGTGTTCATCTTCCATCTTGGTGTCATCAGTGTGTGCCATTTTCCTGCCCTTCATATGCAGTGAGGGTGCATGCATGGGAGGGTTTTAGTCATGTGGGACATGTGTCAATCAAGTACTGGTTCTCTTGCTTCTCAGCCCTCATTGTGTGCCATGGTGCTAATGCCTGTTTCCATTTCTTTGTTTTTATGTCTTTGCAGGGGAAGACGCACCTGATACTGCTGGGGTTGTGGAGATGGTGCAGACCCAGGAGGGGTCCGAGGGCCGACCAACCACCAGTGAGGGACGTGGTGTGGTGGTGGGTTAGAACCCACAAGTGCTGCAGGTCGTGCTCTCAAGGGGTGTCTCTGGCTGCACCTCCCCCGAGCTGTACTCAGGTGTTGATTTGGATGAGACCTACGTGCCGTCGCAGGTGAGTGTTCCAGGGAGGGATTCTGTTCTGTCCCACCCACCTGCACCAGGGTCAGAACCCTCAATGGGGATGTCAGTGTTGGCAGCTACGGCTTTGGTGGTTACGGATGCAGGGTCACACTCCGCGACATCTGATCCTGTTCCTGGGCCAGCAGATCAGAGGGGGAATGCAGTCCTGCAGCCTCAGGCAGTGCCGGCACAGCAAGGCGCAGTTTGCCTTGCCCCAGACAGGTGTGGTGCCCGCCGACGTGGTGGCCGTACGGCACCTGGCAATACCGCATGGGAGCAATCCATTTACGGTATGGCAACACAACAGGCAGCATCATCCGAGATGATGGCTCAGGCCATGGATAGGGTGGCCACTTCCATTGTCCCCCCTGAAAGGCTGATGGAGCGACTAGAGCAGGCAACCGACTCCATCTGCCAGTCACACAGGGAGGACATGTTGGGGTCCAACAGGGACAGGCGGGCGGCACTGGCGACTCTGCAGGAGGCCATCTCCATTGAGTCCCAGGGCCACAGGGAAGCCCTGAGGCAGGAGCTCCATCACCTCAGGACGACTCTTGTTGAGCTTGAGGCTTCAACACACCAAAGGACAGAACAGCAGCTGGAGCATCTCACCCGTACGCTCTCAGCTGAGATGCAGGCAACGAGGGCGGAGGTCCGGGCATCCCGTGAGCTGTTGCATGGGGACCTCCGCACACTCATCCTCCAGAACCAGACCTACCACACCCGCATGCTTGCAGCCATGGAGGAGCTGACTAGGGCCTTGCGTGGGCTGCCTCCCATAGTGCAACCACCTCCGGATGCAGCTGCACAGGGTGATAATAGCGACAGCAATGATACTCCCACAATAGGGTAGCCGTGTGGGCCATGAGCCCATGGAGGTGTTTTTTTTTTCCCAGGACCCACACAGGTGGGTTTTGGTGTGCACCCTGTCCTCGGACCTCCTGGGTGGCCTCCCAAACCCCCCCGGGCCCATCAATGGCCATTTTTGATTTTTATTTTTATTTTTGATTTTAATTTTTGATTTTTATTTTTTATTTTTATTTTTATTTTTATTTTTAATTTCTAAATAATTTTTCCCAATTTTTTTGGGACAATTTGTTGGCTTCCGTGGTTCCTGTGGGCATACGCAGCATTGTGGCTGGGCACATGCAGGCTTGTCATGTATTTGGTTCAGATGGTTGGGTTTGAGTCACACACACCCCTCCTGCTTCCCGTTTCCATGGGCTTGCAAAGGGTGTGCCCAAGTGACATTGACGTACATGGTGACATTGGACTCCCACTACATGTGTGGGTAGTCTAGTCAATACTGTGTATACATTCCTAGTGCATATTGCTGTTGTGTTGTACACTGCATGTTGCATTGATGTGTTACTCATCATCTGTGTCTACCTCCCAATTTGCAGGTCCCTTCCTCATGTCTACACAAGGCCCTCTAGTCTGGAGATGGGGTCCATGTTGGCAGCAGTGCACCTACAACTCTACATGGTGCCAACACTGCACAGTTGGTAGTGGTGGGAGTGCAGGCATTTCCAGGTGGTGAGACTACTAATATATAACATTTGTGATGTCATGTTAATGGTAGTACCTGCTCAGGTTTGTTGTTGGTCCTGCATTACTGTGAGCATTTCAGGTGTTGCAAGTTTCAATTAGGGACACTCTACATTGTGACACAAGTGTCATGTTGTGGGGATTACTTTGTTGACCTGCAAATAGCATGACATGGCATGGTGTGTCGTGTGGCGGTGCTGGGGATGGGTTGGCTGACATGGCACTGTCCTTTTGTTGCATTTTGCAAGTGGGTATTCATTTTAGGTTCTTGAATGTGTTACTTCACAAAACTGCATTGGTGGTGTCTGTGTGGGTAGGGATGCACACATTGTGACACTTCCAGGTGAACAATCTCAGGCTGATATGGTTTTCACGGTTCATTCTCCAGACATTCAGGATCAGTGTCAGGTTGAGTCATCATTGATTGTCAGATGGAATGTGCCAGGGCAGTGTGCACTCCACAGGGGTGTGATTTCTATGTGAAGTAATTAGCCACTAGCTGTGTACGGGCTGCCTCCCCCCGTGCCCTTTCCCCTCCCATGCGCAGCGGCTGTGCATGTGGTTGGGGATGTGGGGCCACCACCATGTCCACGGCCAGGCCCTGGCGTGTTGCAACGTTGTGCATGACACATGCTGCCACTATGATCCTGCACACTACTGGGGGAGCGTACAACAGCTGCCCGCCAGAACGGTCAAGGGAGCGAAAGCGTGACTTTAGCACTCCGAATGTGCGCTCCACTATGCCCCGGGTTGTAATGTGGCCTGTGTTATATCTTACCTGGGGTGGCGTGGTGGGGTTCCGAATTGGCGTCATCATGTGGGGGCTGAGAGGGTAGGCACTGTCCCCTGTGGAGGTGGTGATTGGTATCATTGGTGGGGTTGTGACCTTGCTCAGTATCTGACATGCATGCATGTGCAGTGGCATTCATACTCACCAAGCAGCCATGTATCGCCATGCCGCCCAGCTTCTAGGTCCCGGCTTAGGGTGGACATTCGGTAAATGAAGCTGTCGTGGGTTGACCCGGGATAGTTGGCATATACTGAGGTGATGATTCCCTTGGCATTACATGCTACCTGCACGTTGATGGAATGCCAGTGCTTGCGGTTCCTATAGATGTGCTCAGATGCCCTGGGGGGACGTAGAGCCACATGGGTGCAGTCGATGGCACCTAGCACTTTGGGGAATCGTGCCACAGCGTAAAAATCCAGGGCGGCAGCATGCCTTTCTGCAGGTGTTCTGGGCAGGTATATGTGCCTGCAGACTGATGGGCGTGCAGTGATGATGTTCAAGACCTGGTGTAGGCAGCGTGACTGGGTGGCCTGTGATACACCACCCACAATGGCACTTGTCCGCTGAAATGATCCAGTGGCTAAGAAGTGCAGTACATTGAGGACCTTCTCCAGGGGGCTGAGTGCTTGGGAGCACAGGGTGGGTGATGTGAGGTCATCCTCCCACTCACTCACCAGGTCCAGTATAATGTGTGGTGGAAACCTGTACCTCCCATGCACCTGGTCATCAGGAATCCCGAAAAGGCTGGTTCTGGGTTTGATATTCTGGCCCTGACTATCCTCCTCCTCCTCCTTTGGTAGGCCACGCCCACTGCTGCTAGGAACGGTATGTTCATCCTGGGTCTGAGCTTGTTATTTTGTTAGCGCGCAAATTAATGCATTGCGCGTGTTGTAGGGAGCGTGTGACCCGCGCACCCCTGAAATCCAGTACCCAGTCCAATAGCGTGTGGAAATTCCCGCGCACCCCGGGATACAGGTGCGCTGACGTACTTGCGTGTGTAAGTGTCCGCGCACCCCTGATATACACGTACATAGGCCAATCGCGTGTATGCGCACTTTTGTCCAATTACACGCGATGACACTCTGACGTGCAGTCTTTCCACGTGTGCTCTGTCATCACGTGCTGTGTGGGAAACACCCGTGCGGTCACGTCACAGACGCGTTTACGCGCTGAGGGCCTTTGGTCCAATAGAATCGCGTATGCGTGCTGACACGCTTACGCGCTGAGGGCCTTTGGTCCAATAGAATCGCGTATGCGTGCTGACGCGCTTACGCGCTAAGGGCCTTTCCTCGATTTTCACGCTGACGTGCAGGATTTTCACGTGCCAAATCACTCCGTACCAAGCTGGCCACGCGTAAGCACACGGAAGACCACGCTCCTGCCCAGAAGGCCGAACTACTGCCCCCCAGAGCCCAGAGCACGCTCCCACCTGCCATCTGCTGCTGCCTGACTGCCTGCTGCCCACGTGCACTGCCATTTGCTGCCTGCACATCAGCCAGGGGTGCTGTTGCTGTGACCACCCCTGCTGGAACCTAAGACTCCCGACTGGAATTCCATCGCTCCACAGCCCAGCCCCAGGACCCAGTTGCCCACCCACTCCTGCCTCTGGGGTTGTCATGTCGGGGCAAACACCATCTGTGACCACTGACAACCCCCGGCCAGAGAGGCAGAGGGGCACCAGCTTCACTGCCACCGAAGTTGGTGTCCTGGTGGAGCAAGTCCTGGGGCAGTATGATGCCCTCTTCGGAAGTTCCCGCGCCGACAAGGAAGGACGGACTCGGATCTGGACTGACATCGTGACTGCCATCAACGCGGAGGGGGTGGCAGTCCGGGACTTACAACATGTCAGGAAGCGCTGGGAGGACTTCAGGTCCAGGACCCTGAACAAGGCCCGGCGCCTCTTGAAGGCAGCGGATGCCAAGGGGCGCCGGGGCCACTTGTCGGAAGAAAAGATGGGGGTCCTGGAACGCATATCCCCAGCGCTCCACGTCCAGGTCCTAGAGAAGCAGACCCGTCTGGAGTCGAGCGGTGAGTGTACATGCATCCTGATTGTGAGCAGTGCGTGTGGTGATTATTCGGTATTGTGCAGGTTGCACATCTGTTTGCATGGGGTCGAGTATGGTTCGTGGTGTACAGGGCCCTGGGGTTGACACATGCGAGGGCTGTAATGTGTGAGACATGGATGGTGCTTGTGTGTGTAGGCTTGCATGGCAAATGCAGTTGTGCGTGCACACATGTTTGGATGAATGTGTATGTAAGTAGACATGTCCGTGATGTCACGCATGTATGTTGTTTTCGGCTGCATGTATGAGCACTGTGTACATGTGCATGTGTGTGTATTTGACAAGGGTGCAACAGTGATGCAACATGGATGCATGTGACAGCGGTATGTGGAAGCCTGATTGGCAGATGTGACATGGATGCCCGTCTGAACAGTGCAACACTTGGCAGAGGTGTACACATGCATGCAAGTGTGGTGGTGTGTGTACATGTGTGGTGCACTTCCTGTGTTGCATGTGATGTCTGGCTCCCCTTTGGCTGCTGATGCTGTTGTATGTGTAGGGATGGTGCTGGCAGTTGCGATATGGCTGTGGTATGGCTCATGTGTGCGAGTTGCAATGACATGTGTGTTGGGGATTGTGATGACATGTCTGAGGTTTGCCAATGCCACTCATGTGCAACTGTCATGTGTGTATGTGTCCATTGTACAGTGCCCTGATGCCTGTGTTTTGTTTCTCCCTGTCTGCAGCGTCAACTGATGAAGAGGGCGGAGAAGGTGCTGTGGAGCACAGCGGCGGGGATCCGACCGCCAGCCGGAGACGCAAGGCCCGGCTCCCCTCCCGTGTTGTCATCTCGTCGGGGAGTGAGGAGTCCCGTGCCGCGTCCCAGGCCGCAGCTGCCGGGGGGAGGTCGAAGAGGCGGAGGTTGCAGTTGGACTCCTCGGCAGCAGAAGGGGCAGCTGGGACCCCACAGGGCCCAACAGGGGAAGATGGCACAGAGTCATCCAGGTTGGTGGGGGGTTTGGTGGAGGAGGAGGCCGTGCAAGCACCAGAGACGGGGTCTGGAGGTGGGGATCCCACTGGTGCTAGTGGTGCAGTGCAGGACCAGGGACAGGTGGCAGCACAGGCCGCCGCGGAGGTGCCTGTGTGCAATCCTGTCCCCGATCCTGTCCCTGCATCATCTTGCACCAGCAGGGATGCCTACGTCCAGACCCGTTTTCAGGCAGGGGATGAGCTGACGTCAACTGGCCTTCCTCTGCCTGCGGACGTGGCCATCCAGGTCCGGGTTGAGCCTTTCCTGGCTGGTGTGGCGTTGCGTCAACGGGCCATGCGAGGTGACCTGCAGTCTTTTCATGGAGAGACTGCACGTCATCTCGAATGGCTCGTTGACCACGTCAGCCTGCTGGGACAGGTCACCCAGGCCGGATTCCTCCGTCTGATGGGGCTTGCTCCGACCCCCTCCTCAACTGGACCCCCTACGCGCCAGTCGTCCTCTGTGCCATCTTCCCACCCATCAGTCACCTGGGTGCCCTGTGGAGCTGCCTCTGACGGTGCGGCCAGGCTGGTGGAGGAGGCATCCCTGCCACAGTCGGGAGTCGGAATTCCAGCAGGGGTGGCCACATCAACAACTGCACCCCAGCCGGCGGAGGATGTGCAGACAGCAGGAGGCAGTGCACGGGCAGAGGCAGAGCAGCAGCAGCAACATGGTGGGAGACATGAAGGCTCGGGGCTTTCGACATCGGAGGGGCAGGCATCGGCCGGAGGGCAGGGGGACCCAGGACAGAGAGTGTCTTCCGTGTGGCATCGGTTGGGCAACGCCATAGCTGCGGAGCGGCGGCGGGCGGAAGAGGCGCGGCTCACAATGGTCAGGGCGGAGAACTCCATGCGGAGGGCCCTGAGGCGGGCCGAGTGCCTCGAGGCAATCCGCAGGGGGTTGGAGGAGGACACGGCGTCGTCCCTGCGGACCCTCGGGCCATGGAACTGGACCGCCTCCGGGACATCGAACAGGAGTTCGATGATGCCCTGGCCCGGGACACCACGGAGTGAGCCGCTGGACTTGCCCGCCGCCTTTGTATATAGTTCTTTAGTTTTAGGTTTCCTTTGTTTCTTATTATGATTTGGAGTCGACGGACACTGCTCCACTTTTTGTATATAGTTGATTTTTAGTTAGGTTTTTTAGTAGGTTTCCTTTGTTCAGTTGGGCTCATGGACCCTTGGTAGTTTTTTACATCTTTATTTTTTTACATTTCACTTTGGACGACATTTTTTTGGATTCTGATTTGCAGTTTTTTTTTTAATACGGACATGCAGCTTATTTTTTCTCATTCCCATTGTAGTTTGTTTCCTTTCTTTAGCATTCTTTATTTTTTTCAATACAATTTTGTTTTCATACTTCACTGTGTGGTATCATCTCATTGGTTTCATGCATGTCATGTTGGGTGTTTTCCCACTCAATTGCAACCATTGTGTGTGACGGACATGGGCTCATTAGCTTCATGAACATTGGGGGTGTAACATGTAATTTACATTTCCATGTGGGTGAATGGGTTACTTGGTAGGGCTTTTTGGCTGTGGAGGCTGACCATTACGCACATGATTGGGGATTGTGAGGACCTGGTGGAGGGTGCACCTGGTGGCAGGGGGGTGGGGGTGGTGGGAGACATGAGTGGGGGCCTGGTGGAGGGTGCCCCTGCACTGCTGGGGGGTGGGGGTGGTGGGAGACATGGGTGGGGGCCTGGTGGAGGGTGCCCATGGTGGCAGGGGGGTGGGGGTGGTGGGAGACATGAGTGGGGGCCTGGTGGAGGGTGCCCCTGCACTGCTGGGGGTTAGGGGTGGTGGGAGACATGGGTGGGGGCCTGGTGGAGGCTGCCCTTGCACTGCTGGGGGTTGGGGGTGGTGGGAGACATGGGTGGGGGCCTGGTGGAGGCTGCCCATGGTGGCAGGGGGTGGGGGTGGTGGTAGACATGAGTGGGGGCCTGGTGGAGGGTGCCCCTGCACTGCTGGGGGTTGGGGGTGGTGGGAGACATGGGTGGGGGCCTGGTGGAGGCTGCCCCTGCACTGCTGGGGGGTGGGGGTGGTGGGAGACATGAGTGGGGGCCTGGTGGGGGCTGCCCATGGTGGCAGGGGGGTGGGGGTGGTGGGAGACATGAGTGGGGGCCTGGTGGAGGGTGCCCCTGGTGGGTGGGGGTGGTGGGAGACATGGGTGGGGGCCTGGTGGAGGCTGCCCCTGCACTGATGGGGGTTGGGGGTGGTGGGAGACATGAGTGGGGGCCTGGTGGAGGCTGCCCATGGTGGCAGGGGGGTGGGGGTGGTGGGAGACATGAGTGGGGGCCTGGTGGAGGCTGCCCCTGCACTGCTGGGGGGTGGGGGTGGTGGTAGACATGAGTGGGGGCCTGGTGGAGGCTGCCCCTGCACTGCTGGGGGGTGGGGGTGGTGGGAGACATGAGTGGGGACCTGGTGGAGGGTGCACCTGCACTGCTGGGGGGTGGGGGTGGTGGGAGACATGGGTGGGGGCCTGGTGGACGCTGCCCATGGTGGCAGGGGGGTGGGGGTGGTGGGAGACATGAGTGGGGGCCTGGTGGAGGGTGCCCCTGGTGGCTGGGGGGCGGGGGGTGGTGGGAGACATGGGTGGGGGCCTGGTGGAGGCTGCCCATGGTGGCAGGGGGTGGGGGTGGTGGGAGACATGAGTGGGGGCCTGGTGGAGGCTGCCCCTGCACTGCTGGGGGGTGGGGGTGGTGGTAGACATGAGTGGGGGCCTGGTGGAGGCTGCCCCTGCTCTGCTGGGGGGTGGGGGTGGTGGGAGACATGAGTGGGGGCCTGGTGGAGGGTGCCACTGCACTGCTGGGTGGGTGGGGGTGGTGGGAGACATGGGTGGGGGCCTGGTGGAGGCTGCCCATGGTGGCAGGGGGATGTGGGTGGTGGGAGACATGAGTGGGGGCCTGGTGGAGGGTGCCCCTGGTGGCTGGGGGGTGGGGGGTGGTGGGAGACATGGTTGGGGTCTGGTGGAGGCTGCCCATTGTGGCAGGGGGGTGGGGGCGGTGGGAGACATGAGTGGGGGCGTGGTGGAGGGTTCCCCTGCACTGCTGGGGGGTGGGGGTGGTGGGAGACATGGGTGGGGGCCTGGTGGAGGCTGCCCCTGCACTGCTGGGGGGTGGGGGTGGTGGGAGACATGAGTGGGGGCCTGGTGGAGGGTGCCCCTGGTGGGTGGGGGTGGTGGGAGACATGGGCGGGGGCCTGGTGGAGGCTGCCCCTGCACTGCTGGGATGTGGGGGTGGTGGGAGACATGAGTGGGGGCCTGGTGGAGGGTGCCCCTGCACTGCTGGGGCGTGGGGGTGGTGGGAGACATGGGTGGGGGCCTGGTGGAGGCTGCCCATGGTGGCAGGGGGGTGGGGGTGGTGGGAGACATGAGTGGGGGCCTGGTGGAGGGTGCCCCTGGTGGCTGGGCTTGGGGGGTGGTGGGAGACATGGGTGGGGGCCTGGTGGAGACTGCCCATGGTGGCAGGGGGGTGGGGGTGGTGGGAGACATGAGTGGGGGTATGGTGGAGGGTGCCCCTGCACTGCTGGGGGGTGGGGGTGGTGGGAGACATGGGTGGGGGCCTGGTGGAGGCTGCCCCTGCACTGCTGGGGGGTGGGGGTAGTGGGAGACATGAGTGGGGGCCTGGTGGGGGCTGCCCATGGTGGCAGTGGGGTGGGGGTGGTGGGAGACATGAGTGGGGGCCTGGTGGAGGGTGCCCCTGGTGGCTGGGGGGTGGGGGTGGTGGGAGACATGGGTGGGGGCCTGGTGGAGGCTGCCCCTGCACTGCTGGGGGGTGGGGGTGGTGGGAGACATGAGTGGGGGCCTGGTGGAGGGTGCCCCTGGTGGCTGGGGGGTGGGGGGGTGGGAGACATGGGTGGGGGCCTGGTGGAGGCTGCCCCTGGTGGCTGGGGAGTGGGGGTGGTGGGAGACATGAGTGGGGGCCTGGTGGAGGCTGCCCCTGCACTGCTGGGGGGTGGGGGTGGTGGGAGACATGGGTGGGGGCCTGGTGAAGGCTGCCCCTGCACTGTTGGGGGGTGGGGGTGGTGGGAGACAAGAGTGGGGGCCTGGTGGGGGCTGTCCATGGTGGCAGGGGGGTGGGGGTGGTGGGAGACATGAGTGGGGGCCTGGTGGAGGGTGCCCCTGGTGGCTGGGGGGTGGGGGTGGTGGGAGACATGGGTGGGGGCCTGGTGGAGGCTGCCCCTGCACTGCTGGGGGTGGGGGTGGTGGGAGACATGAGTGGGGGCCTGGTGGAGGGTGCCCCTGCACTGCTGGGGGTTGGGGGTGCTGGGAGACATGGGTGGGGGCCTGGTGGAGGCTGCCCCTGCACTGCTGGGGGGTGGGGTGGTGGGAGACATGGGTGGGGGCCTGGTGGAGGCTGCCCATGGTTGCAGGGGGGTGGGGGTGGTGGGAGACATGAGTGGGGGCCTGGTGGAGGCTGCCCCTGCACTGCTGGGGGGTGGGGGTGGTGGGAGACATGAGTGGGGGTCTGGTGGAGGCTTCCCCTGCACTGCTGGGGGGTGGGGGTGGTGGGAGACATGGGTGGGGGCCTGGTGGAGGGTGCCCCTGGTGGCTGGGGGGTGGGGGGGTGGGAGACATGGGTGGGGGCCTGGTGGAGGGTGCCCCTGGTGGCTGGGGGGTGGGGGTGGTGGGAGACATGAGTGGGGGCCTGGTGGAGGGTGCCCCTGCACTGCTGGGGGGTGGGGGTGGTGGGAGACATGAGTGGGGGTCTGGTGGAGGCTGCCCATGGTGGCAGGGGGGTGGGGTTGGTGGGAGACATGAGTGGGGGCCTGGTGGAGGGTGCCCCTGCACTGCTGGGGGGAGGGGGTGGTGGTAGACATGAGTGGGGGCCTGGTGGAGGCTGCCCCTGCACTGCTGGGGGGTGGGGGTGGTGGTAGACATGAGTGGGGGTCTGGTGGAGGCTGCCCCTGCACTGCTGGGGGGTGGGGGTGGTGGGAGACATGAGTGGGGGCCTGGTGGAGGGTGCCCCTGCACTGCTGGGGGGTGGGGGTGGTGGGAGACATGGGTGGGGGCCTGGTGGAGGCTGCCCATGGTGGCAGGGGGGTGGGGGTGGTGGGAGACATGAGTGGGGGTCTGGTGGAGGGTGCCCCTGGTGGCTGGGGGGTGGGGGTGTTGGGAGACATGGGTGGGGCCTGGTGGAGGCTGCCCCTGCACTGCTGGGGGGTGGGGGTGGTGGGAGACATGAGTGGGGGCCTGGTGGAGGGTGCCCCTGGTGGCTGGGGGGTGGAGGGGTGGGAGACATGGGTGGGGGCCTGGTGGAGGGTGCCCCTGGTGGCTGGGGGGTGGGGGTGGTGGGAGACATGAGTGGAGGCCTGGTGGAGGCTGCCCCTGCACTGGTGGGGGGTGGGGGTGGTGGTAGACATGAGTGGGGGCCTGGTGGAGGCTGCCGCTGCACTGCTGGGGGGTGGGGGTGGTGGGAGACATGAGTGGGGGCCTGGTGGAGGGTGCCCCTGCACTGCTGGGTGGTGGGGGTGGTGGGAGACATGAGTGGGGGCCTGCTGGAGGGTGCCCCTGGTGGCTGGTGGGTGGGGGTGGTGGGAGACATGGGTGGGGGCCTGGTGGAGGTTGCCCCTGCACTGCTGGGGGTTGGGGTGCTGGGAGACATGGGTGGGGGCCTGGTGGAGGCTGCCCCTGCACTGCTGGGGGGTGGGGGTGGTGGGAGACATGGGTGGGGGCCCGGTGGGGGCTGTCCATGGTTGCAGGGGGGTGGGGGTGGTGGGAGACATGAGTGGGGACCTGGTGGAGGCTGCCCCTGCACTGCTGGGGGGTGGGGGTGGTGGGAGACATGATTAGGGGCCTGGTGGAGGCTTCCCCTGCACTGCTGGGGGGTGTGGGTGGTGGGAGACATGGGTGGGGGCCTGGTGGAGGGTGCCCATGGTCGCTGGGGGGTGGGGGGGTGGGAGACATGGGTGGAGGCCTGGTGGAGGCTGCCCCTGGTGGCTGGGGGGTCGGGGTGGTGGGAGACATGAGTGAGGGCCTGGTGGAGGGTGCCCCTGCACTGCTGGGGGGTGGGGGTGGTGGGAGACATGAGTGGGGTCCTGGTGGAGGCTGCCCATGGTGGCAGGGGGGTGGGGGTGGTGGGAGACATGAGTGGGGGCCTGGTGGAGGCTGCCCCTGCACTGCTGGGGGGTGGGGGTGGTGGTAGACATGAGTGGGGGCCTGGTGGAGGCTGCCCCTGCACTGCTGGGGGGTGGGGGTGGTGGTAGACATGAGTGGGGGCCTGGTGGAGGCTGCCCCTGCACTGCTGGGGGGTGGGGGTGGTGGGAGACATGAGTTGGGGCCTGGTGGAGGGTGCCCCTGCACTGCTGGGGGGTGGGGGTGGTGGGAGACATGGGTGGGGGCCTGGTGGAGGCTGCCCATGGTGGCAGGGGGGTGGGGGTGGTGGGAGACATGAGTGGGGGCCTGGTGGAGGGTGCCCCTGGTGGCTGGGGGGTGGGGGTGGTGGGAGACATGGGTGGGGGCCTGGTGGAGGCTGCCCCTGCACTGCTGGGGGGTGGGGGTGGTGGGAGACATGAGTGGGGGCCTGGTGGAGGGTGCCCCTGGTATCTGGGGGGTGGGTGGGGTGGGAGACATGGGTGTGGGCCTGGTGGAGGGTGCCCCTGGTGGCTGGGGGGTGGGGGTGGTGGGAGACATGAGTGGGGGCCTGGTGGAGGCTGCCCCTGCACTGCTGGGGGGTGGGGGTGGTGGTAGACATGAGTGGGGGCCTGGTGGAGGTGCCCCTGCACTGCTGTGGGGTGGGGGTGGTGGGAGACATGAGTGGGGGCCTGGTGGAGGCTGCCAATGGTGGCAGGGGGGTGGGGGTGGTGGGAGACATGAGTGGGTGCCTGGTGGAGGCTGCCCCTGCACTGCTGGGGGGTGGGGGTGGTGGTAGACATGAGTGGGGGCCTGGTGGAGGCTGCCCCTGCACTACTGGGGGGTGGGGGTGGTGGGAGACATGAGTGGGGGCCTGGTGGAGGGTGCCCCTGCACTGCTGGGGGGTGGGGGTGGTGGGAGACATGGGTGGGGGCCTGGTGGAGGCTGCCCATGGTGGCAGGGGGGTGGGGGTGGTGGGAGACATGAGTGGGGGCCTGGTGGAGGCTGCCCATGGTGGCAGGGGGGTGGGGGTGGTGGGAGACATGAGTGGGGGCCTGGTGGAGGCTGCCCCTGCACTGCTGGGGGGTGGGGGTGGTGGTAGACATGGGTGAGGGCCTGGTGGAGGCTGCCCCAGCACTGCTGGGGGGTGGGGGTGGTGGGAGACATGGGTGGGGGCCTGGTGGAGGCTGCCCATGGTGGCAGTGGGGTGGGGGTGGTGGGAGACATGAGTGGGGGCCTGGTGGAGGGTGCCCCTGGTAGCTGGGGGGTGGGGGGTGGGGGGTGGTGGGAGACATGGGTGGGGGCCTGGTGGAGGCTGCCCATGGTGGCAGGGGGGTGGGGGTGGTGGGAGACATGAGTGGGGGCGTGGTGGAGGGTGCCCCTGCACTGCTGGGGGGTGGGGGTGGTGGGAGACATGGGTGGGGGCCTGGTGGAGGCTGCCCCTGCACTCCTGGGGGGTGGGGGTGGTGGGAGACATGAGTGGGGGCCTTGTGGAGGGTGCCCCTGGTGGCTGGGGGGTGGGGGTGGTGGGAGACATGGGTGGGGGCCTGGTGGAGGGTGCCCCTGGTGGCTGGGGGGTGGGGGTGGTGGGAGACATGAGTGGGGGCCTGGTGGAGGCTGACCCTGCACTGCTGGGGGGTGGGGGTGGTGGGAGACATGAGTGGTGGCCTGGTGGAGGCTGACCCTGCACTGCTGGGGGGTGGTGGTGGTGGGAGACATGAGTGGGGGCCTGGTGGAGGGTGCCCCACAATGCTGGGGGGTGGGGGTGCAGGGGTACATGAGTTGGACATGGGTGGGGGCCTGCTGGCAGGTGCCCCACAGTGCAGGGGGGTGGGGGTGGTGGGAAACATGAGTTGGACATGAGTGGGGGCCTGCTGGCAGGTGCCCCACAGTGCTGGGGGGTGGGGGTGGTGGGAGACATGCATTGTTGATCAGTAGTGCAAGGTGACATGTGGGTTGGCTGGGGGGCATGCCCATGGTGGATGGGCTGCCTGCGGGACATGAGCAGGGGTTCAGGGTAGTCCCCTGTGGTGTTGGCTGCCTGCAGGGGCCGTGGAGGTTGTGGAGCGTACACCTGGGAGGACCCACACGGCCAATTCACGTGTAGTACTCCCCAGAACCCCTGAAATACACATTCCCTGCTGAAATCGCGTGTGCAACTTCCCGCGCACCCCTGAAATACACGTACCCTGCTCGCACTGGGACAATCGCGTGTGGAACTTCCCGCGCACCCCTGAAATACACGTACCCTGCTCGCACTGGGACAATCGCGTGTGGAACTTCCCGCGCACCCCTGAAATGCACGTACCCTGCTCGCACTGGGACAATCGCATGTGGAACTTCCCGCGCACCCCTGAAATACACGTACCCTGATGAAATCGCGTGTGGAACTTCCCGCGCACCCATGGAATACACATACCCTGCTCGCACTGGCCCATTCGCGTGTGGAACTTCCCGCGCACCCCTGAAATACACGTACCCTGATGGAATCGCATCTGGAACTTCCCGCGCACCCATGGAATACACGTACCCTGCGCGCACTGGCCCATTCGCGTGTGGAACTTCCTGCGCACCCCTGAAATGCACGTACCCTGCTGAAATCGCGTGTGGAACTTCCCACGCACCCCTGAAATACACGTACCCTGCTGAAATCGCGTGTGGAACTTCCCGCGCACCCCTGAAATACACGTACCCTGCTTGCACGGGGCCAGTCGCGTGTGGAACTTCCCACGCACCCCTGCAATACACGTTCCCCGCTTGGCGTTTGCTGTTTGCCAGCCCGGTGAACTGGTCCAGGGTTAGCGCAGCCCTTTGCGATGATTTAGCGATTTTGATGGCTTTTCCTTGCGCAAGGGCGTTCTTGGGGGCGTTACTGGCGCTGCTGCAGGGTCGCTGCAATTCTCCGCGCCACGGCTGGTTTGGAAGCCTAAAATCCATGAATACGCTGTGCGCGGAAATCGGTTTTAGCGCACGTGCCTGGCGCAGTCAATCGCACGCGGACACTCTGCGCCAGCCGCTTGCGACACTTTTCTGCGAAATTCTATGAATTACCCTCATAGGGCCTCATTACGACTCAGGCGGTAAGGGTTTTATGGCGGCGTAAACAGCGCCGACCCTTACCGCCTGAGTACGAGGTCCCTTAGCGCCATGGCGGATTTAACACCTGCTTTTAGCAGGTGTTAAAATCCATGGCGCTAAAGGACCATGGAGTTAATTACGCCACCGTAATTTACGGTGGCGTAATTAACGCCTTCCCCACTCCCATTATGCCCTATGGGGCAAAAATGGGAATGGGGAAGGGTAAATGGGGATTGGGGACTTACCGCCCCGCCAACCTCGGAATGGGGCGGTAAGTCCGCCAACCACCATGGCGTAAACGTAGTTTACGCCATGGTGGTAAAGTCACGGCCCAGGCGGTAACTTACCGCCTGGGTCGTAATGAGGCCCATAGTCTTTTAAACTGTTGTTCTCCATTATGAAGTTAGAGACTTTTGAGAATTTTGTGCTTGACGGCTTCCCCTAATTTTACAATTGTTAAATAAAAACAGGCCTTTGTCATTTACTCAGGCTCTTCTGTTTTTGGGTCTGGGATTTCCTGGTTTACCAGGTCTGCTCATGGCTGGGATTTTGGGCCCTCCATTACAATTGGGCTGGCAACTGTACTTGCTGGGGCACGGTTTCCATTTTCTGGGAATCTGTAAATGGCCAATATGCAGCTTCTTTCGCCAATCTATCTGCGACATAATTTCCAAGCACCATTGGGTTAGTATGGTTAGTATGTGCAGGGCATTTGACTATTCATACCTCTGTGCATAGTGATTTCTCTTTGATTAATGTAGATAATGGCGCGGCATGCTGGGCAGGGTGTCCCGTCAGATCTCGTAAACCCTCTTCTCTGCCACCTTGACAAGCTTGAATGTACAGTGGAGGAAACATACACAGAGTCAGAATAAATAGTCACTGCCGCCCCCTTACTCATTACCAGTGCCTCTATAAGAGCCAAGTTCTGACGCTTGTGTGTAGTAATGTGAAGGCAACTGTTTATGCATCCTGACCTGGTATTCCCCATACACAAGGCGCACAATGTCTGCACCCATATGTCCCTCACCAAAGTCCTGATTAATCGTCGAGGACCCATCAATACCTCACCTCCCTCCAAGACAACCTCCTTAACATTTGTCCTCTCGTTCTCGGCTACAAATGTCGCAGGATTGACAATCTGAAACCGTGTAATGGAGGTGCCGAAATGAAGATGAGGTACCAACAAGTGAATGCAGTAGGAGGCAGACCCCCCCCTTTAAAGCCCAGCAGAGAAAAATCGTATGGAGTGATTTAGTGTTGTAAATCTGTAAAAATAGAATTCATAGGGTTAAAAGACATTAGCATTTTAAATGGTGTTATATTTATAAAGTCGAAAAAAGCTTTTATCATGGTTTAGTAAGTAGCCAAGGAACAGAATGCATACTATAAAAATGAAGTAGGAAAATGATTAAGTTTTACTATACCCAGACAGAAAAGATCTCTTCCATGTATGTAACTAACTGACAATGGGCCTCATTACGACCCTGGCGTTAAAGTTTTAACGGCGCCGTAAAAGGTGTCGGAGCCGTTTAACCCTTAACGCCTGATTACGAGGTCCCTTTGCGGGACCCGACCTTAACGGCTGGTTTTTCCAGCCGTTAAAGTAGGGACCCACAAAGGGACTTTGGTGCTAATAACTATACCGCAATTTGCAGTACCGTTATTAGCGCCGTCCCCATTCCCATGAGCCCTATGGGGCAAAAATGGGAATGGGGAAGGGCCATGGCGGCATGGGGAATTACCACCCCATGAACCTCGGAATGGGGTGGTAATTCCCCATTCCGCCATGGCGGACACTGGCATGGACCATGGTGCTAATAGCACCATGGTACTCCACCTGGGTCGTAATGAGGCCCAATGCCTTTAACTGACAATGGCCCTCATTACGACCCTGGGGGAGTGGGATACCGCCAGCGGTAATCGCGGCGGACCCGTCCGCCGTACTACGAGTTCCCTTAGCGCCATGGAGGTTTTCTCCGCCTGGTTTTACCGGGCGGAGAAAACCATGGCGCTAAGGGACCTCGTTGTTAATTACGCCGCCGTACTTTACGGCGGCGTAATT
Source organism: Ambystoma mexicanum (assembly GCF_040938575.1). Taxonomy (NCBI): domain Eukaryota; kingdom Metazoa; phylum Chordata; class Amphibia; order Caudata; family Ambystomatidae; genus Ambystoma; species Ambystoma mexicanum. The sequence goes on from NC_090922.1 coordinate 1,398,672,830, forward strand.
AACTCCTTCCCCACTCCCATTATACCCTATGGGGCAAGAATGGGAATGGGGAAGGGTAAAATGGGGATTGGGGATTTACCGCTCCGCCAAGGTCGGCATGGGGTGGTAAATCCGCCAACCCCCATGGCGCTATCGGCGGCTTTCCGCCATGCTCCGCGGTGCATTTTGCACCGCGAAATCCGCCAGGGTCGTAATGAGGGCCAATGCCTTTATATGAGTAAAAGGAATGTATTAAATGAAGCGACTATCTACAGACAGTGGCTGCATGAGTCAGCCCAGAGTTGAACAATTCAAGGCCACCATGCCCTGCAGGAATCAGATAAGCAGTCTGAAACCAGACAGTTGATTAAGCTATGTCTGAAATTTTAGCCAAGGGATGCAGCTGCATGACCATATTTGGGGTAGTGTTGCCGGGAAAAACCTAGGATGTGTGCCAAAATGTATTTGATTTTGAAGGTTTGAACAAATAAGGAATGCTTGCCTTGTGCACGAGTATGTTCAATGAAGAGTTTTGCCTGGACATGTTTAGAAAAGGGAGGGGTTTGACTCATTTGCTCTGAAAGGTATAAAAGGAAGCCCCATTTTCAGAAGGGAGCAGGGGTTTGTGTACTTGACAATGATGCTGTTTGTGTCAGTCTGGCGTGAATAAAACCTGAAGTCTTTTGTGAACCTGACTCCTTCTCCCTGCCTGATGCTTGAAATAGTTTGCTGAAAGGTCAGAGAGCCCTGGAGAGCAACAGAGGGCCACAGAACATCCATGAGAGCCTGATAGAATGGAAGAGGTGAAGAAAAGCACAATCAGGGTCTTAGCACCTCGTTTACATATGGCGAACCAGCCAGCGGGGATAGGATGATAATCAGACTGATCAGATTACTGAACAGAGTACATCTCTTTATGCCGAAAAGAACCTGCTAAGAGACTACGGTGAGCCCTACTGTTCTGCCCAAGATAAGAGTGGTGTAAAGGGGATAAAAAATAAGAATGGGATGGGGCAGACTTCAGCTGACTTCGCCGATAGAAAAGAAGGGACAGGGAGGGTGAACAGTATGGCAGAAAGGGGAATATATATATATATATTTTCAGTGAAAAAACTTTGTTAAGGGGAAGTTATGGTTCTAAGTAAAACCGAAAAACCCCTGATATTCGCCAGTTATGGTAAGCTAAGCAACCATAACTCGTGCCACCACCGTGCACTGCTAAGACAAACACCCACGACAACAAAGATGACATCACAAAGGGCCTGAAGAGGGGAACCGGAGTGAGGATGCACAGGAGGATGAAGAGGATGACGAGAATGAGGTAGTGGAAGTCCCTATTACCAGCACTCAGCGTGAGTCTTGGGTGTGGCGGTTATTTACCATTCGTGGTAATAGTCCTAGGGCGCATGCGAACCAAGTCACCTGCAACAAGTGCAAAATGGTACTCAGTCGTGGGAGGCATGGTTCATACAGCTTTGGGACAACTACCATGAAGCGACACCTAAAGCCATTCCACTCTGGGGACATTCGCAAGGTTGTACCTTGCGAGGAGCTTAGCAGGTTGACTTCCTCTACTTCATCCTCCATTTCCGATCCTGTCACCACAAGGAACACTCCTGTGGGACAGCGTATTCCTCAAGCTGCCTCACAGGCCATACGCAATACTGATGACCCTTACCTTCCGAGGGTCACAGTTGTGTGTATGTACTGCGACACAGTACTGTGCAGGGGGAGAGACTTTGTAGTGCTTTTGAGGCTATCGTCTCAGAGCACGAGAAGGTTTGCTCAGTACCCAAGTAAAACCCACTCTACATCTTCCTCTTTCAGCTCAACCTTTCTTATCCCTGTGGTTGTTGCCCCCCCCTTACCCACCTGTCCACTCCTCTCCTAGTGTGTCTTGTATAAAAAAAACCAAAAAAATATAAAACAACCAAAATAAAAAAAGGCTCTTTTCAGAGCCGCCTTTCACAGTTAAAAAATAGAAGTGAAAATAAATGAAGCAGGTCCCTGTGTATTTTTTAGAAGTCCGCGGACATCTAAAATTTTGGGGTGCTACCCTATCATAACCATTGCAGTTTTATCTGGGAGGAAGTGGTGGCTATGGAAAGAGCCTTTTGGTGGTGTTTGTTTGTGTTTGAAAAATTTGAAATGCTCAACACTTACTACAAAATGGATGCTGTAATTCCAAAAAAGGGTGCAATGCATTTTGTACATTTCTCAGAAAAATCTGATTGCCAGCATAAGTAAGATAGACTCCATCTCTGCGAAAAATGTATGTACTACGAAACATAATATTTTCATTGTGAAAAGAGGACATGCCAAAATCTCTTACAAATAGCCTTATTGACATTGCGCCTTGCTTTCTCCATTTGTGGACCAAATGAAAAAGAACAAAGCCACATTTGTCTCTGCGCCATCCGTCAAAAAATTACTTGGGAATTTGGAAACATGACCTTCCCAAGTCCTTCTTTCATTGCAAATTGCAAAGAAATTCCAGACACATGTCCTAAACTGTTCCCTCCATAATTAATTACAATTATGTCTGGATGTTGCTCTGTCTCCAAAGTAGCACAGAGAGGTAGCAAGTCCAACCACGTCATTCCACGTAGTCCATGGCAGTGCACTTCCACATGTGGGAATCCAAGAGCTACAGTACTCCACAGCTTTCTGCATGCACCTTCAACCAATGTATCCACGGGTCTCCCAAAATCCAAACAATCTGTTTTCTGAAACACACAGCCATAGCTATCTGTTCTTCTCTCAGCAAAAGAGTATCTGTGAAACTCTCTCCTGGCACAAAACACCCACTAAACTTTCCTGACCAATCCCTTTCTCTGCTCATTCTCATTTGCATGGCTCCCCAACCCAAAATCTCCGGATGTAACAGCCAATGTCCGCGGACTACCGCCATGCCGCAGACATATCATAACATGGACTGTCCTTCTACCATTTCCATTTCACTTTCTGTGCCATTCCCTCATTGGATATAGCTAAGAAGTCACATGTACATCCACCAATCACATCCAAGACCTCTACATCTAAGTGCATCATCATAGATCAGCACTTTAAATGTACTGTTAATCTCTCTGAGTACAAGTGTCATATCATTGGAAAGCACCTTCTACCAGAAATACTGTACAAGTCTCCAAGATTTCTACTTGCAGCTGCATGCATATCCATATGCATGAACACAAACTACAGGTATACAGATTTTCTATATAATACATGTACAATTCTTATAGATTCATATAAACAGATTAACTGACTTTTAGCTTGTATAATCTATAAAATGAGTTTACTGTCATTTTTTCCATCTCCTAAAATCAACTGTCACTTCCAAACCTATCTGCTGTTTGATTTCTTTTTACACACACATTTTCAAAGCATGTTGAATTAACATATTTAAAGTACAATATGAAGAGTTAACATACATAAACAAAATTACATGCACACAGTATGTTCAAATAGCAAACAACAATACTTGTACAAAAACATAAACAGCAACCCATGGCATTGAGGTGCTGTTACTTACAAGAGCTTAGTTACAGAAATAGTGGTATTCAGTGGTACATTATGAATTCCACAAGGCATACACATGATATTTTGGTTGGTACAGTTAGTCATTACAATACAAAGTAGACGATCTAAGCTACAGAAGAAGTCGGATAACTCCAGAAAGGAAAACGTTGTTCCGACTAGCCAACATAAGGATAAACAAAACTGAATCCAAATTCACGAAGACAACAAAGATCGCCATCCACAAAGTGCAAAGGAAACACCTGAGGTCGAAAGGCTTGAAAATACACCGAACAGCGAAATCCGTCACAGACAAAACCATCAGTACAGCCAAAGAGCAAGGTAAAAAAATCAGAAACAACATCATACAGAAAAAAGTTAGACACATCAGCCCACAGAAAAAACAACCAAAGGTTGGAAAAAAACAGATCAAGTGATAAATACTCAGAAAAAGGAACTAGATCAAACCGAAGACCTTCGGACTCTTTCACACAGCTAAACCCAACTCGGACATGTGCAATCTTCACTCAAAAGAGCAATTCATCAAACTAGAAAAAAGTGACAAAATGGGAGAAAAGATTCTACTTAACAGAAGAGCAACTATGAGGCTTCTACAAAAAGTCCACAAAGGAGACCAAATCAGAAGTGTGGACTTAAACATAGTGGAGTTTGCACATAAAGCTCGGACGGACAGTGTCTTTCTGCATATTACATCTCAAACTGTGAAAAAACTTTTGTTGTCAGCGGCAGGAGAACTGTCAAAAAGAGGGTACACCTTGAGCGAAACAACACCAGAGGAAAGAGGGCACAGAAGAGACAATTCATACACAACAAGACAAAAATGTAATTATGAGATAAATGAAAAAGAAGAAAGGAAAAGTTCACAGATAACACCTGAAACCAAAAAATCAACTAGAGTGAAGAGAAAATTCAATCTAATATCAGAGAAAGATGCTCGAAAAGAAGAAGACGAACGACAAAAACCACGAGAAACTATTGGCTCAAGCTGGTCAACACGAAAAGCGACAAAGACAGAGTAAAGGCAAGAGAAAATCTTCCCACTCAAGACAGCTGGATACAACATGATAAGGAATCACAAAGAATGTCTCCTAGAAATCCAAAAGGTCCATTTCCTACGCAGTCCACCAGAGAAAAGGAAAGTCGTACCGAGTGTGGAAACCCTTCGATTCAGAACCAGGCTAAAAAAGCTGAAAAGGATCCCAAAAAATGGGCATGGATCCCTTCGGCTCTGACACGATATGTCAGGAAATAGCAACTAAATCGTCCCTCTGACAATTTAGAAAGGGAGACGTTAAAGGAGCAACACTGGACCCAAAAGCCAGAGCAAAACATCATCTTTGGATCATGGAACACAAGAGGCCATACTCACCTGACACAACCAGGAGAGGTGAACTTTGGCCTATTTGATCTAATAAGTCTGCAAGAGACTTGGTTTCTACTTTCGCCGAGCCTGGACGGCTTTGAGATAGTACTTTCTCCAGCTCAAAAAGGTGAAATAGGTCGCCCCACTTCAGGCCTTTTAACAGCAGTATGGACTGGTGGAGCCCTTTGCATAGTTCGTAACCTGATATCATCTCTGGCAATTCAGGCAATATTGCTAGAATGGAACAAAGAAGACTCAGTACAGAAAAAGTCCAGTCAGGATCTTATCCTACTACTAAACATCTACTGGATCCGAAAGGTAATTAAAACTAACATATTCCTAAACAACGTGGAAAAAATCCTGACATACGTCACAGGAGTGTACGACGTGGATCACATCTTGATATGCGGAGACTTGAACGCTACCTGTCCTGCTTTTGAGATGGAAACGACACCTCAAAATATTGGCAGCTCACAATCAATAGCAAGAGGTTTAGCATGGGCAAAGCTGATGAAATCCCGTGACTTGTACAACTTAAATTCTTTAGAATCCGCCAAATCCAGAACTCCAACATGGGAAAGTGGCGGCAGAGAAAGTACAATTGACTAAATCTTCACTTAAAAAGACGTATACCTAATAACCAAGAGTTTTAAGGTAGTGAAAACCATCGTTAGTGACCACAACTTACTAACTGCAACGTGGCCAGCAAAAAAAAAGACGCCGGCGATGATGCCGCAAAACTTGGAAATAAACCAACAAGGAAACCGACTGAAAATCACAACAGAAGCCTTAATTTCCATCACAGCATCATACAATAGACAAACAAACTTGAACACTTCCAAAGAAAAATTGGACTACCGTCCTCTTCTCATTCCCTATCTACATCCATGACATAAAAGAACACAGGACAAAACTCACCTGCATAATCACAATGAAGAACTAAATACAAAGAAATCAGACCTAAGAAAGGCTACACGGCTTGCACGAACAAATCCAACACAAATAAATCTTGACTTGGCAATCAAAAAAAAAAAACTGTACAAATAGTGGCTACAATCAATACGATGGAAACTGTATCAAGCGGATGCAGAGACTATGCTGAGAGCAGTGTGTTAAAAAAATTCACAAGATTTCTGGACAATAATAAAGCACAAACTTCCACTCATGGATACGAGAACCATAAACAGTGTCCCAGAAGGAAAAATGAGCAAACACTTTATCGATCTATACAAAGATCCAACTCCATTGGAAGCAATAGTGATCAATCAAGACTCTTCCAAATGGATAGTGTGCTCAGAGGAGAACATTTTGGAAAAGATCTAGAAACTAAACAACTCTCGCGCCCAGGCCCAGATGGAATCTCCAACGTCCACCTGAAACAGGACGCAGAAACCTGGGCTCTGCTAATAACAGAAATCTTTAGACGAGCTAGGATTTCGAGAACTATTCCTGACATGTGGAAAACAGCAAACATCGTCCCAATCTATAAGAAGGGCCCGAGGGACGATCCGAGAAACTATAGGCCGATCATACTACTTGATGTGCTTGGCAAACTTTTCGGATCTTTGCTGTTGGACGAATTTCAGACATGGCAGAAAGAGGCAAAAACAACGGACCCATTTCAATCAGGGTTTGAAAAGAACTTGGGGATGTCGGTCAACATCATGATGATCAGTATTCTAAAATCAAAAGTCTGTGAGGGGCATCCATCAATATTCATCGCCTCGATTGATCTGGTCCAAGCTTTTGACTGCGTGAATTGAGAAAATTTGTGGAGAGAATTGGAGAAACAAAAATGCCAACCATCCATTCTTGAACCAGTGAAAGCCCTGTATAGCGAAACGTCTATCAGAATCCGGCTTAACGAAGCAGGCTTGATGTCCAAAACCATAAAAACGGCCAGAGGGGTAAAACAAGGCTGCCCCCTGGCACTGGCGCTGTACAAGGCATACATGGTAGATATAGCAGACCCAGAAAACGACATTCGCTCATTTCCTCCACAAATAGGCGAATCAAAAGTGACAAGACTGCTGTACGTAGATGATATTCTATTGCTAGACCAAACAGCAATCGGACTTCAGAGACAAATAGACAGTCTCACAACCTATCTAAAGAAAAATGATTTGGAGCTTAATACCTTAAAAACAAAAAATCATGATCTTGGAAAAACCATCGAGACCAAGCAAGAGATCGCAGTGGTTCGCAAACTCTGAAAAACTGGATATAGTCAAAAACTGCACATACTTAGGGGTGAAACTCTCGTCCAGTAAAATCGACAAGATGATGCAAGAGCATCTTTTTTCCAAGACTAAAACATTAGCAGCTCAGGCATTGTCTTTGGATAGGAAATTTGGGAAATCCTACCGCTAATAAACTTCTATAGAGCAAAGGTCACTCCAGCTCTGACCTATGGAGCGGAGGCTATGCCATATTTGGCGAAGACATTGTGGGCTAAATTGGAAGGCACATTTTGGCGCAGAGTGCTATGACTGCCGAACTCCACGCCCATAGCAATCATTCGACGCAAATTGAGTCTGCAATCACTGGAATCCGTGGTCACGAGAGATAGCCTATTATTTTTAGGTAAAATCATAAGGCAACCTCGACCAAAAATTTTGGACATCATTCTCCAAGAGATGAAGAGTGAAAAAAATCCAATGATAACCACTTGGTACATCAGACTGCTGGAACAAGCTGATAAAATTGGATGCTCAGAATGGGACATAGAACGGATCCCGGGAAAAATAAAGAAAAAACTTAAAATACAAGATTGGATTGAGACCTTAAATAAAGCGGAAGACCTCACAGTCTCCACACATCACACAACGAACACCCAAATAATAGATGAAGTAAGAAATTATTTTAAAAAGTTTTCAGATAAACGACTGAGAACAACCTTTCTAAGAGCACGGTTAAACATACTGAAAACCAATGAAATCCTCTTCCGTAGAAAGCAGTGGACCAACAAAAATTGTCGTTACTGTAAGAATTTGGAAACTGAAACATTACGTCATCTACTCCATTACTGTTCAGGAACGTAAAACCTTCGAAAAACATACCTCAATTCACACAGACTCTTGCACTTGACCGCAAATGAAGAAACTTGGTGGAATAAGCTAATGTGTAGCGATTCAACAACCCTGACGGTAGCCACAGCGAAACTATTGGAAAGTCTGAGTTGGAGGAAATTAACTCTTGAGAAAAAACAAATAGAAAACCGCACAACGACTATAAAGGGAAAAAGGAAATATGCCTCAAGATATGGACAGATTTTGTAAAAATTGTAAATACAATTAAACACAAATAACAATAAAAAAAGAAAACATTGCTATATACAAACAAAATTACTTATTTGTTTCCTTTACAATTGCAGTGAAGACCATTCTCCTGAAAAGAAGCAGCCGAATTGGAAGTACAAAGAACAACTAAGAAGAAACCTGCTCATTTCAGAAAAAAAGTAAGTTGAATACCACCATATTATTTGTACTATTATTCAAACACACTGTAAGTTTAATTCATGCTATTTCTGTGCCTAAAAATAGAGATTGTGCACCATTCTGTCTACAAATCCCCATTTCTTAAACAGAGATTTACAGGCAGAATGACGCACAATTTCTTGTTTTTCGACACACAAATGACCCAACTCAGCCCCTAGAATTTTGATATTATAGAACAAACAACTGTTTTAATTGTATACCATTAAATTTACTATTTCTACTTCTCCACACCACCAGCTTACTTTCTACTATCATCTGAAACCCAGTTTAGTAGCACATAAATTCAAGAATACCCATCCCAACTAGTTGTAGTTGCCCAATGCACAATCACACACCATTACATACATCTTTATCATCTTACTCAGACACTCATGCACACAGCACACATACATTAAGAACACCCCAACCCATACTTTCTTTATTTTTTTCAACAGACCTGTGACAAATCTGATGTAAAGGAGACAGCAGAGATGCAATCAGGCAAGCGCTCTGGCAATATCAGGTCAAACAGGGCAACAAAGGGTTAAGGTTGCTCGCCAGCTAGAGAGAAAGACTGACAGGTTAATTGACCAATCCCAGAAAGAGTTACGGTTGTTGACCGTCCTGTGTTGATGTTTATCTCGTTGCTAGGAGGCGGAGGAGGAGGAGTCCAGAGAAGACCGTTTGATGTGGGCATATTGAGGAAAGCGAAGGGTGAGGAGTAAAAAGGACATCGTTGAAGGAGTTACGCCGTTGCGTTTTGTAGAGGAAGGTGGTCCTAAGAGAACAACAAAGGCGAAGGTTGTCACCGTGTTTGTATCCGGAGCGGCAGCGCCGTTGCGCTCAGCTGGACGTCGGAAGAAAAGAGGTGACCGTTGTTACCCTATGAGTTTAAAGGAGGAGCTGGCGCCGTTGCGCCCGATGAGGAGAGGAAATATATAAGACGACCGTGTTCGTCTTTATGAGGTTTGGAGGCAGCAGCGCCGTTGCGCCGTACATCCTTACATCCAAGCGAAGTTATCCCTGAAGTAAGGCTGAAACCAGCGTCACAGCAGGATCCGGGCAGCCGCTGAACAACGCCTGCAACGTGTTACCGAGTGAACAGGAAGGTAGGAGCGGGGTTTTCTCTGATTCAGGAAAACGGAGTAAAAAGGGCTCTGAGCTAAAGACTATTGAGGGGGTAAGACCCACACTTAAGAGAGTGTACGACCGAAGAGAAATTTGAGGCTGAAACCGAGGGATGGAATTAAAATGTATATTTAACAGAGAAGAGTTGAGTTACGTGCTCTGAACATTTAATAACGCACAACTAGAGGCAAGAAATGCTGATGCTCCACAACAGAATATCTTGTTCAAGAGAGAAAATCCCAGAAAGCGGCAGGAGAGGGCTAACTACTCTAGAGACAAATGAATGAACGTTTGAGACCAACTAACAGAGGGGAAACAATATCTTTATTAAACAAAGGATGGAGAAGAACTGAGGTTGAGAGGAATTTCAGATTAAGAAGAAGGGAAAAGAAAAAAGAACAAAGAACAATAAATAATTTCAAGAACATAAAAAACTTACCTGTGGTTTTTCCTACAGCTATCAAAGAAAATCCTCTCCCTTGAACTGGCAAAGACAATCGAAAGACGTATCCTTTTCAGTATACCTAAAGAAAAGAGAAAAGATTGAGAAAGAGTTAATAAAAGAATTGGGGTCTCTTTTAGTCCAAACAAACTACTTTCTGGCTAAGACTCTTTTGTCCTTCAGATTCATTTCTAAATCATTACAATTTTGGTGTCAGAAGTGGGATCGAGGAGAACACCATGGAGGAACTCATCAAAACATTGAGTGAGGGCCAACAACTTCTCCAACAGGCATTACAGATTCAAAATCAACAGGCACATGCCGACAGACAAGCTTTTCAACAGGCAATACAAGTACAACAAGCCCAATTATTGGAAGCAACCGCAGTACGTAGGCATTCTCAAGTACCAGCTTCAGTGCTACAAAAATATTCTATTGGAGAAGATCCTGTGCATTTTTTTGTCAACTTTGAGAGGGTTGCCAGGAATGCGCAATGGCCTAATGAAAGTTAGTGTCATTATATTGCCCCGCTTATGACTGGCGAGATGCAGAGTGCATACCAGGCGGCCAATCCAACGGGCGAGACAACTTATTCGGATATGAAAAGAGTGGTCCTGGAACGTTTAGGCCATGATGAAGAGGCCTACAGGTTGAAGTTTCGGGAAGTCAAATTACAGGCAGAGGAAACTCCACGACAACTTTTTTATCGGGTCAAGGAGTTAGGAGATAAGTGGTTACAGACCGCAAACACAACAATCCCAGAGATGACCGAAAAAATTGTTATGGAACAATTCATTGAAGCTCTGCCTATTCCTATGCAACGCTGGGTCCGCCAACATCACCGGCCCAGTTTGGTGGAGGCGGTAAACATAGCCTCTGCATATCAAAAGGCGGGTAAGAGCCGCTCAAGGAACTATTTGTCAAATACTAAAACATCTACCAGCGTGAATAATCCCATACCCAAAGGTCTTGGAAATCCCAGATGGCCTAATTCGATGCTCAGGAAGACGGAGTGGGAATCGCCCAAATTACGACCTGTCAGTGAAAGTCCAACGGGAATACGACCACCAAGTATGACTCCAAAAGGGATGCAATGTTTTGAGTGTGGAGAATGGGGCCACATGGCGAGGTTGTGTCCTAAAAGAGTCAAGATAGAACCGATGGACGTGGGGAATTTGGATATTGCTAAAGAAGGAGCACTACAAGAACCAGCAATGGCCCCACGATCACCATATGCCTACACTTGCGAGGCAGAAGTTGATGGAAGACCTACAAGGGCCCTGGTAGATACCGGCAGCCTACAAACTGTAGTAAGTACTGAACTAGTGGGAGATGTGGGAATGTCAAATAAAAGAATTCCTATAAGATGTGTTCATGGAGATGTGAGAACTTACCCTACCAAAGAAATAAATTTAAAAGTAGCTGGGGAGCAGATGGAGGTCAGGGCCGCTGTAATGCCGGTATTGCCAGAGCCACTCCTTATTGGATCCGATGTCCTGAACTTTGCCAAAATAGTGAAGGAAGTGGAGGCAAGGTGGTTACAAAACGCCCCATTTTCCCATTGTGACCTTCCAGTGGCTGTAGCCAAAGAAAAGAAAACAAGAGCGACAATCAGGAAATTAAAAAAAGACTGGGGAGAAAAGAATGTACTCCCTGTTGTGGTGGATTGGGGCGATACTTTTCGCTTGGCTCAAGAATTGGACCCATTATTGACAAATGCTAGGTCAGGGGTGCAAGACGATGTCTCTGGAAAAGGGCCCTATTTCATGAAGGAGAAAGGGCTTTACTATCGAGTCAGTAGAGACTCAACTGGGAATCTCATAAAACAATTACTAGTGCCCAGCAAATATTACCAAACGGTTATGGAGTCGCCCATGTACAGTTGGGTGAAGGACATTTGGGCACAGATAAAACCATACAGAAAATCTTGAAAAGGTTCTATTGGCCAGGACTATATGCACAAGTATCCCGATTCTGCCAGGCATGTCCCGAATGTCAAAAGAAAAATCGAGCAAATGTAAAAAGAACTCCCTTACAACCCATGCCAATTGTTTTGGAACCTTTCAGTAGAATTGGTATGGATATCATTGGTCCATTAGACCCATCATCCAGAGGGCATAAGTATATCCTTGTGGTTGTTGACTATGCAACCAGATATCCAGAGGCATTCCCTCTTAAGGCTACCAGCGCCCAAAGCATTTGCGACGTGTTGATACCTTTTATCAGTAAGGTAGGGATACCGAAAGAGATTGGCACGGATCGTGGAACAAACTTTATGTCAGCACTTATGGAGCAAGTGTGTGAAGTCTTAAAGATAAAACATTTGAAAACAGCGGTTTATCACCCACAAACTGATGGTTTCATAGAGAGATATAACCAAACGATGAAACAAATGCTACGCAAGTCAATAGATCCCGGGGATAGAGGATGTGTCATCTACTGGCTTTTCACCATTCGAGTTATTGTTTGGGAGACCTGTGAGAACATTACTCGACATTTTAAAAGAGAGTTGGGAAGAAAACCTGGGTCAAGAGATTACATTAACAGAGTATGCATATCAACTTAGAGAAAGAATAGAAAACCTACAGAATATTGCAAAAGAAAATTTGTTGCAGAGTCAAGTTAAGCAGGAACAATACTACAATCGAAATACTAAATTGAGAACCTTCGAAAAGGGTGATCAGGTGTTAGTGTTGTTGCCAACGTCCGAAAATAAAATGCTAGCAACCTGGAGGGGACCATATGTAGTAGAAGAGGTCCTTGGTCCTTTGACTTACAGAGTAAAGCAGAACGATAGAAGGATGTCGACACAAACGTATCATGTGAACATGCTTAAAAAGTGGACTGAACCTGATACAAGCATAGTCCTAATTAACACGAAGGAAGAACCCATGGAACCATTTCCTCAATTAAGAGGAAAGTTGGGCAGCGAAGCTTTGAATGTAAATCAAGAATTGTCTGACAGTCAGAAGAGGGAACTACTAAACCTCATTAACGAGTACCCAGGAACTTTTTCCAGCCTACCAGGAAGGACGAAACTAGCCTACCATCAAATCAAGACCCAACCTGGAGACGTGATTAGGATAAGACCTTATCGGATACCGGAAGCGAAATTGGAATCAATTAATAAAGAAATTCAAGAAATGTTAGAATTGGAAGTGATAGAGCCCTCGAAAAGTGAATGGTTGTCACCCATAGTTCTAGTACCCAAAACCGATGGTACAACCCGATTTTGCTTAGATTTCAGAAAACTAAATGAGATTTCAAAGTTTGATGCCGATCCTATGCCTCGGATAGAGGATTTACTAGATAAACTTGGGAAGGCTAAGTTTTTAACGACCATCGATTTAACGAAAGGATATTGGCAAATACCCTTACATCCTGATGACAAAGAGAAAACCGCCTTTGCCACACCTTCAGGATTATTCCAATTTACAGTTTTACCTTTTGGATTACATGGTGCGCCTGCCACGTTTCAAAGGATAATGAATTCCATTATTCGTGGACATGAGAATTATATCAGCGCCTATCTAGATGATATTATTGTTTTTAGCCAATCCTGGGATGACCACCTAACACATTTATGTATTCTACTACAATTGTTACAAAAGTCCGGTCTTCACATAAATCCCAAGAAGTCCTTTATGGCTATCTTTCATACAAAGTATTTAGGATATTTTGTGGGACAGGGCGTCATTAAACCCCAAGAAGAAAAGCTGGAGGCGATAAAACGATTACAATTTCCCACAAATACCAGACAGGTCAGAGCTTTCCTAGGCTTCATAGGGTATTATAGAAGATTTATACCACATTTTTCAACATTAGCTACACCTCTAACCAATCTCTTGAAGTCTTCAGCCCCACCGAAAAAGGAATGGCATACAGCAGAAACGGATAAGGCCTTTCAAGATCTGAAGAAAGCACGTTCCGAGAAAGCAATTCTACATTGTCCCGATTTTACATCTCTGTTTTTCCTACAAACGGATGCCTCAGGAACAGGTCTTGGAGCAGTACTGTTCCAGAATCGGGGAGAAGCTGAGAGGCCAGTTATTTTCATAAGCAGGAAGTTGCTTCCCCACGAGATGCATTATGCCACAATTGAGAAAGAATGCCTGGCTGTAAAGTGGGCGATAGAGGCATTACGATACTACCTGTTAGGACGAGAGTTCACTTTAATAACTGATCATGCCCCTTTGGTATGGCTGGCTCGCAATAAAGACACGAACACGAGAGTCCTCAGGTGGTTTCTCTCTCTCCAACCTTTCAACTTCAAGACCATGCATCTTCCTGGAAGGCTGATGGCTCAAGCCGATTATTTATCTCGAAGTACCACCCTTCCCGAGCGTAAGGGCCTAGAAGGGGGGGTGTGTGACAAATCTGATGTAAAGGAGACAGCAGAGATGCAATCAGGCAAGGGCTCTGGCAATATCAGGTCAAACAGGGCAACAAAGGGTTAAGGTTGCTCGCCAGCTAGAGAGAAAGACTGACAGGTTAATTGACCAATCCCAGAAAGAGTTACGGTTGTTGACGGTCCTGTGTTGATGTTTATCTCGTTGCTAGGAGGCGGAGGAGGAGGAGTCCGGAGAAGACCGTTTGATGTGGGCATATTGAGGAAAGCGAAGGGTGAGGAGTAAAAAGGACATCGTTGAAGGAGTTACGCTGTTGCGTTTTGTCGAGGAAGGTGGTCCTGTGAGAACAACTAAGGCGAAGGTTGTCGCTGTGTTTGTATCCGGAGCGGCAGCGCCATTGCGCTCAGCCGGACGTCGGAAGAAAAGAGGTGACCATTGTTACCCTGTGAGTTTAAAGGAGGAGCTGGCGCCGTTGCGCCCGATGACTAGAGGAAATATATAAGACGACTGTGTTCGTCTTTATGAGGATTGGGAAGCAGCAGCACCGTTGCGCCGTAAATCCGTACATCCGTACATCCAAGCGAAGTTATCCCTGAAGTAAGGCTGAAACCAGCGTCACAGCAGGATCAGGGCAGCCGCTGAACAACGCCTGCAACGTGTTACCGAGTGAACAGGAAGGTAGGAGCAGGGTTTTCTCTGATTTAGAAAAATCGATTTAGGATTTAGGAAAACAGAGTAAAAAGGGCTCTGAGCTAAAGACTATTGAGGGGGTAAGACCCACACTTAAGAGAGTGTACGACCGAAGAGAAATTTGAGGCTGAAACCGAGGGATGGAATTAAAATGTATATTTAACAGAGAAGAGTTGAGTTACGTGCTCTGAACATTTAATAACGCACAACCAGAGGCAAGAAATGCTGATGCTCCACAACAGAATATCTTGTTCAAGAGAGAAAATCCCAGAAAGCGGCAGGAGAGGGCTAACTACTCTAGAGACAAATGAATGAACGTTTGTGACCAACTAACAGAGGGGAAACAATATCTTTATTAAACAAAGGATGGAGAAGAACTGAGGTTGAGAGGAATTTCAGATTAAGAAGAAGGGAAAAGAAAAAAGAACGAAGAACAAGAAATAATTTCAAGAACATAAAAAACTTACCTGTGGTTTTTCCTACAGCTATCAAAGAAAATCCTCTCCCTTGAACTGGCAAAGACAATCGAAAGACGCATCCTTTTCAGTATACCTAAAGAAAAGAGAAAAGAGTTAATAAAAGAATTGGGCTCTCTTTTAGTCCAAACAAACTACTTTCTGGCTAAGACTCTTTTGTCCTTCAAGTTCATTTCTAAATCATTACAACCCTAAAGAATGCCTACCAAAAATCAAGTCTGTAGAAAGCAACGGAGAAGCAGAGCAAATGAAAATAGAAGTGTCCAAAACAAGCATCCATCTCTAGCAGAATTTGTAAAAAAAGTTAAAACAAAACAGCTAATACAGTCATTTAGCGAAACAAAACAAGATTCAACTACAGAAAATGTGCCTCCTCTATCAAAATGTAAAACGAACCACAAAACAATTAACAAAAAATCAGCTACCAGTACAGATAAAACTGCTCCTATAAATCTTGATATAGTGCAAACTAAGCATACCAAAAAAAGTATTTTAGCAAAAATGTTCGGTCACAGAGTCCTTCAAAATCTTATAAAAACAGGAGAGAAATGAAGCTCAACCCTTAAAACCTATCATAGGAAATTAATCTTAGAAGCGTTGATAGACATTGCAATCCTTCTCAAAAGAAAGTTATTTATTTTAGTGTTAAACAAAATGAAACCACTAACAAAACTAATGACTAAATTACAAAAAAGACTTCTCAATAAATAAAATGTCAACAGAAATAACTTCTTTAAGTATCTGTGGAGGTGAATGTAGTCACACTACGAGCACAGAACCATACTTTAATGAAGAAGCATGCAAACAAAAGCAAACAAATACAATTGCCATACATAGCAGTGGATGAGGTTATGAAAAAGTTAATAATACCATAATGGAACAAGAAATACTGCTTACAAAAATATCCCTAGAGAACTTAGAATGACCTCTCCATTCAACTGAATCAGAAAGTCTAGTATACAAATGGCCATGCACGTCAATGTGTAACATTCCCAAAGAATCTTTCAAGTCTTAACGCCAATTCCTCAATCAATATGAGAAAGGCAAAGACAACATCAAAATTAAACTACTGCAAAATATGGATACCTGTCCAGTGCGCAAGTACACAGGACTACAAGAACATTCATTGGCCTGCATTTCAGGACCGACTTGCAAAACCACCTTCCATTATATCAAAAGGATATCAATACATCATTCAACTATAAGAAATCTAGTCTACAAACTGTACTATGCTAAAAGTCCTGCTTTAGCACTAGCCAATTTAAATAACATTCTTCTACATGGTACAGCAAAAGACCTACTTGAAGAAATCAACTATATCCAGAAAAAATATTTTGGAAGTGAAAACCACCTACAGAATGAAATAGCTTTAAAGCAAATTAGCAACAATTCTATGCATGGCAACCTTCTACTACACACATACAAAAAAGAAATACTGAAATTTAAAAGTACATCTGCTGAAATACCAAACCATTTGTGTGTATGTTGCCGTAGAACTTTTTATAAAAGTAACACAAAAACTGTAGACCTAACAAACAAAATAGAAGACAATAAATAAATGGTTTGAATTAGCTCTCTACTTTATAGCAGAAAACAAATACGAAATAACTGACCCCTTAATACTTTGCAGTTACTGCACTTCAAAACTTGACAACAACCAAACTCCTTCACTTGCTATCACAAATAATTTGGAATTATTTCCACTACCAAAACCCCTACAACAACTGAATTTATATGAGAGCATCATAATTCAAACCCATTTCAAGCAATAATACGCCTTCAACCAAAAACAGCAAAATTACCTCCCTCTGAATTAGTGAAAGGTATTCGGGGAAAAGTAGTGTATTTACCATTAGATCTAAAAGAAAATGTGCACACTCTAGGAGTGCAACGTCCGATGGAGCAATCTTTAATTATCTTAGTAAATGGTGTACCTACAAAAGGCAAAATAATTTGGCAACAACTGGTAGATTTACATAAAGTTAGACAAGCCTTGCAATATCTAAAAGACAATAATGAATACTACAAAGAAATTAATTTTGAAGAAAACTTGAAGGATACCACTGAAATAATTCAAGAGACACAAGAAGCTGGTCAATTTGAGCTCCTGGAGCCTGCTACAATATCCAATACTTTAGACCATTATACAATTCACCCATTGCACTCTAATGACACCATAGAAGATTCACTAGAAACGTACCAAATGTGTTGAACAAAAGGATCACCAATCAGCATATGGGAAAAAAGTATAGAAGCACGTGCTTTTCCTCTACTTTTTCCTACTGGCAAAGGAGGAAGGTACGATGATAGACCTATTCAAATAACAGCATCAGAATACCGCTCATTACGGAGGTATTCTGAAGATCCCAGATATAGACAAAATGTGGAATACATATTCCACCTACTCTTTGAAAGTGAACTAGCAACTTTATGTTATGGAGTTGCACACACATTAAAATCAGGATCCCACTTTCAAAATATGTCAGCTACACAATTATTACAAAAAGTGCAACAAAAAGATGAGGTTTTACAATCAAATATTACAAATCTATTAGCAAATATGCGTGGTACTAAAGAGTACTTGTTTTCGACGTCATGGAAATTTACGTTGCATGATTAGAAACCTTGGCCCGCCCACTTGGTTTGTTACATTGAGTTGTGCAGAATATGCATGAGAAGATTTACATGATTTCCTACGCATATCAAACAAAAACAAAACAAACATAGATATACTAACACCTGGAGAACTTTGTTCTCTAGATCCTGTTAATGTTTCAAGATATTTTCACCATCGCTTCATTGCTATGCTACACTTTATTTGTAATAAAACTGCTCCTCCCCTCGGAGAAGTGCAACACATCTTTTGGAGAAAAGAATACCAAGCCAGAGGAGCACCACATATCCACATGCTTTTATGGATTAAAGATGCTCCTAAATTTGGTCAAGACAGTGACGCCACTGTTTTACAGTTTATTGAAAAATATGTCAGTTGTGAAATTCCATCAGAAGCAACAAATAGTGATCTTCATGCACAAATTTGACCATTTCAAAGACACAAATGTGGCAAATATTGTCGTCGCGAATACAAAAAGGAAGGGAAATACTACACCAAATGCTGCTTTGGTTTCCCTAGACCGGGTATAAAAACATGTCAAGTGAACAACTTCATGTCTTCAGTTAGACATAGTGTTAAAGGTAAATCACCTAAAAATACATACTACATAAAAAGAACAGAAGAAGAAAAATATATCAATGATTACAATGCAATCATTGCCCACTTATGGAATGCAAACATAGATGTGCAGTACATTGCAGACAATTCCACTGCAGTTGCACGATATGTTACAGCATACTTGACCAAAGCAGAAAAAACAGAGCTCCAAGACCTCTGGAATGACCTGTCATCAGACAAAACACTGCCTCAGAAATTATACAGCTTGGGCATAAAAATGCTTTCCCATAGAGAATGTGGCTCCTATGAAGCAGCAGATCGTTTAACTGGTACTGCTTTGTATGGAAAATCTGAAAATATAGTATGGCTAAGTCTTGGACCTGCTAAATCTAGAAAAAGAGTTCTAAAATCATATGAAGATATAGAAACAATAGCCAAACATGATCCCAACAGCCAAGACATTTTAAAAAACAATGTACTGGACACATACTACCCAAACAGAAGTACCACTTTGGAAACCATGTGTCTTCACCACATAGCCCAAAACTTCACATACAAAAATAATATAAAACCTGATTAAAAAAGGTAAATACAGAGTGCCAAATTGTGAAGGCAGCTTAGTAAAACTCACCAAACCAAATTTAATTAATCATATCAAATTGTCATTAAAGACTCCTCAACATAAAGAACTATATTACATGTCCCTGCTACAACTCTTTAAACCATGGAGAAAAGAAGAAGAAATACTAGATAACTATGACTCCTATGAAGACGCTTTCAAAGCAAATGAAAGCACTATAAATGATGTAAACGTTACACATTACAAAACAATGTTGCACAATGAACAGCAACACGAAGAAGAACTCCAGGCCCAACTAGCTAAGGACACTCCTGACAGTAGTCAACCTTCTGTAACACGAAGCCAAGAACCACTGGGAGAGCCACTAATAACAAATGAGGCAGAATTAGCTATGATAGAAGTAGAAAACATCATGTGTCAGTATGAAGATCACTTGATCAGTTGAGGTTCTATTATTATAGGATTCAGATTGTTGAAGAAAGGATTGAATGACAAAGCCTGAAAGCATGATGATGGTGTCTAGGTTACCAAGGAAAGCATGTTGTGTATTTGGGACATGCATCATTTAGGCACAAGCATAATTTTGAAGGCATGAAAATGGCAGGAGGTCAATGACATTGTTTGGGTGAAAACTAAAGGATTTGATTATTGTGGCAGCATGGTAATATAGCCAGCTGTGTGACCGGGGGGAGAAATAATGAAAATATTTTATAAATTCAAGCGCAGGCCATGAACATTTATAAACACGAGGAAGAGACAAATGACCTCCAGGAAATTAGAGGCAGCCATAACGTAGGGAAACATGGCAAATGATTAAGAAGCACACAGAATGAAATAAGAATCATGAAGGACAGTAATGTTTCAGATAAAAAGATTTAGGTTAAACAACGTCATAGATGACAATACAGCCACACAGGGCTTAATGGAGTATGAAATGGAACTTTCCTTACAGCATCATGCAGAAAAGGAAAGGAAGCGTGTTTAAGTATACATGAAAGAAAAATAATGAAATAAATGCCCAACATAAATAAGAGATGATTAAAATAAAGGATTAAAAACATTAGGGAGACTTTGGGCCTCTGTTATACAGGATCAGAAAAAATAAATCGGGAAAAGATGACAATGATTGATTGTCTTAAATAAAAAATGAATAAAAGAAAATTTGAGGAAGGGAACAATTGGCTAAATGAATAAATGAATAGGGAATAAACTCAAAAGCATAAATCGGACAAAAAAAATCAAAAAAATTGGAAAACAAATATCACTTATGAGGTTTCCTGGCCAACTGCAAAAAAGGAGTGTAGGACAATAAAAAGCATCAGTGACCCTGAAGACCGAGAAAAGGAGTATGGCTGACAAAAAATTGGTTCAACCACAGAAGGGAAAATCACACACAAGCCATTTTAAGACAATATAGTGAATGCCTGTAACAATCTTGATTTATTTTACAGATAAAAGTTTTGGACCTTTGCGTGGAAGCACGAGAAATGTCTGCATGGCCTTAAATTAACAAGAAAAAGAAAAAGGTAAGTACTAGTTCATGCTAAAAGGATGTAGACACAAAATTGATCAGCACTAAGAGTAAGAGGATCCAGGTGAGTAACAGGAAAAGAGGTAGTAAGAGATGTCTTCAAGTATTTAGCTGTTTTTCCCAAGATAGGGGCAATCAGGTATGGAAAGAGTAGGAAATAGATGACCACATGGCCTTTCAGACAACCACTGAAAACAGAAGTCAAATTGAAGGTGAGTAATTATTTGTTGTGTTGATGTGATAGGGGTATGCAATAACTAGAAGAGGCAAACATTGTTATGTATAATAAAAAAATGGAGGCACATAGAAACAATTGGTGCCATAGTCTCGAAAAACAGGGGTAGACTAGATTAAGTTAGGCAGGGACGGTGTGCAGCAAAACGTCTCTGTTTTTTCTCCATAGGATGAATGCAAAAGCACAAGCGAAGACCATGGTCCAACTAAGACAAGGCGAAAAGAGGAAAAATGGCTGCTAAGGAGCAAGTGTTTACTGCTGAGCTGAGGAAGTATTTACTGCTATCCAGGAAGCACATGCAGCTAAACTGAGCAAAGAACCAAACCTAAACTAAGTATCCTGCGGGGTGGTTGAAAAATAGTTGTTTATGTGAACCAATGAGTAGGGAAGAATGATCCAGAAAGTATTTTCTCATAGCAGAAAAGGAGGAAAGGGTTGCAGTTGGGAAGAAAACCTGACCTGTTGCCAGTGCCCGAATTGCTTTTGTTCCTATTTTGACTTTCTTCAGATAATGGGGATCCCGAAGGACGTCTCTGTCAACTGCTACGGATGTGCCTAGAAGACCAGAAAAGAAGAAGATGTCTTTCTTTAATTGATATTTTTGTCTCCTTAGGGATGCATGTGTCACCCTCAAGAAAAAAAAAATGTGTTCCATACAGGACAGCGTGTGTATTGCATATTATTGAAAACGAACTCAGGTCCTAGCCGGCTGACACAGAGTGAAAAATGGGGGTGTATTTTATTTATGAGTCAGGAATGACCCATAAAGAAGAAATGTTTAAATGAAAATGTCTCATAGTTTCTCTAGGAGGCAGAGGTGTTCAATACGGGGGAATGTTGTGCAGGTTTTTTTAGGAGGTAGCGTATGAGAGCTGGAATGTGAAGTAGAGGGGTTTTAAGGAAATGGTTTGATAGGGAATGTGGTGAATAAAAGAAACATGTTTATTTTACAGAAGAAACTCATTCAGTTTTATATTACAGGTATACATCGAGGGACCTGTATGCCTCAGGAAATTAATGTCGAAAAGTGTGAGGAAAGAGAGAGGTCGTAGAGAAACCCAGTGGAAGCCTAGCCAATGTTGCTTGTCTGAATTGTGTCTGCAAAAGACTCCCCCAAACCTTATGTCCCCATGCTGAAACATCCCCCCTTTTGGACTCATGTGAACAATGTATTTATTGAAAGAGAGACACTCAAGTAAAAGTGAATTCCTTGTGACAAAGGAAAAAAGACAATGGACTCCTGGGCTAAGCATCAAAGAACCTGGGAAACTACTATGAAAACAGCTCAACAGAAAGGACAAAGGCGACAGGACACAGACGGTCCACCAATGCCAAACTAAGATGAGTAAAGTGGAAGATACAGAAGAAATACATGTGTGGAACAAGAGGGAAGATACATTTGAAAACTTTATATATATATATATGCATGGGCAGAAGAATAAGATGAAGGAGAGATTATATTTTGTTGGGGTGGGAGTTGCAGACAAGCTATGACATACGAAGAGACAATGGGCTAATGGGTTATCTCAAAGCTTGACCAAACTCTCGAGTCTCACAATGGTTGTGAAATTATCTAAGGCATACAATTAGTTTAAAGCAAATGGAGAAAGGAAGTGGGGTTTAAAGGGAAGAAGATAAAAATAGTTTAGAGACACACACGTGTTTTGTTTAAAGAATAACAATGTGTTAGTATGTGACAAATTGTATGATTGTTATGTTTTTTAGATAAATATCAAGGAGGGTGGACATGGATATGGTTGAATGTCATTGTTTTAACAACCAAGAACTTTCAGACGGGGAAGTGTAATGGAGGTGCCGAAATGAAGATGAGGTACCGACAACTGAATGCAATAGGGGGCACCTCCCCCCACTTAAAGCCAGGCAGAGAAAAATCGTATGGAGTGATTTAGTATTGTATCTGTGTGAAAACAGAACTCATAGGGTTAAAAGACATTAGCACTTTAAATGGTGTTATGTTTATAAAGTCGAAGCGACTATCTACAGACTATCTACAGACAGTGGCCGCATGAGTCAGCCCAGAGTTGAACAATTCAAGGCCGCCATGCCTTGCAGGAATCAGATAAGCAGTCTGAAACAGACAGTTAATTAGTCTATGACTGAAATTTTAGCCAAGAGATGCAGCTGCGTGACCATATTTGGGGTAGTGTGGCGGGAAAATCCTAGGATGTGTGCCAGAATGTATGTCATTTTGAAGGTTTAAACAGATAAGGAATAATTGCCTTGTGCACGAGTATGTTCAATGAAGAGTTTTGCCTGGACATGTTTAGAAAAGGGAGGGGTTTGACTCTTTTGCTCTGAAAGCTCCATTTTCACAAGGGAGCAGGGGTTTGTGTACTTGACAACGATGTTGTTTGTGTCAGTCTGGCGTGAATAAAACCTAAAGTCTTTTGTGAACCTGACTTTGTCTCCCTGCCTGATGCTTGAAATACTTTGCAGAAATGTCAGAGAGCAATAGAGAGCAACAGAGGGCCCCAGAACAGGAGAGCTTGATAGAACAGAAGAGGTGAAGAAGAGCATGATCGGGGTCTTAGCACCTGGGTTACAACCGTACTAGATGTATGGAAGCATTTGTTAGGATAACCTCATTCCCCGAGACTCTCTGGGTCATCAAAGTTGACTTAGAATTTGCCAGCATAGCAAAGTCCTCATGCTCCACGTACAATGTCACTGGGCAATCCATGATAATGGTTGAAGACTTTTGAATCAGGACCGCTGCTGCTGCTAAAGCCTGTTCACAAGGAAACTGTCCTTGCATCACTGAGTCTAGGAGTCTGATGTAGTACGCTAAATGTTTAGGGCCTGGTGATGTTATTGGGCCTGGACTGCTATGATCACTTGGCAATTTTAATGCAAAAATAAATAAAATGGTTCCTTGTAATTCAAGGGTGTCAAGACTGGATAATTACTGTTCGCAGCCTTGAGTTTCCAAAAGCAGGTCACCTTCTCTTCAGACCATTATTTCGGATGCTTCACCTTCTGTGCTCCCTTAAGTCCCTGCAGTAAGGGCCTCGTCTAATTAGAGTAATCAAAGATCCATGACCTATAATAGTTACAGAGTCCCAAAAACTGCTGCATTTGATATGAGATGATATGATATGGCATTTGTAATGTGCCTATACACAAGTGTTTCAAGGCATGATGTGGCAAGGGGGTAACAGAGGGAACAGAGGGAAGACAGAGACAACGATCCTACTAGGCCAGGTGTCATTCAGATGTTTCATTGTCAGTGATTGGGGCGTATTCTGAACTGTGGTGGCTCTCTCTCCCATTACCTTGCTTCCTGCGGGTGATGTCACTTGCCCCAAATATACTAACTCTGTCTGGCAGTATTGCAATTTCTCTTTGTGGACTTTGTAGCCCTTCCCCGCAAGCAGGGTAAGGAGTGTTATTGAATCTCCTCGACACTGCTCTTCTGAAGTTCTACAGAATAGTAAATCATCCACGTACTGGATTACTGTACTGGACATTGCAAATTCCTCAAATTCAACTGAACCACCCTGTGAAAACACTTGGAGGTTTACAGTTCCTCTGTGGCAACCTCTTTGACTCAAATCTCTGACCACGATATGTAAATCCATTGAGGTACTGAGAATCGGGGTGTAAGGGGACTGAGAAAAATGCATTCTTTAAATCGATCATTGTGAAGTGGGTTGACTCAGTAGGGATATTACAGAGAATAGCAGCAGGATTCGGTACCTCCTGGATCTCTGCCTCGACACTGTTATTCAGATGGTGCAAATCCTGAAACGTCCTCCAACAGGACCCCTTTGATTTTTTCACAGGTTAAAAGGTAGTTTTTCATGGGGACACAGAAGGTTGTATTATGCCTTTCTTTAACAGCACCATAATGGTCTTATAAATCCCTTGTTCAGCCTCTCTGGACATGGGGTACTGTTTAACATGTGGTAGTATCGCACCAGGTTTCAATTGTATCTGTACTGTTCCAAAACTCTTTAACAGCCCCACTTTGTGAGGATTGTTGGTCCATGGTCCATACATGGTCCAGCACCTTCTCCATATTCTCTTTCCAATATGGCAATGATTTTCTAATGATGAGCATGGTCTGTGGTACTTCACTTTGCCCTATCAATATCTGGTAAGGCACCCCAATCTCAAAAAACAACTTTCCTGTGTCTTCGGCTTCTTTGAAGAGTTGTTCATTAGACATGTCCCTTAGCAATAAGGTTGGATCGATGCACAGGACTGTGCACCTCTCTCTGCCTTCCTCATCAGTGCCTGAGAGAACCATGCAGTCCTTCCCGATAACTACTGTTTCTAGGAGAACCGTGACAATGGTCCCTGGTGTTACCTCCTCCTACTCAGCATGCCGGAACACCATGTCTGATCTCTGATTCCCTGAACCCAACTCAGCACAAACATTACTCCATAAAGAAATAAAGCTGAGTGTACAGGAACCTCCCCTTATCACTACAGTATGCATGCAAAAGCAATCCTTCTTTTACCGGATACAACCCTGGAGTATACCTTCCTTTGTGAAAGCAATCAACATGTGGAATCGACTAAGGAAGGATAGCTCAGGTGCAAGTACTCGCCTTGGAAGCAAGACAACACAGAGCACCACAGGTTTGATCCCCCGGTCCGAGCTTAGAAACCTCTGGGTATTAAGCGCATTATAAATAACCTATCATATTATATCAAGGAGATCTCCGCCCAAAAGATTCACATGGGTATATGTGCAATACAGCAAGGGAGAAGATACATTTTCTGTATCTACCTTAAAAGGTAGCTACTCAGTGTAAGAAACTGATGGAATAGCCCCAAAAATCCATGTCCATAGTTTTGCTTTACAAGGCGATCTCACCTTCCTTGATGCAAGATCTTGTAGCCCCGGTATATACCATAAATGAAAATGTTCTGTCACCTTCCTGTACACCTATCTGGGGTTTCTCTTCCAGATAGGTAGTAACAGACAGGACTGGACACATCAGAGATCCCTGTGGGCTGTAATAATCTGGGTACATATTAACACCGGGGAGTACAAACGTATAGCTTCCAAACACGCTTGTTCCAGTGTAGTGAGTGACCATTCCTTGAGGTAAAGTATTTTTTCCCTTGCCTGTACTGGTGCCTCTGCTGTCATGGTTGGTTGAAACACATAGATCTTTGCAGCCCCAGTTGCTGGGTTCTGTTCAACCCATACCTGGTATGATTGCACGGAACCTGGGGCATATGGCATGGCCGGGGGTTGTATTTGCTGGGCACCTATGTTGAAATAATGTGTCCTGCTCTGACATTCTCATGCCACGTGACCCATCCTTCCACATGACCAATATTGGACCCCATACAACCCTCAAAAGATTGTTCCCATCAGCCTGGTAAACCGGGGCCCCATTCCTCAGAACCCACCAAATAACTCAGCTCCTCGTGAAATTCCTCCCCTATCCCTCGGAAACCTCCTCATTTGCCTTTGACCAGGAAGATATGCTTCCATTCAACCTTGTGGCATACCTGATTCAATATGTCCCTGTTGTCCCGATTGTCCCTGCCTTTCCTCCGTGGAGCTCGTAATCACTGCTCCTTCCAAACAGGTCTATGTTAGCTTTTTCTGAACAAGCTTGGCCTCTGCTTTTTGTGTCTGCTCCATGCTCTCCTTTTCCTTCTCTTGCCTTCTCTTACAAAAATGAAGCATATGCACCTGAATATCCAGCCAACCCTTGGCCTCCATCCGTATTACTTTATCTAGGTCGTCATGCTGGACTTCATTGGGAAATCCCTTTTTAAGCATATGATAAAAAAGGCCATGTTCTTGTCCCACACTTCTTCCGTCTCTGCACTCCCAATCTCTTGAATTAACTGTATATGTGCAGCAGAATTTCCATCTAACTTCATTCTCTTGGCCAAAATTGAATTTATAACTGGTGTATCGGGATACATGACTCACAGGGCCCCCATACCTGTGCCCTGTAATTATTAAATGCTGTTCCATCATGGGTGTTTGTATCCAACTGAACTCCTGGATACCCTGCTCACCTCTAAAGCTTATCTGACTGTTCCCCATTAGAGCCATGAATAGGTGTTTCATTTCCCCTATGGCCATCATGACAATGACAGTTTGCTTCTCTAATGCATACATCCACTTCCCCACCCCTGCAGTGAGCAAAGAGAGTTGCTTCATCAATTATTCTGGTCCATGTGTGACCACGTGACATACAAAACCTCCTCTGACCCTTCTGGAGCTATGGAAATTGAGTCATAACCACCTTTACCTGGGCTCTCCCCAACTTTCCCTTGCTGCTCACTTTAGCCATACGAGTATCACGGTGTGTCCTAAAACCCTGTGGTGTGATCCCTATCACTGCTGCTGGAGCTGTTACAACCTGTTCTCCCTGCTCAACATCTGATCCCTCTTCATCCTAATCTCCTGCTCCTATTATCACATCCCTGGCATTTCTATGGGCACAGAAACATACTCAGCGCTACCATAGGGTGCTGGTTCCAGTTCTCCTTGCTCAAGTCATGTACCTGTAGCAGCACATTCGATCTCAAGGTCCACATTGACCTCTTTGATAACTAGAATATCCAATCTAACAAGAACTTGTCCATGCCTCCATCTTCCTTCTTGTATGTCCTTTACCTAACTATTCACCTCTTCCCACACTTCAGTTCCCTGTTGTCGTAACAGCACTACCTCTATCTTTTTTTTTATTTTGTATTTGCTTTAGTTGAAACAACAAATTTAAAAATATTTTTTTTTTATACAAACACAGAATAATCAATATATTAGCAATCAAGGAAAACCATCATTCAGTTTTTGACAGTAAACAATTAATACATCATTAAAAAGAGGACAATAGAAACCCAGAAATAGGAATGTCAGAAGAAATACAGAATTATAAGGTGCACATGTATCATGATGGTTATTTATATGCTTTTTATATGCATATCTAAGACAAATAGAGAAATTTAAAACACATTTTCACAGGCACATTGTGCATTATTGTTGACAATGGATTGTTTTCCATTAATAGATAATAAGACCTTTTTGCTCTTCTGGGAACGCTGCATCTAGAATTGCAATGGTTGTTATTCTCACAGATATCTTAGGAGAGTTAAAGATTGCCGCCCAAGTTTCAGCATCTGAGCGATTACAATAATTCAGATTCACACATTTAGCTAGTTTGACACGATGGAAGTCAAAAACTTTACATTTCATGATTATGTGTTGTGATGTTTCTATAGTAGTTATAGCATTGCAAAATCGACAATGCCCCGATTCTTTTTTAATCAAACCTCGTCTTAGTAGAATTTCATTGACCGGCCATAGGTTAAAGCGGAATCTTAAAATTTTCAATCTTAGTTGTGGAGATGGACATTTCATCAAATAGTCAGCCATTGTACGTAAGTGTTTATGACCGAAGAGGAGTCTATCAAAATCTTTAAGTTTAAGGCATTTCTCCTGAGTTGTCACCCAGTCCATTTGAAGAAATTTAGCTTTAGCTCGATTTGGATTTGTTACCAAAAGATCAATTGAGATATCCGCTTTTGCTAAGGCATTTATAGTGTGGGATCTCCATTGCAGTGGGAAAGTGTGGTCTGAGGATGTTAAATAGTCGGCCAGCACTGCGAGGCTATTTCTCATCGAAATTCCCATGATACATTTTCTGAACAGGCTACACATTTTCCAGGTTATTTGGGCTTGAATTGATATAAGTCCCAGTTCAAATCTAAGAAGCATGTTAGGTGTACTTTTAGGTAAATTTAAGACTGTTTTCCAGAACTTTGCTTCGATTCGATCCCAGAATGTAACAGATTTGGGTAAAACAGATTCAAGCCCATATGTAATAACAGGTATGTTTTTCTGCTGATAGAATGACATAAGAGGGGCACATGAACATTTCCCAAATTTTGCATGAACAATTCTTGCTTGCGAGGTAAGCATCAATAATTTAGCTCGCAATGTTATTTCAAATGGATTATCAGATGTTATGTTATTGAAGTTCGTCCCCAAGTATTTATACTCCGAGACCAATTCCAGTTTGTGGTTAGATATTGTCCACTACCTCTATCTCCAATAGCCTCAGTGCTTCTTGACATTTTTTGCTTCCCTGCTTTTCTACTGTCATTCACAGCCAATCCCCTATCCTTGCAGAAAAGGGCCCAGTCTCCCCTTTTTTGCCAATTATCAGCCCTTCAGCTAGTCTTCCTGCTGTCATATTCACTGTCTGTCTCTCCTCCAACCTTAATCTCTCTACTAATATAGTAGTCGGGGGCGTTATTCCCTTTCCACCCTCCCTTCTCAACCTTGCTGCAGCCCTAACTATAGAAGAATGTATCCTTCCACTCTCCACTGTATCCCATCTTTTAGAAATTGTAGCTGATGGGGGCATTACCTGTATCTGTCTCGCAACAGAAATTGGAGGTTCCAACTCAGGGTGGGTATACCCTTCTGCAGGCGATAAAGAATAGCAACCATATGGGGGCCATGTGAAAGGAATACCGACACCCTTCTTTTTCGGCCCTTCCTCTGCAACTTTACCATTATAAGCATTCACAGCCTTCTCATACACCCTACATAACTCTAAGATATTTACATGATTCTCTAACTTTGAACCCTTGTGCCTAGTGACAAAGAAAGTATACAAGCTTTCCAACAGTCCCCTCGTTAGGCCAAAAATTGAAAATGTTACCCTTATTTCCCTGCTGCCATTCTCAATGGTATTTTAAAATGTTTACATTACAGCCAGGGTCCACCTGACACAAGTGATTCAGTGGGGTCTCCATACTCCAAACTAGTCTAACTCATAACAATTCACATCAAAATCAATGACTTAAAACACTGACAGCCAAACATGTGGCACAAAGTTTCAATCCAAGGTACCGCTTGTTTTCCTTTCTCAATTTCTCAATCTTTCCCACAATCACTCACCTCATTCGTTTTCACCACGATCACCTCACTTAGCTATTCACTTTAATTTTACTTTCCACTCTTACACAAAAGACAGCATATTATCAGAGGAACTGAAGGGTGCTATGGTTATACTTCAGAAAGGTATGTACGGGGGGACTTACTATAAATATGTCACCTGACCCGTAGGTGAGGGATCCAGCCACCGAGACAAGCAAACTGAAGGGTATCAGGGCAAAACTCACAATGGACATGCTGGTGGGTATACCACCTCACCCCTCTAAAATAACAACATAGTTAAGAAATATATAGAGAAAAGACTTATGACATGAAACACTTCATTCACCCCTCCAAAACACTCACCTTGTCAACCCAGCTAAACTTTTCTAACTCCACACATACACGCATACTTTACCCTTTCCAAACTCCTTAAATAATGACAAACCTTCTTTTTCCCCTATCACCCTCGTGCTTTACCCGCCAAAGTACACTCGGGTGGTGCTCCTTCAATTCACCCTACACAGCTTGACTATGCTACCACACCTCCGGAAAGCAGACACACATGTAACCATTATGGTGCCTTTAGACCTCTCCTTTTACCATGCACACTAGACTGATCCCCGCAGAGAAGTGCTGCTGCTGAGCTGTGCGGACCTAAAATGTCTCTGAACGCCTGGGGCACAGCCAGAGATGCCAAATGTGTGGATGGATCTTTGATCACATAAACCCAAAGTAGGCACAGCTCTTAAGAAATCAGTGTATGTTTGTCCATAAAACAATATAACCAGGAGGAGCTGGATGATGGTGGAAAGTCAAACTAACCCAAGCCTCTTCGAACTACACAAGTTTACACAGTGTATACATTTTGCAACAGTTAAAATACTCCCACATATTTTATTACAAATCATACCCCCACACATGATTGGTAAAGCCAATACAAAGAAATGAAATCTACTTTAATTCCATAATACCCATTTTACATATCTATTTAACTACCAACCCTTTTAACATATCTTTGCATCTGATCATATTTAAAACACACCACATTTTAGGATCTTTCTGTGGTAGTTCATGACTTCGTCCCATGGTTGCACATGAGCACAGCAAACATACTTCATTACAAGTTCCAACTGGCCAGAGACCTCAACCCCGAACGTGATGCATATAGTTTTTGCAAGGGCACTTCAATGATATGAGGAGGGAAAAGAATTAACAAGTTCCCTTTGCACTGTCAATAAATATCTTATCCGCCCAGAATTGCTGCCATCCTTATTTCACTCTAATCTATATGACTAACAATTCAGCATGCATGGCCTCTGGGCACATCCTGAGAATCTGCGCAAAACCCATATACCATTTGTTAACTCTGTCCTTAAGCGTCCCGTGCACCGGTTTATTACTCGGGCCAAACTTACTCTACAAGATGGCTAGACTATTCTGGACAATGAATAACTGGCTCCCATGTACTTTAAAAGATTGCAGCTCCTCCCCACAATACTACCAATTTATAAAAACCTGAGCCTTTTTGTAGTTTACCATATGATATTGTCACAGCTGCCCACTGCCCTTCCTCAGCATTCAACCTTGCTAAACCAGTTTTCCCAGTCACACAGTGTTCATCTTGCCAACCTAGGCTTCTGGCCCTGCACAATCCCAGCTATGAGAGGGGTTGTGGCATACAGATTTAAATATTCCCCATGTATCCCAAACTGTCCTAAATACATATCCTTAAAGACCCCCCATGTATGTATGTCTGTGCATGTATGTTCAAAAATACTGCATCCTCTCACAACGGTTTCTCCTTTGCAAATCTCCTATTTCGCTTATGCATATGAAGCTCCGTGCTGCCTAACATTAGGCACTATGTGGCACACCACAAACCTACATTGTTTATATTTGCCTCAGCAGATTTGACACTCACTTGCTGCGTGCCTGCAAATCTAAAATGTATCAACTTAAACAAAAGGTAACACTAAAAGTAACACATGTCCCTTCCTTATGAACTACACTAGATATGTTCTAAATCGCTACATTGTGTCAACATCACCCTGAGTTACCAATATGGCACACGCAATACAAACCCCCCTTTCTCATTGAGACATTTATTGACCACCCCAACAAGGGGCATTATTATTATTGGTAATATTATGGTATTTATTGAGCGCAGACCTAGCTTTGAGAAGCAGCAGGTCCTTTTACAGAGGTATACAACAGTACAGATGCACAATGGTGCACATTTCAGAGGTAACAACAGAACAGATATACAGCAAGCGGTAGAATACAAAGGGTCACAGAGAAATGTTACAGGTGTATTGGGTGGAAGGGAGGAGAGGGGCAGGTAGCGTCTAGCGGGTCAGGCGTCACAAGGTGCAATGTGATGGCCTAGCTGTTTAAGAGGAGAGCCTCCTTGAAGAGGTGGGTGGGACATATGAGTAACTCAGTGGACAAGCCACTTGGGTGCCAGAAGGTGAAACATATCTTGTATTAATCATCATGCAAGGAAAAAGTGTGGTGTAGACTTCTGGGATAAACTACCAGGGATTATCGCCTCTGCTCTGATAATCTGGCATGCCCCTGACAAACAGGGTTCACTGCATTGATGGGAAAAAGTCACAGATTGCCACAGTTTAGCACAGCATCTGAGCAAATTAGACTGAGGTTTGAGGAACTCTCAGACTGACAACTAGCATATAAAGGCTGATGGAAAAGATACACCACTCTGCACATCTCTTGGTCCATCATCTGACAATTCCCAGACCCTCGTTGCGCACAAGGGGTACTATGCATCTGTCTGAGAGAGACATAAATGTATGTAGAGAGATAGAGATAGAGAGATGGAGATAGGGTTTTAAAATATCAAACTGATCAAGGGAAATGGTAGCTGTCTGCCAGTGGTAGGCGCATGGTGGGAACACATACTTTTGCTATAGTAGTCCTTTTTCATGTGACCTTTGCTATGACATGTAAAATAGTATGATTTGCTGTATGGGCTTAAAGATTATCCTTGATACTTGTCAACATGCCCATCAATAACTCTGACTGCTCCCCCACACTACTACGCTCAAATACTACATTCCAACCTAATGCACATGCCAACTATGGAACACCCATCCCAACCAATGTCAAACATCACAACCCTTTCCCTCTACAACAAACATTTCACCCAAAGTGTAGAGAAACCTCTCTCCTTCCTTACCAGCCATTGATGTGCAGCTCTATTCTTTGTAAGAAGAAACCGCAGCAGAAAGGATTATTGGATTTCTAGTGCTAGTGCTCCATGAGTATAGGTATACAATGACAAGCTCATCGAAGAGAGGAGAAGTTCCCCTGGTCTTTAAATAAATGCAGAGATCGCAGCATCTCTTTTCAGCGCTTATTCTGAAGGGAGTTACTCCTCGTCAATTTCCATGGCGACCATTGCTGATTGTGTTTTGCAGGCTGGGAGCAGTGAGGCAGAGAACTGAAAAGTGTGGATGGAGGAGAGCAGGAGACATGTAAATAAAATTGAGGAGGGCCAGAGTGGGTTGAGCGGGAAATGTGGCAGAGGGTGGGGGGAAATGAGGCCAAGGAGGTAAGATGGCAGATTTGCATTGCTCTGAAGTCTCTAAAGGAAGGTCATAACTTGAATTTGAAACTCCCTGATTGGCTGGGAGCCGCATCCAAATCACTGATTAGGTGTGAATGCAAATAGGGAGTGTCATGTGAGGTAGAACTACAACATAGTTTAAAGCCTGGGGCAGACATGTTTGATCTATACGTCCCGTGAGGGCACAGCTGCTGATAGTGGAGGTTCCATAGTTGCT
The DNA here is from genome assembly GCF_040938575.1 of Ambystoma mexicanum. Classification (NCBI taxonomy): domain Eukaryota; kingdom Metazoa; phylum Chordata; class Amphibia; order Caudata; family Ambystomatidae; genus Ambystoma; species Ambystoma mexicanum. The sequence goes on from NC_090922.1 coordinate 1,398,706,478, forward strand.
TGACCTTGCAGTCATGTTCTTTAGTTGTCCCTTTCCCAAGAGGGTGTTGCTGTTCTGGCTACTTTAGAAGGTTGAAATATTTGCTCTGTGTGTCTTTTAATTCTTCCAAATTCCAAGTTGTATTAGATTTTGCGTTCTTGCTTGTAGTAGGTGAAGTCTGGTATTTGGGGCGTATGGATCACATTTGTTTGCCACAATAGGCCAAACATATTCTAACTTGCATTCAATATTGTAGTGGTACCTAGCCTGAGACACCTATAGTACATTTGCCATGTTTCTTTCCCTGGCTCATTGGCATTTGCCATCGCCACTAGGCTAGATTGTAACAACTTACCTCCTCCCTCCACACAGACCATATGCAACGAGGGGGCCGCTAGGCAACCTGCAATTTAGAACCAGTTGTTAGACTCTTCCGACACTATAGGAGATGGAATAGCCCCTGAGTTCGTAATCATAACCGCTGAAAACAATTCAGATATATACCAAAAACCAGGGTGGATTTTCTAAGCCCCAACGAGGACCCCTTTTTCATACTAACAAATTCAAACCCTTGCCAATTTACTAACGCTCCCCTTTTACCTTATCCTTGACTGTAGCATAGATCCCCTAATATGGATCTGCCCTTCCGGCTCACCTTCCCTGCAAGAGGTCAAGGAGACCCTTAGGGTGAACTGATGGGACAGACCCCTCCTACCTACCTGGGTAATGGGGCGTGAGGAGGGCACTCAACATGGGCAGCCTGCGGCAGACTGACATCCATCCTCACACATCCCACCAGGATACATGCACGACTCCCTCTAAGCCTATCCTTCCAAACCTCTATTATCCTCCTTAACTTAACACCCCATTAAATAAATAAATAAATAAATACATACATGAATATATACACTTCTCAACACAGGTACACAGATAAAACTAAATACATAAATAACTGTAGACTGTATATAAGGGTGTGGCTCCTGCAGTCAGTAATACCAAATAACCTTTAGTTCTCCTTTTGGGGCATGAGAAAGGACCATCAATTGTTGTCTTCCTTTAGGGGCGTGTCCTGACCCTCCCTGTTGATCCGGAGGGTCCAGCCTGACCCTTCATGTTATATTGATTATTGTGGATCCTAGTGCCCATGTGGGGCACCGTCACATTCACCACCGCCATGGGACCCAGGTGTACTCTATCCCCAAAGTGGCACCATGTGACCCACGGGGGGCTTCACAATTACTACAGTGTAATCCTGAGCATGTTCCCTTCTGGTGGCACCCTGTTGCCGCCGGGAGATACATATTCACTGCTGTGGCCTGGTGAACTCTGACAGCCCCCTTTGGGAGTTTTGTGCGGGGTCTCCTACTTCATCATCGCGTATACGGTGTTGCAGCTGGGTGGACCGGCCCTAATCTTTTCCACTCGTATGGGCAATGAGCCCTCAGTCTGACTGTAATATTCATGCAGGACACTTGGAGTTAAAATGTATGTCACCAAATACTACCCCGCCCCACACTTTGGAGATTCCTCTGTTGCTGTTCCACTCATTCTACTTTTAATAACAAACAAAAAACACAGCACCCGCACCCAGCCCTGCTTCAAAATAGCGTTGCCTTGTGTCCTCAGAATAATCTGGGGTGGCTATTGCGAACAAGGACTAAGCAAGGATGTGGGGGATGAAGTGGGTGGAGAAGAGTGGGCGCAGGGAGCCTGCAGAAACAAACCTTCCTCCACATCGAGTCCGAAAAAGAGCTGCCACTTTGGACTATTGCTCTGTGTGTATTTCCGCCTGCATTTCTCACCAAATATCATGCTGAACGAATCGTGTACAGGCAGGTTTAAAATGTGCATCAATGCATGAACACTTTAATGACGAGACTTGCAGTTGGGAGAGTAGTATGCTAAAGCCATATGGATTGCAAGTTATTTTGTCACTGCCAATGCTATGACATTACAAAAAGGGGAACATAATACATTTGACACAGCCTCGCGTCAATGAGGTCTAATCCTCATTCCTTAACTCAGCTCCGCCATTCCTCACATGCCAGGATGCCTTTACAGGGAGGGTGTGAGAGGGAGCTCAGGAACGCTCTCGCACTGAAGCACATTCTGAGGAAGAGAGAGGAAGAGAGAGAGAGAGAGAGAGAGAGAGAGAGAAAGAGCGAGAGAGACAGAGAGAGAGAGAGAGAGACTGACTTTGTGCCAAACGTAAACTGCAGAATTTTCATGGGTTCACCCAGGTCGAGCTTTGTGAATGTTTTCCAAGGATCCAGCTACGAGGTTCTACTGGGCTTAACCAAAGGCATTTGATACTCAGTGTTCGGAATGTGAAGAGGCAGGAGGGGCTTGTTAGGAAAGCAATTTGTAGAATGGTTAGGTTAGAGTGGGCTTGGGGGCACATGATTTGTGGGTGAGTGGGTGAATTGTGAATGGACAGGCAGTACAGCCCATGTGGTGTAGGTGGAGGAGAGGTCAAACCACCAAGTAATCCACATGCTGTTAATCTCTTGAAGACTGGTGACGTGTCGTTGGGACTTTCGGCTTCTTTGGTTCAGCACAGAGGAGCACTTTAGTAATTAAGAAGGGTGAAACCCTAATGAGGTCATATCACAGCTCGAAGTCAATGCACTGAGAATGTTATCAAATCTGGTGATAAGAGGGCGGGGTTAACACAGTTTTGGAGTGCATAGGGAGTGTGTGCTATTTGTTCCTTTGCTCATCCTGAAGTGCTATTAAATGCTCACATAACCAAACGCCACCTTAGAATATGCTAGTCCTGTTTCTATCTTCCGTGACAGTATTTACTAGGGGTTGAACAAAGTTTACTAGGCATATACGAAGGGCAAAGCACTGATAGTCTTCTTGTACATGTACTTGTGTAGAAGAAGGCCAAAACATAGAGACCCCCCATATACATTTTGAAAGAAGAATTACCAAACATGTGCAAGTCCTCGTGAATTTACTAGGCATAGGAAAAAGCCAAAGCACCAAGAAAACTGTGTTAATTGACGAGACAGGCAATAAGTTGTAGATGAAGCCCAAAGCACTGAGAAAATCAACTGCATTTACTAGGCATAGGAGAGGGCCTAAACGCTTAAAGGTCAACATGCATTTTGCCGCTGGAGCATAAGGCAGAAGCAATGGGAAGCCCACATGTATTTTGAAGACAGAGGGGCAGGCCAATGAAATGAGATTGTCATGTGCATGAATTAGTTGTCGTAGAAGTCCAAAGTACTGGGAACCCCACATGCATGTATTGAAGGGAAGAGTGAAATTAATATGATTTATTTATGCTAATTTAGTGCTTTACGCCCCAGCACTTAACAATGAGAAAAGGCAATAAGCAAGAGTCAGTCAACGGTACAAATCATGGGCGAAGAAATTAAATGTTTAGGTAGAGGAAAGAAAGTGCCATTTCAACTGAGAGAACAATAAGTGAAATGAATCAAGAGAGCGAATACACAGGGAGGATGAGAGACTAAAACAAGAAAAAAAGATTGGGAATGGAGAGTATGTGATGGTTGGTACCCGGAAAAAAGGGAGGCAAGATATGGAGATGCCATGCCACAGAGGCAATTAAAGACAATCAACATGGTAATGGGGGCGATGTTTAAAGGATAGCCAGTGAAGAGAATTGAGAGCGTCAGAAATAGAGCTAGGATGATTGAAGGAGCATATGAGACATAAAGATGAGTGGTAGATAGACACAAGTGGGTTAAGAGAAGAGGCGGTGAGACCAGGGAACAACAGTAATCAAGATGAGCCAGGAAAATACTGGAGACTAGAAGTTTAGTTGCTCTACAAGTTAAGAAGGAACAATCTTTAGGTATATTAAAGAAATGAAAGCGACAGGCATGTGCAATGGTAAGAATGTGGGAGGAAAAAGACAAGGAGGAATCGAAAGAGATGTCAAGATTATGAGCGGAGGAATTAGACGGCATTTCTGAATCTAATGAAGGATCCAAATGTGCTAGGGGACTGGATACGCGTCAAAGGGGGAATGTATGTGCTGTGCAATTGTCACCTGCTGCAGCAGCAGCTGTTAGTGGTGGAAAAGCCTGGATAATAGGTGGGTCTCCACACTGTTCACTCTCGCCAGTCAGTTCCCTCTGCAAAGAACAGGGGTATCGGTCCCAAAAAAATCTGCACATGCATCAGGTGCCAAAGGATGGAGTACTGGAGCAAGAACATTTCAGCCACCACCAACCTAGGGGTAAGAGGGAGTTTTATGACATCAGCCCAGCAACAAAGAGAGTGACATACTGATGAGGAAGAAGAGGTGATCCCCGAAAAATTCCCCACTTCTGATTTCCTTGGTATCCGATGACAATGAAGACCATGACAAACATTCTGCTTCATCTTCTGATTTAAGGTCGAGATGTGGCACTCCATACAGGAATACATTTTCAGACACTCTTTGTGCACCAGTGTACAATATTTTCCATAAATGTTCTAAAAATATGCACTGTCCTTCAATTAACAACACTTGCTCCTCAGTCACAGGACCTGCACAGCATCGACTGCTGAGGAAACTGAGCAAATACTACGAAAGAGGAATGTTAATGGCACATCTCTGCCCTTCTAAAAAGTCAGGAAGGAGGAGTTATATTTCATAGGAAAGGCAAAAGTTAATTTAATCTCCTGCCATGTATTTTAAGGTAAGTTAGCAGGTTATACAGAGTACCCTTCTTCCCCCCTGTCACAAATATGGCGTGCGCAACGCACATCCTCTGACAAACTGGCTTGCTCCAAAGGCAATACCGGCTCTCTGTCCACACCAAGAAGAGAATCCACATCCAAGCCCGCATCTCTGCAGCATCTTACAACTCGGCTAAACTCTTTAAAATATGCAAGGAGCTGGCCAATCCTGCTGCAGTCTCTACTTCTCCTGTCCCCTCCCAGGCCCTCTGCACGGCCCTGGACTCTCATTTCATCTCTAAAACCCAGGACATCCTGTCATCTCTCTCTTCCTCTCCTCCTCCTCCCTTTACTCCCTGCTCTTCCTCTGGCCCTTCTTCGGCCACCTCTCCTCTCTCCTCTCTGCCTTTCCCCTGTTCTCCACAGACGAGGTTGCTTGACATGTCTGATCTAAAACCATCAAGGACCACATTAACACCCTGGCTCCTGCTCTGGCTGACTTCTGCAACCACCCCTTTGCCACTGGAGCCTTCCCTTCCTCCCTGAAGCATTCCTTTGTGCACCCTCTTCTTAAGAAACCCTCTGCCAACCATTCCTGCCAAGCTAACTATCGCCCAATCTCCATCACTCCTTTCCTCGGCAAACTCCTGGAAAAGCTAGCCATCTCCCAGCTTAATCTACACACTGATTCTGTTGGTTGTCTCCATGACCATCAGTCTGGCTTCAGAGCTGTCAGAAGCATAGAAGCTGCTCTCCTGAACATCTGTGAAGACCTGATCTCCAACCTTGACTCCAACACCCCCTGTGCCCTCATCCTACTTGATCTCTTTTCTACCTTTGACACGGTCAACCATGCCATCCTGCTCAACCATCTCCGTGATAACCTCGGTATCACCGATCAGGCCCTGGCTTGGCTGACTTCTTTCCTCTCCGATTGATCCTCCTAGGTCCAACTTGGGTCCCTCCTATTCTCTATCTCTGTCTCTACCTGTGGTTTTCCCCATGGGCCTAACCTCTCTCCCTGGATGTTCAACCAATATCTGGCACTTCTTGCCCACCACATTGCCGCTCTCTGCTCCAACTTTCAGTGCTATTAGGATGACACTCCACTCATTTTCAGTCTCCCTTCCGCCACCTCTTCTCTTTCTCTCATCTCTGACTGTCTGTTATCCAGGAGTGGTGTGCCACCAATGAGCTCTGCCTTAATGCCAGTAACACCGAGATTCTCCTCATTGACACACCTGCTCCCTCTTTTCCTGTCACTCTGTGGCCAGCCTTTCTTGGGCCTCTACCTGCTCCCACCTACGAGGCTAAATACCTCAGGGTCATCTTTGACTCCACACTCTCCTTCTCTCCTCACTTCTCTGACGTCTCTAAGAAGTCACACTACCAACTGCACCTCCTCAGAGGTATTCTTCATTTTCTCTCCTTCACTCAGAAGCTCACTGTCTCCAGAGCTCTGGTTCTCTCTAGGCTCGACTACTGCAATAGCCTCTTTCTAAATCTGTCTGCCTCTACTCTCTGCCCTCTGCAACTCATCCAGAACAGGACTGCAAGTCTTGTCCTTGGCCTCAAGCCCAGGGACCTGAAATCTCTGCACTGGCTCCCAGTGTTGGTGAGGATTAAGTTCAAAACCCTCTGCATTGTCCACAAGGCCTTCTGGGGCCTGGGTCCTCAATACCTTCAACTGTCTCTTCCTAAATATCTTCCTTCTCGAGCTCTTCGCTCATCCGCCTCTAACTCCCTCAGTGTCTTTCACTTCTCCAAGCAACAATTTGGTGGTAGATCCCTTTCTTCTGCTGGGGCATCCCTCTGGAACAGCCTCCCTGCCTCTCTGAAACTTGAGAAGAACCATCTCCGGCTCTGGAAGCACCTCAAGACCTCAAGACCTAACTCTTTGCTTCTGCTTTCTCTCCTCTCCCCTGCTGATATCCTGGCTGAAACTGAAACTGCACTGGTTACCTAGCTACCCTCTGATCTCGGGCCCATGTCCCCTCTCTGCCAGTTGCACACCTGCAATGTCCCCTGGCAATCCTTGCACTCGAGGACTGTTTCTATATCCATACAGACCCTACCAGCACTTGACACCTTGATGTCGGCCCTTACCCTTGCACTTCCCAACAGCTGGACACTTTTCATGTATGATATTTATGTATGTTACTGTTATCCTATTTACTGCACTGCCCTCTCCCCTTTGCCCCCACACTTTTCCCCTTCCACCCTCCCCTGCACTTGCTTGATCTCAATGTCACCTGGCCTAGTAAGATCATCATCTCTGTCTACCCTCTGTTCCCCCTCCCTTGCCTTGTCGCACCTTGAAACACTTGTGTATAGGTGCATTATAAATGCCATATCATATCATGTGTGGTGACACAGGAGACGCAAGGGGCAAAGGGACAAAGGGGCACGGATGTGGCATTGAGCATCAGTCGGGCAAGGATCAAGTGTTCCTCAGGAATAACAAGGACAGGCACATGTAACATGGTGAAACTGCACACACCTCGCCAGGCTGGAGATAACTTCCTGTAGGCGAACAGTCCGCATGTTACAAAAAATATCCAGGAGAGCAGCTGTTTCTCCAGCCAAGTCGGTTATGTGAAGTGTGTGGCTGCAGTTCTCATTTGAGCCAGCAGGCACTGTGAAATTGCACTTAAAACACAGATAAAAATGGGTAGGTGTCTGTATCTCAACAGTTTTTTCTGGGTCTTTGGGCCATGTCAGATGTTTTAAATATTTCTGCCACACATTTCTTCATTCTTGGTTTACACATGGACGCGCTTCCCACGATGTGCTCATCAGCCACACCGGCCAACGCAGTAGCTCACGCACCCCCAGACCTGCCCATAAGACCATCAACTGTGCCTTGATCAACGATAGATTGGACCTAACTCACGCACCTTAAATCAATGACCTCATAACCTCCAACAACCTCAACCTACTTGCAATAATATAAACTTGGCTACACCCTGCTGGTGGGCCAGCCCTATCCATCGCCATTCCTCCAGGCTATGCCATCCTAAGATGTGACAGATCCCCGAACAAAGTAGGTGGCAATGCACTCATTTTCATAAACACCTCACCATCAGAGCTACAAACATCCCTAATGACATCCCTAATTTCAAATCCCTACTTGTCAAGCTCTACACATCCCCCACCAACTCCTTGACCCTCATCCTCGCCTAACTCCACCCTGGGCCCAGCCACACCTTCGAGGATGACCTAAAAAGCATCAACCCCTCCATTAAGCCTAACGCTAAAATCCTAATTCTTGGGGACCTCAACCTAGGCTTCAAAGATCCCTCAGCCCCCTCACCACCAGCGTAGCCACCACACTTAACCAAGCTGGCTTTACGCAATGATCCCTAGAGCCCACCCACGATCAAGGTTGCACCCTTGACTGGATCAGTGACCTCAATTGCAACATCAACCGGGTTACCTCTCCTTGCACATGGTCTGAGCACCTCACCATTGCATTCGACATCACCCCTGCAAACGCCTCAGGCTTGTTCACCCTTCAAAACCAGAAGGCCTGGCCCACTGCCTAAAAAAATTCAACAAGAAGAACCTTGCCCCGCTACTTGCCAGCCTCACCCACACCCTAACCTCAGTGACAGACCCAGCATCACTGGTAGAGTTTTACAACAAAACCATTGCCCAGGCAGTTGACACGCTTGCCCTGCTCAAAGGAAAGCCAAACCTGCACTAAAAAAACACATTATTTAAAATCCCGTCCCCCTCCTCCAAAGCCCTTTTCACCTCCCTCGCCAAAGACTATAGAATGGAAATCCACACTGCAAGAGCTAGCAGCTAAAACTCCAGTAACTCCAAATCCAACTCCCAGGAGCTATTGATGGTCCTCTGGGAGCTAGAGACTCCCCCAGCCCCTCCAGACCTGTCAGTGGACAGCGTCTGGCGCAACAAAACCCTAAATGCCCTCACTGGGAAAATCAGACTCCCTCAAAGTAAAAATCCTCTCCAAACAACAAGCCATGCTATCGAAACCACCACCAGTCACTGCCCCCAGTGCTTTAGTGACCCCTACTTCCACCCCTTTCAACTTTCACCCAGTCTCAGACCCCAAAGTCACCAAGATCATCAACAGTCACAAACAGTCTCGCTGCAAAGGTGACACTTGCCCAGCCCTGATTATCAAAGACTTGCACTGAGTCACTTACTACAATCCTCTCAGCAATCATTAATGCTTCCTTCGCTTCCAAATCAGTGCCAACCTCCTTGAAGGAAGCCTGGGTCCTTCTGCTGCCTAAGAAGCCCTCACCCATCTCCAACATGCTCCAAACTATTGCTCCATCACAATGGTACCCTACCTCCTCAAGATCCTGGATCACGTAGCCTACATCCAGGATCAACATTACCTTGAGGAGAACAACAACTTGTGTGTCCACCAGTCAGGATTCCGCCTCAGGCACGAAACTGAAACCGCACTACCAGACCTAATAAATCAACTCAATGCCATCAATGACACTGGCAAAATTGCAATTCTGATGCTGCTGGACCTCTCCCCAGCATTTGACTTGGTAGACCACCAGACTCTCTGCTCCCACCAACTCACCTCTACAGCCAACAGATCCTCGTGACTATTAATTGACAACTTTACTGCCTCACCCACAATTGTCACTTGCGGAGTACACCAAAGCTCCTGCCTTTCCCCCACCCTTTACAACATTTACACAAAACCCCTTTTCGACCTCCTTGGTATCTCATATATGAATTACGCAGAGGACACGCTGCTCCTCATCCCTCTCTCTGGATCCGACGCGCAGGACTGTGCTACCATCAACTCTGTGTATGAAGTCCTGAAAAACTGGAAGGCATCTCACTTACTATGCCTCAATGATGATACAACTGAAATCCTCATTGTCAGATCCCTGCCTACAAGGAGGTTACTATTGACGGAAACCGGATCCCCATCTCATCTGCAGCTAAAACCCTAGGCGTATACCTGGATTCATTTGTTGACCTCTTGCGTCAGGTGAACTCTATTGCCTCATCAGCGGCCTACACTGCCAAACTCATCCATGCCAGCAAACCCTTCCTCTCCACCCCCATCCGTCTCTCTAATGCAAGAGCCATCACACGAGCCAAACTTGACTATCGTAATGCCCTTGTCACAAGCACCTCTGAGCGCAATTTGAACAAACTACAAACTATTCAGAATAATGCCCTCTGAGTGGCCACAGGTCTCTCCAAATTTGATCACGCCTCACAAGCCAGGAGAGACACACACTGGCTTCCTTTCCAGAGCAGTATCAAATTCAAAACTCTATCCATAGTCCACAGATGCCTTTCTAACACATCCCGACCTACCTCTTGTGCTGCTTGGAGAAAAATGTCCATGCCCAACCACTCAGATCCACAAACTGTCACCTCCTCAAGATCCCCAACTTCAACGCCTCTCGGTGGGCGGCAAGAGCTTCCCGGTCTTGGCTGCCAAACTATGGAACAGTCTCCCACCGGTCCTCAGAAAGGAACCTGCCTACTGGACCTATCACAAAAATCTAAAGACTCGGCTGTTCACCTTATACAGCACCAATTGTTCAGGCTCGATGCTCGTCCTGATGCAAAGAAACCCTGAAGCCTACTGTCTAATCCTTGCAGACTCAAACCTCCATCCTCCTCTGCTCCCCTTCTATATCTCCCACCTTTACCCTCCCCCTTGTTTGTCTCCCCGTTCCTCAATGTAACTAGCACCTAGATACCCAAGGGTTTTGTGCACTGCAATAAATGTAAAAATAAATAAATGAATTCTACTCCTTCTTCTGAGAATTCCCTCATCCTTCCAGCGCTGCCACTCTTCACCCCTTCCTCCCATCGGTTATTGGTGATAATGGCCCCCTTTAAACTCAATTGGAATCTTTGCATACACCAAACAATCTTCTGATCTTTACGATCTGTAGCTGAACATTCTTTGTCAACAGGTAAATTAGATGCTGTGACTGATTGCCCGTGGAACTGCCTTTGGACCCTGCACAAAGCTAGGTGCACTTGACCAAGTGCATCTACTAACGTTATGCCATCAGGATAAACACCCTAGGGACATCAGAAGCAGGGGGGATGAGAGAGCAAATGTAGCAAAATCATACAGTACTCTCTCTCACAACTCTTCACATATTTCTATACCATACATTATCTGCTGCAAAACCATGTGCATCTACGATTGGTTCTAAATTAACATTGTCCTCATTGATCAGTAAATCAGCTTCAGCATTTCGTTGTGACCTCAATAATATGTTATCTAATTCCATGAATCTAGAAATATTTAAACCATTCACAGGGATTTCTTAGAAGAAGGCATTAAAAAAGTGGCTTACATTGTCAGACTTCAAGACCTCAAAAATTCTCCACATTTGATCCGCCGTAACTTAAAAGGCCTGGCCTCCAATGCGTTTGAGGTGGTATGAGGGGACAACCAGCAGTTCCGCTGAGGAGGAAGCAGCATACGAGCGGGACGGTGGCGAACAAACTTAGACTGAAGATATTCTGCTCCCAGTCCATGGAGTGCTCGATGAACAATGCACAGCGACTTAAAATCAATTCTATGACTGACCGGAAGCCAGTGCAAAGCACGCAGCACCGGGGAAATATGAGCTCCATAAGGAGATCCTGTAGCGACACGAGCAACCAGATTTTGGAGGCGCTGCAGCCGCTGTATTAATCCATTTGGTGGCGGGAGATACAGCGGCTTGCAGTAATCCAGACGGCTAAGCACCATGGCTGCAACAACAGGAGGATGAAGAGTGGCAGGAAGAAGCGGTAGAACATTTTTCAAAATCTGAAGATGGAAGTGGCCTGTCTTGCACACAGCAGAGACCTGGTCGTGCATTGAAAGAGAGGCGGAGATAATAACACATACATTCCTAACCTTTGTCACCGGGACGACCGAGAGCCCAAAGAAGAGGGCCGGAAAGAGGACACCCAAAGTGAAGGATCGGGGTCGGGTGGGCACCAACCATCAACACCTTCATCGTGTCACCATTCAGCTTCAGCCAGTTCCCGCTCACCCACTCGCCTACAGCGGCCAGGCACTGGTGGAAGCACGACAACACCTCAGTAGGAGCTAAATCCAGATGAATTAGAAACTGGGTGTCGTCGGCATAAGAATAGTACCTGATGCCGAGGGAGCGGATGAGACAGATAAGAGGCCAGATGTATATATTGAAGAGAAGGCCGAACCCTGTGGCGCTCCACAAGTGAGGTTAAAGGAGAGGGTCAGAAAAGGAGGAAGAGAGAGAACCTGGGTGCGATTAGACAGAAAAGAAAAGAACCACGAGACAAACTGGACCGTAATCCCAATCTGGGACAGGCGGGTTAGCAAAATGGGATGATCGACTGTATCAAAGGCTGTTGAAAGATCCAACAAAATCAGAGCCCCAACTCCACCAGCATCAACCAGCCTGGCCATGTCATCCAGAACTGACACCAATACGATTTCCTTACCCTCACCAGGCCTAAAGCAGGATCAAGCAGTGTAGATGACTCTAAAAAGGAAAAGAGAAGAGGGGAGACCAATGATTCCAGCAATTTCATGGAAAACTGGAGAAGAGAATGTTAGGGAGAATTCTCCAGAATGGCTAATTTCCCTTACCTACTCAGTCCCTCAGCAGCTTTGCTGGATTTCTGGGATTTATTTTTTTCACCTGGGAAGAGTGTGGGCCTTTTTTCCCACTGTTACATGTGTTTTGCTTTGTGTTTTATATGTTTGTGTTCATAGACTGTGGATGCTCACCTACTCCATAGGCATCATCTTTTTACTGTGTGTCACACAGCACCTTTATTACAGTGACACGGGGTTGTCATTTTCAGACTTCCCTCTCTAAACTACATTTTCTGGGACTTACTACTGTCTCCAAAACATGTACAGTTGCCATTGACTTTATTAGTCTTTTTAAATTCACAGACCCAGTACAACCTATTTTACATAGAGTACTGGAAAAGGGATAATAGTTATTCCTTTTTGTCTGTCTCTCATGGAACATTATTTCGTTCCCCTTTCTTTAAGATTTAGCTGGTAGCAGTGGTATCTACCCTATTTTTCCTACCGTGGTCTATAAAAATAGCCTTGGTACTGTTTTAGGCTAAGTTAGTAGCCTCGAACTTAAATCCGCTGGACCCCATTTACTTTTATTTGGTTCCGGCTGGGTTTATTCACCATTTCTTTTTGTAAAGGTCTTTCTCGTGTTTTACTCTATGCGCCAAACCAGTTTTGGTTCCTTTGTTTGCCGTCCTTTGGCGGGCTTCTGCACAGAAGCCCTCCTTAGGCAACTGAGAGTCAGGGTGGGCTGAATGTGAGGGAGGGTTTTCAGGCCCCCTGCACAGGCTCTCCTTGGAGACCCAAGCACCACTCCTGTTTGATTGTCTAGGTGAGTGTCCCTCCAGGACAGCCACTCTGCTGTGTCATTGACAGCCAGGCTATGTGAATGGGGGACAACTGCATAAAAAACAGGTCTCTGGGACTTGGAAGGCAGAGTCGCCACTGGATCGAGAAAACCGAAGAGAAGGTGAAGGAAGAGGACCACTACCAAGACTGAACCTCCCGGTGAAGCTCTGTCTGGGTCTGAATCTCCAACATTCGACGACAGAGAAGATCTTCAAGGAATCTTCTTCCACTGAGCTCGTAGGACCAACAAGTTCGCCAAACACCAAGCAAGGCTTCCCGCCCCTAGTTGAGTTTGCTGTGCACTGCTGCAGTGAACCGGATAGCCAGGAGGACCGGACCCTGTTTGGGTTTTAAAGAGCGCACCTTTTATTTGTTGCTTTGCTCTGCTGCTGGTTTCTTCCCTGGGCAGTGCAGGACCCTCCAGTCTTCCTTCTTCATGTCAGTCCGACAGTCGCTTCAGGAACCGTGAGCCTGCAGGATCTGCCAGGAACTTCTGCCTCAGCTACAGCATTCTTCTTCTACTAAGGTACTGTTCAAACCCGGTTGTTCGTTCCGTTTGACCGCAGTGAAAGTGTTTTAAATCTTTTGCCAATCCAAGGGCTTGTCCTTCTCTACTATTCTAAGTAAATTTTCTTCCGACAAACTTGTTTTGAACTCTTGGCAAAGACTTAAACGCAAACTACTCTGAACTGTGTGATCCTCTGCAAAGAGTATCACCATTAACTTTGGCCCAGGGCTATTGATTTGAATCCTCATTGTAGCAAGCCTTTTCTAGATTGCCCTGCCTACTTACTTGTTGGTGCTGCTTGATATTGTATAACCTTGTCTTTCCCTCCATTTTAAATTGTTGGAGTGCCATTTTGCTCACACTTCATTTTGAGCTTAACTTGTCCAGAATTGATTGGGTGTTGTGTAGTATATTACGACTGTGATTTTTCTACTGCTTTATTTAGTGAACTGTTTACAAATGAATGTGGAAATAAATGTATATTCTTTTACTCAGAAACCTTGAGTCAGTGTTTGTTTGAACCATAGTAATTACTGTCCTTTGTGTAACTTCTGAAACTACTCACCCTACTCTTGAGATAAGTCTGGCTGCTCAGCCATCGCTACCACTTTACTGTGCAGTACAGGCTTGTACCAAAGGTGAATTTGTACTGTCACTTGTAGTCTTAATTGTGTGTGGTGTTCCCAAAGGGTACTGCATATGATCCTGCCTAACAGAAAAATAGGGTAGAAATTGGAGAGGAGAGAAGGGTCTAGTGATGGCTTCTTTAAGAAAGGGATAGATGTAGCAATTTTAAGTTAATCTGGGATTTTTCCTGTATGACAGGAGACATTCACAGATGTAGTAAGTTCCATAAGGATGTTGCTGGCAATTTCTTTCATAACTGCTAACAGAATCACATCAGAGGGAGAGCCAGATTTAATACATTGTATGGCCACAATAACTGTTTCTTCAGAATATAGAGGGAAGGTAGACCATTCTTTAACTATAGTAGAACTACCTGCTGGAATAGGACAGCCATTAGAGGTTGAAGGCAGCAAGAATGTTTGGATGGCAATACGAATGGTATCGATCTTGGATATGAAGAATTGAGCAAGAGAATCACAGCGTTCCTGAGTGGAACACAGAACAGGTGTAATTTTCTCGGAAGAGGAAAGCGAGCGAACCACCGAAAAAAGAGTTTTAAGTAGACAGAGGGCTGACACCACCGTCTGAGTGAAATACAGTCTTTTTGCTTCGCGAATATCCAAAAAGTAGGCAGCAGAACAGGCTTTACATTGAGCTTTCACATTACGATCATAGGCAATGCGCCATTTGAGTTCTGTCTGCTTAAGCTTAAGGCGAGCCGCTTTAAGTGTGAGAGTGAAACAAGGCTGAGTGGGAAGCCTGCGTGGTTGAATACGCCGGCAAGTGGCAATTATGTCTGCAGCTTCACCCAGAGATGAGAGTAGAGTAGAAAAGCAGGGGTGTGTGTCTGGTGCTTACTTTTACTTAGTTTAAAAAGGTCCTGTAGATCAGCAGAGCGCCATCTACGTGGCAAGACTTGCTGTAGACGAGATTTAAGTGGGGCATAGTGATTTTTAAGTAAACATATAACTAAAAAGTGGTCTGACCACAGTATCTGTTCTACAGAGGAGACATCCGCCAAACTAGCATTAGTCAACACTAAATCAAGAGTGTTCCCCAATTTATGTGTGGGTTCCGTCACCAACTGCTGAATGTTAAGGTAATTTAAACTAGTGAAAAAATGGTCAAGCACCGGAGGTCTAGGGTTATTAGTTTTAAGATTAAAATCGCCCAATGCAATCAGATTCATATATTTTAGCTGAAGTTCGGCCACAAGGTCAACAAATGGATCAAGAAACACAGTGTAAGACCCAGGTGGCCGATAAACAAGAACAAGATGGCAGGTTATATGTAGAGTGCTTATACATTTAACCAGTAAAGCTTCCACGCTTAATTCATGGTTAAGGGTAAATCTAGAGACAGTATATTCCGATTTAAAAATGACTGCCACCCCACCACCTACTTGTGGTGGTGGCCAATCGAGATTGATTAACGTGTAATCATTTGGTATTGCCTGTACTATTGCAGGGCCAGTACTATGTCAGAGCCATGTCTCTGTGATGCAGATGAACTCTGGCAGACGGTCTGTCAGGAAATCGTAGACCTCAGCTGTGTGGGCCGGTAGGGAACGGGTATTTATCAGCATCAGCACTGCATCTTTGATGCTGGTATTGGAAGATTGTATGGGGGAGATTGGCCTTTACAGGGTATGGCTGGTTCTGGTGCCTTGTTCCATCCACTAGGGAGGATGGTGTGTGAGGGTGCAAGGTCCAAAATGGATCTTCTACTAATTTGCAGCCTTTCATCCTGCGCATCGGTTCATGGACAGGCACAGACAGGCTTGTCTTAAGCAAGCCTTTGGCGCGTTGACGGCATGCCCGCTGTGCGCGTCCTCTGCACGGGCATCTGTACCGGCACATAAATGCAGAGCCCAGCTGCAAGTGAGGCAAGATTCTCCCGATGGCAGAAACACAAACTGACAGTGTTAGTGCTTCGATTGGTCTGGAAAGTAACGCAGCATGCTGGACAGGGGTCCCGTCAGATCTCCTAATCCCTCTGATCTGCCATCTTGATAACCCTGAATGCACAGTGGAAGTTACATATTGGGTTACACATTGTGGGGTACATTTAAGGCCCTTACAGAGATCCCCTTAACCAAAAGTCGCATTGAAACAGTGCCACAAAATGGTTGTGTTTTTGTCTCCCTGGCACATGTGTGGTAAGCATTGAACACTGTCACCCAAAGAATGGCTCTGCATTTACTTTACTTTCATTTAAATCATAAGAAAATGACCAATATTCAAGATGGCTCTGCGTTTGTTTTTGCCTTTCATACGAAATTCCACAAAGTCATGTGCTGCATTGAAAAAACAGCCCTGCATGCTTTATTCCATATGAAAATGCCAGAAAGTTAGCAACACATCCCAAAAACAGCATGAGCTGACTGTTCATTCACATGAGGGGCCAAGAATCTCACATTGCAACGGACACGGCTTTGTTTCCCTTTGATGTGAACCACCACACTCAAAACACTGAAAAATGAAAGAAACACCTTGCTTTTCCTCTTTAATCTATGATATAAAAGAATCCTGTGCAGTATCCCTCTGTGTTTATGAACCAACATTACACGCAAACCCACTCAAAAGGATCAATTAAAATAATGTCCTATGGCCTGCAGAGCCACATTTTCAACTTGAAAGAAAAAGACGGCACACTTGTGAATCTGCTCTTTTGAAAATAAGAAAAATGTTGTTTAAAAGTAAATGTCATATGACAACTTTTGCTCGAAGAGAAACATTATTGAATATGTGGGTGGGTTTTTGATACATAAATGTACATTATATTTGTTCCCACAAGATTTGGTTCCTTTGGAAAAGACCCAGAAACCACTAAAACAAGATTTTGGCCCAGGCACTGAATTCAATGACAAGCCCTGCCTCCCACTGAAACATTGCATCCATAAGCGAACTGGCCCACAATGAAATGTGAGGTGGCCAAAAGTGTGACGATTCACTGCCCTGCTAAACTAACAGGCAGCCCTAGAAGAAAAGACAAAGGACACAAGTGGAACTAGTATTTGACCAAGAGGTGCAATTTCCTCCTACACCCATTCCCAGGACAAGATGTAGAACTTCAAAGGGCATCATAAAAGTCCTTCGTGCAAGCCGAACCTGGCAGAGACAGTTTGCTGTGGGGGTCAGCAGCACCGCCCTCACTTGTGACCAAGCTTTCCCATTGACATTAAAGGACTTCTGTATTTTAAGACATGTTTCCCCAGCACCATGAATAAGTAGTAAATTGTATTGTGGCAGTTTTCCATGTGATTTTGAGACGAATGGAAAGAGACCATGTGCATGTCTTTAGCGCTTTGTGAACTGAAATGGCCAAGAAAGACACATTTCGGGCTGAATTATAATTGGCACAAAAATGAAACTAGGTGGAAAGATGCAAGATGTAATTATGAACATGCGTAGTAATTGGCAGAATTTAAAATGTTATGCTTTTCATAAAAAGGGCCAACAGGTGCCAAAAGGTGATGCAACCTTGCTGAGAGTCAGCGATTGGTTTGTTCAATTCCCTGTGACCCATTGAATCTGCATATATACTTCTTATGGCGGTAGCTAGTATACGTCTGAAGTTTTGATTCATAACCCATTTTGGTTAAAAAGTAGATTTGAGAGACAAAGAAAGGTCGGAAATGTCGCAGAAAAATGATGCTCTTTCTCCTGAACCAATCAGCCGAGGGGGAGGAGAGAGGAATGGTAGTCTGTCCTATCCCATGATAGGAGTTATTCCAGAGTACTTTCCCCCCAGAATGTAAAATGAGTGAGGTCATTTGGGACATTTAAGGGGGACACAGAGACACACAAGGGATCTCATTCCATCCACAGTTAGACACACACAAGAATCCGGGGAGACAGGAGAGGAGGCAGCTGACCCCATACAGGAGAGTGTAGTGACCAGACCTTGGCCTAGCTGTCCAGAGTGACCATACCTTGCCTATCTGACCCCATATAGGAGAGTGCAGTGACCAGAACCCTTGGTCTAGATGTCCAGAGTGACCAGAGACTTTGCTGGATTTCCAGAAATCCCAAATTCAAGCTTACGGCAGTTGCTGGGCCAGGACTGCTGTCATCACTTGCCTGTTTGAGTGAGAAATAAAATAAAATGTCTTTTTGTAATTCAGGGTGGCCATGGCCAAGACAAGAGCATTGCTGAACGCAGCCTTGAGTTGCCGGAAGCAAGACACAATTTCTTCAGACCATTCTATCAGACCCTTCACCTTCTGTGCTTCCTTGAGTCTCTGCAGTAAGGGCCCCACATAACTAGAGTAGTCAACGATCCAAGATCTACAATAGTTACAGAGTCCCAAAAACTGCTGCATGTGTTTCACTGTGACTGGCTGAGGTGTATTTTGAATTGCAGTGTCTCTCTATGGCATTAAGTTCCTTCCTGCAGGTGATATCACTTGCCACAAATATACTAACTCTGTTTGGTTGTACTGCAAGTTGTTTTGTGTAATTTGTACCCCTTCTTCGCAAGCTTAGTGAAGAGCATTATCAAATCTCCTCGACACTGCTCTTAAGAAGTGCTACAGGCTAGCACATCGTCCATGTACGGGATATATTTCCCAAATCCATTTGAACCACCAAGTTGAAATCAGTTGGAGATTCACAGTATCCCCGTGGCAACCTCCTGTGGCTGAATCTCTGACCACAATACGTAAAAGCTGTGAGGTACTGCGAATCGGGGTATAAGGGATTGGTTAGAATGCATTCTTTAAATCAATCACTGTGAAGTGTGTCGACACAGAGGGAATATTTCAGAGAATGCTAGCAGAATTTGGTACCACTCAGAATTCTGCCTCAGCAATAATATTGAGAGGGTGCAAATCCTGGAGCATCCTCCAACTGGGACCCTTTGCTTTCTTCATAGGGTTGATGGCCCTGTTACATGGGAACACAGAAGTTTGTATTATGCCTTGCTTCAACAACACCATAACGGTCTCATAAATCACATTGTTGACCTTTCTAGACATGGGGGTATTGCTTAACCCGCAGTAATTTCAAACCATGTTTCAATTTTATCCACACTCCTCGCACACACTTTAGCAGCTCAATGTCATGAGGATTGCAGGTCCATAAATGGTCTGGCACTTTTTTCCAAATCCTCCTTCCAACGTGGTGATGTATTCCTATAAATGAGCATGGTCTGTGGTACTTACCTTTGCTCTATCACTATCTGGAAAGGCACTCTCATCTAAAAAATCATCTCACCTGTGTCTTCGGCATCTTTGAACATTTGCTCATCTGACATGTCCCTTAGCGATAAGGTCGGATCGAAGAAAACTGTGAGCCACTCTCTGCCTTTCTCATCAGTGCCTGAGAGAAACACCCTGTTCTTCTTGAAAACTACTGCTTCCAGGAGAATCGTAACTAAAGTTAGCTATTCCAAAGGGGTATGCCATGGTTCATAAGGATAGACAGGAAGGCAGAGGGGGTGGTGAAGCTTTCATTCTAAGAGACTTCTACTCCATATGGGAAGTCCTAGGTGAGATAACTAATGAAATTGACTCTTTATATATCATGATTGGTATGAACGCAGAGTCCACGGTTAATGTTCTACTTTTATATCACCCTCCTTCATTGAAGGATAGCTGGAAAGAAGCACTCATGGAACTTGTGATTCCGTGGCTCAAACCATTATCGCACTTTATTATTATGGGCGATTTCAATCATTGGCTAGGGTACCCAGAAGATTCACATACCTTACAGTTACAACAGGCTTTATCTGACTTAGGATTTGTGCAACAAGTGACAGAACCAACCCATACTCTAGGACACATCCTTGATTGGATCTCAACGCTCAATAACATCTGTCAAGAGGTGAACACAACACCATGTCCTTGGTCAGATCACGTACTAATACACTTTGCAATAACTGTTCCTTTCCCTCTCAAACTGAGAAATCCCGTCAAGGGACACTCACTGTCATTCAAATTAAAATGTCTCCCAGTGGACAACATTGTGCCGCTATTGGACAATACCAGTGGTCGAAGTGAGCAGGAGCGGGTGGGAGCAGCGCTCCTCTACTTTTTTTAGTTACGTTTTACAGCTCCTATACTTTTATTTTAAAACAAAACCATTTTGGAACGGTTTCGTTTTAAAATAACAGTGTAGGAAGAAGTTGAACCTTGCAATTTCAGTGCACTGCACTGAACATTCCCTTAAACAGCAGGCAAAGGTGTTTGGGGGTTTGTATTGTGTGTGGGAGGGGGCAGGGCAATAGGGTTTGTACATAGTTCCACTGCTTCTTTTCTTACACTTCGACCACTGGACAATACAATGTTCTTCTTGGCAGACACCACCCTTCTAACTATGTCAGCAAATTTGGCTCTTAACATGGCCAGTATTTCTAATACCTTAGCTCCTTTGAGGTATAAGAAACAGAAGAACGAGGAGTGGAAAAGCCAACCCTGGTTTATTGTTGATCTCAGAAATCTCAAGGCCTTAGTGCTTAAATCCTTTTCTTATGGAAATCTTCTCAGACCTCCGCCCTTCTGCAATCTTATAAGATTCTAGCAAAGGAATACAAATCAGCAACACTAGATGCCAAATAGAACTATCACAACTTAAGAAGAGCCAACGCTGCCTCGGATGCTAAGGCCATTTTTAAAATCCTTAAAGAACAAGAGGCTGTCCCACCCCTTCCTGCCTTTTAAAAGCAATCTGTACATTTGTCAATGAGTCACTGGGCAAAGGTAACATACCCGATGATCTGAAACAAACAATGGTTATGCCCATACTAAAGAAAGCCAGACCAGCTAGGGACAATCCTCTAAACTACCACCCTCTCAAGCACACCTTTTCTATGGAAGATTTTGGACAAGTTGGTGTACGGACAAATCTCAGACCATCTAAATTTGTACCCCATCCTGAATGAACACCAATCTGGGTTTAGACAGGGTTTTGGTACCAAAACTTCCCTATTAGAGCTAAAATCTAATTAGCTCAAGCGACTAGATAAAGGGTCACTCTCCCTGATAGTCTCGCTTGATCAGTCCGCAGCATTCAATTTTGAGGTCTAGACTGGCCGAGGTTGCCAATTTCTCACCTCTGGCAGTCTCCTGGATTGAATCGTTCCTGGAGAACAGAGTAAGTAGAGTATGTTCAGAAATAGCTGAGGCCTCGCCCATTATGGTACTTTTTGGGGTCCCCCAGGGTACCAGTACGTCACCATGCATCTATAACATTTTCATGACTCTGTTTTTTTCCGAGCTAGGGGCAGATGGAATAATGCTCTGTAACTATGCGGACGACACACAATGTGGTGTTCCCGCTCTCAGGCTGTCATGCTCAGGATGAACTTGAGCTGAATAGAATCTTTGTTATAATCAAGAATTGGATGCTTAATAATAATCTGGCCCTCAACAAAAGCAAAACAGAGCTCATGATAGTGGGTAGTTCTGTTGCTTTAAAAAAACTAGACAGTAACTTTGGCTCATTTAGGTTAGGAGCTGGCCTTATCGTTTCTGTGCCTAAACTTAAGATCCTGGGTGTAACTCTTGACCAGTCTTTAACCATGGAATCCCATGTTTCTAGTGTTGTTACAGCCTCAGTGTGCTATATTAAATTACGTCACCATCTCAAGCCGCTCATTACGCAGGCTAGTGCAGAGACCATCGCCAGAGCCATTATTGGTGCTAAAATGGACTATTTTCAGGAGCTTATTGGCTGGTATCAGCAAAAGTGATCTGCTCAGGCTGCAAACCATGCAAAACAGGGTGGTCAGAGTAGTTCTGGGTCTCTCAAGAAGAGATCAAATAACGGGTGCTAGGCGGGCTCTCCATTAGCTGCCAATTGAAGCATGTGTTTCGTGCAGGCAAGGTTCCATGCCATCCTATTTGCAGGACTACATTACTGATAATAATAATGGAAGGGGGTTGAGGTCCAGTGGGCAGAACCTGCTTATTCAGCCCAGATGTAGAACTGTCAAAGCCGAGAATGGAGCATTTTACTTAGCTGAACCCAAACTATGGAATAATCTACCAAAAAAAGTAGGACTCCTGAACACGTTGCCTGCTTTTAAAAAAGAGCAAAAAACACACCTGTTTGGTTAACCCCTTATTTCTCTCCCTGTCCTCTCAGGATTCCTGACTCTCTTACTGTAATGTGATAACTGTTAGTTGTCATGTGTCTGTCCAACTGCCTGCGCCTTTATGCCTGAGGGTCCACAGCGTGCAACACAAATGCTGTAATGTAATGGTGTCTGGTGTTACCTTCTGCGGCACAACAAGCCAAAACAAAACCTCAATCGGTACCCGCCCTGTCTGATCTCTGATTCCCAGGACCCAACTCAACGAAAACATTACTTGTCACTACATTATGCATGCAACCGCGCCCCTTCTTGGATGGTATAGAAACCTGGAATTGAGCATAGTATACCTTCCTCCGTGAAAGAGATCTACATATGGAGCTTACTCAGGAGATCTCTGCCCTATCTCATGGGGTATCTGTGCAATAAAACAAAGGAGCAGATATGTTTTGTGTACCTACCTTAATACGTAGATCTTCAGTGTAAGGATCCAACAGGATAGCCCTGGGGAATCCATATATGCCCATTGTTTTGCTTGACAAGGGAACTCACCATCCTTGATGCAAGATTTTTTAGCCCCTGTATCGACCATGAATGAAAACGTTTAGGCACCTACCGTTATACCTGTCCAGGGTACCTGCACACCTGTCCGGGGTTCCTCTTCCAGATTGGTGGTAATGGACCGGATGGGACACAACAGATATGCCCGTGGACTGTCCTAATCTTGGTACATATTAGCAACGGGAAGCAAAAGAAGGTTCCCCCCCAAAAATACTTGCTTCAGTGTAATTAGTGACCGTAACTTGGGGGATTTTTCTCCCATGTCTTTATCAGTGCCTGTACTGGCATGGTCAGTTGAGTCACATAGGTCTGGGCACCTTCAGTTGTTGGGTTCTGGCCAGCCCTGCCTGGTGTGATTGCACAAAGCCTGGCACATATGTCATGGTCAGGAGTTGCAATTGCTGAGCTCCTACTGTGGCCCGCTACGGCAATCAAGTGCCATGTGTCCCATCCTTCTGCACAACGAACACTGAATCTCGTACAGCACTCCATAGTTGTTTCCCATCGGCCCATTAAACCGGGGACCCATTCCTCCAAACCCACCAAATGACGACACTTCCTCATGAAAATCCTCTCCTACCCCTCCGAAACCCTCTCATTTACCTTGGCCGAGGATCATATCCGGGCATCCAATTTTGTGTGATACCCTATTCACTATGTCCCTGTTGTCCCCATTGCCCCTGCTGTACCTCCATGAAGCTAGTAATCACAGCTCCTTCCAAACTAAATTTCAGTAGTGTTTTCTGAACAAGCTTCGACTGCCTTTTGTGCCCGTTCTATACTCTCCTTTTCCTTCTTGTTTCTCCTTTAACAAAATGCACAAAATGTGCCTGTATTTCCAGACAACTCTTGGCCTCCATCCCTACTAATTTATCTAGATCATGCTGGGTTTCCTTAGGAAGCCCTTTCTTTATCGTGCAGTAAATAATCACCACATTCTTATCCCATGCTTCTCCCATCTCTGCCCTTCACATCTCCTGGATGTGTGCGGCAGGATCATCATTCAACTTCATTGTTTTAGCTAGAATAACATTTATTTCAGGCGTATCCGGATACATAATCTGCAGGGCCGCCATACTTGTGGCCTGTAAATATTAAATGCTCCTCATCATGGGTATTTGTATCCAACTAAACTCCTGGGTATCCGACTCTCATCCAAATCTTGTCTGACCTTTCCCCTATTAGTCCGTGAATAAGCTTTTCATATTCCCTATGGCCAACATGAAACCAGCAGTGTGGTTTATCTAATGCATAAATCCACTTCCCAAGTCCTGTAGTGAGCAAAGCGAGTTTCTTCATCAAAATACTCTGGTTTATTTGTGACCACGGGACATAACATGCATTTGTCTGACTCTTCTGGAGCATTGGGAATTGAGTTACACCCACTTTTACTAGGGCTTCCCCCATTTCTCCACTGCTACTTACTACGGCCTTGCAAGTACCATGGCACGTCCTATGACTCCATGATGCTCTGTCACTGCTGCAGGAGTGGGCGGTGGGGGTGCTTCACCCTGCTCTACATGCTCAACATCAGATTCCCATTCACCTTCATCTCTTACTCCTGTTATCACTTCCCCTGACACATCTACTGGCATGGAAGCATACTCAGCACTACTGTAGGGTGCTGGTTCCCATTCTCCTTGCTTGAATCCTGTACCCATAGCAATACTATAGGTTCACATTGACCTCTTTGATAATTGATAACAAGAAATTGTCCATGTCTCCACCTTTCTCCTATATGTCCCCTTCCTGTCTATTCACTTTGTCCCGCTCTTGACTTCTCTGCTGCCGTAACAGCACTTCCACTTGTAAGAAGATTCAATTCAACACTACAGCTAAGTCAATGCCTAGTCTGGGATACTGAATGGAAAATCTTATTGATATATCTTTATGTCCAGTTCATGATTTCTGGATGACTACCCCTATATAACACCCCTCTCTTGGAATCCCCCTGACCCCACTGAGCCAAGAAGTAGTTCTGTTTTGCAAGTTTAAAAGGTTTATTTGAAATAAACAATTAAACAGTATATATATATATCACACTTTTATAATGAATTAATAATTGAATATCACACTTAATCTGAGCAGTAATCAATAATGGATAGTCTGGCACTAGCACACTTCTTTATAATCAATGATGAGTGGGTATAGGATGGATAAGATAGCAACACTACTTTTCTGGTTTCAAATAGATGCAATGTGGAATGAAAATGCAGTACAGAAAATAACTTGATAGGATTTCAGCAAAAGACAATGTAATCACTTTCTTGGACAATTCACCCCCTCCCCTTTATGCAATGTAAGGAGATGAAGAGGAGAGCACTCAGTTCTTAGGAATGCAATCAAATAGAATTCAGTTCAATTCCCCCCAGCAGCTTATACAACAGATAGGAGTTTTGAAACACAGGCCCAATATGCTTTTATATGTGCTGGCAATGAAGTGAGGAATATGCTGAAAATGGTTTTAATTCCCTTTAGGAGGTTCAGGGTGAGTGAAAGATACTAGGGATGAGTGCAGGCTCACTTTAGCAATGATTCAGGGATGGTGATTAAGAGGCAAATGAAATTTTTGGCAAAGGAAAGCAAGGAAGCTGCTGTTTTCACACGTGGCTGGATTTTTAACAAAATTGCGAATCGCGGCAAAATTTGCGAATGCGTGAATCACGATTACGGCAAAAGTATAAGGAGTAGTAAGTCGGTTCTAGGTTCGTTGAAAAGCTAAGATTCTAAGCTTTCAGAGGAAGTTTCTAGCCCAAACGGTTCCAGAGATACGGACGATTAAATAAAGGTAGTTTTTCGGATTCTTAGTAAACTCAAAATGACAAGTGACAGCTATGCAGCTGCAGAATTGACAAGTGACAACTTCTAGGAGGCAGTTCTGGTTAGATTAAAATAGTATGGATTAGTTTATTTTAACTAAGAGATTGGTTCTGCACAGTTCTGCTAGGTACTCACAATATATTTTTGAAATAGGCCTTGCCACGGATCTGGTCAGGTTTTGGAATGGACTCTGGTTCTGATCTCGGCACTTCACAGTGATCTGGGTCAGCTCTCTGGTTCTGCTAACAGCGGTCTGGGTCACTCTGGATCTCTGGCCTCTGGTTCTGGATACTGCTCTGCCTTCTCTGGGTACAGCACTGCTTCTGGCTCTTTCTGCACAGCTTTCTCTGGACACAGCGCTGATCTGCACGGCTCCTGGATGCTGCTAGTGCTGTTAGGTTTGCTGGATGCTGAGGCCTGCTGAGAAGAGTTCTCAGTTTGTGGGTTTAGGTCCTTGCTTTGAGTTCTGAATCAAGTTCTTTGGAGTTTTAAAGTCTAAGTGTTGGATCTGGTATCTTCTGGATGTTGTGTGGTCCGGCAGAGCGCGTTGCCGCAACTGGATTTGAATGTCCTCTCTAGCTTCCAGTGGCTCTTTTTATGTCTTTTGAAAGTGGGTGTGTGTGCAGCATCACTAGCCAGCCCCTCTCTCAACTGCCCATTGGTCAAGCTTTCCGCACTGCTTTGATTGGGGGAAGGAAATGTGTGTCATGGGGATGCTGTTTTATGGTCTGCTGAAAGGATACTCCCCTGTCAAATTGCACACAAATCTATATTTGAACCAAATACATATTTGCACAGGTACACATTTGTTTAAAATTACATGCACCCATCACATATCACATGAGGTATACTCTGTTCAAACTCTGCTCTTCCTGGGGGCTTGCATTCAGAAATGGCAACATTTTGTGCTTTTTAGTGGGTTTTGCAACATCAGATTTTTCTCCAGATTTATACACATGTACACCCCCCTCCCACACATATCTCAGTAACTTTCCAGGTCGCTAGCTTAAACACAGAGTATGTGGTGTCAATAAATAGCGAGGTTTTGCCCCAGAACATCACACAAATTCCCAACGCGTCTTAAAACGTGCACAGAAAAATCACAAGAATTATGGTATCATTTAGCTAATTCTGACAAGTCCGCACCATGAGTTATACATCTTTCTTAAAATCATATTCTGGCCAACAGGGGTGTGTCTTCCCAGGTCACATGGTTTAGAATCCAATTTATCCAGTTTCTGCCAAGCTCAGAAACCCTGCCCCTCCCAGCTTCTGCCAAGAGGAAGCTATTTTACGCCCCCCCCCCAATAAACCATCTGCCTGAGTCAAGGAAGGGCTTTGTTCAACCTCCTGCAGTCTGTAGGTGCTCCACCCCTAATCCAATTATCAGAGAGATGGCATATCCTTTTAGTGTGGGCAGCAGAAGGCAGCTAGGCCTTGGAACTGCTGTGGATCCAGTTTCACTCCAGTTGGGGGAAGTTGTCAGGCAGAATTCAGTTCCTTTAAGCCAGAATTTAGCTAACATGTCACTTTTTGTTCCCAGTTTAAATCAAACATACAATGTTTACACATGCAGCTAAAACACTGATTCTAAGTTCTAAACTATGACATTTCAACAGTGACAAACTATGTGACACTCAAAAGTAGGTCACTCAGTTAATTTAAACATTTTCGATTTTTGGTAGTTTTAAATCCAGTTTCAGTTAGGCTGCTGCAGACCTGCAGAGCTCAGCCAGTCTTGTTATGAACATTGTTTTGGGGCTCTTCAACTTCCCAGATTTTGTATGCACACATACTTCATTCTGCCAGATGTCTGCTGGTGTTCAGTGAGATTTTTGGATATGTTGCAATGTTTGAAATAGACATTTTGAGCTGGCATTCAGGGAAACAAAAGGTGATTTTAAAGTGCAGTTTTTCCTTTGGCACACATTTCACTCATGGCACCCCGGCCCATCCTGCTCGCACTGGTGGGTGGCAAGTTAGGCAACCATTTTAGTGTGCACAAACTGCGTGGTTCTCCTGGATTTTGGCGCACATGTGGGCTTTTTGGCCATCTTGGATTTTCTAAGCCCACAGCACCAAATGTTGCAGCATGATAGCTCAAACGTGGGTCAGGACGCCCAACAAAGCCCCCCCACGCGACTGCACTTTGAATTTGAGTCGATGGGGAGTCGGGTGCACAAGGGTTTTGACCCATGCACTGGTATGTCAGCATAATCTTCTTCCGATTCTGCAAATGGCACAGTTCAGCATCTTTTCCTCCATCCGGTACTGATCGATCGGTTCTCCTCGCCGGTCCTGATGGGAATATTGGGTGGTACCCCGGGCCCCTTGGGTCTCTGCTCCCGGTCTCCGGATCGTCCTCCTTGGCCAGTCTCCAGGTTTTCTTTCTCCTAGGACGACAAAGGAAAAGCGGCAATACCTATTCATGGACATTTCTCCCCCACCATTGATATAGTGGGGTGGCATATATATTTTAGAACTCAACAGATATGAACATGCACATTTTTTTAAATTAAGCAACAGGAACCCACAACCTTGAGAAAAACAGAATTTGATAGGTTATATGTAGGATATTTTAAGTTAGAACTGAATTAATCTGAGACAGTACTCCCTGGGATTCCAGAGGATTCCTCCAGTTGTTGCAGAGTGTGCCTGGGATGGCAACACTTCAACTGGTTAATGTGGACCCACTTGTCTTCCCCCTCTGCCAAACTGCCTTTGGGGATGTGGATCGTGTAGGCCACAGGGGAGATCTTGTCTATAATCTCATAGGGTCCCTTCCATGTAGGCAAAAATTGTCGCTGTTTCGCCTGGTTTCTTTGGAAGTTGTATAAATAGACCCGGTCCCCCACCTGATATTCCTTCCTGGAAGTTTTCAGGTCATAGTGGGGCTTCATGCTATCAGCTGATCTTTCTAGAGTCCACTGAGCATAAGCAAAAGCATGTTGAAGGTGTTTCCTTAAATTCTCCACATACTCATGAGTTGTGGAGGCATTTATTAGTGTCTGCTCTTGGGTCCTGTAGAGCAAATGCTGCGGAAGCACCATCTTGCGTCCAGTCATCAACTCGAATGGTGACATTTTGGTTGCAGATGAAGGGGTAGATCTGATGGCCATTAGGACCAGAGGTAATCGGATATCCCAACTTGGCCCAGAATCTGCCACAAACTTCTTTAATATGCTCACAATGGTTCGGTTATATCTCTCTACTGTCCCAGAAGAAGCTGGCCGGTAAGCAATATGTAACTTCCTTTTGACCCCCAGTATCTCCCACATCTTTGTCATTACTTCACTGGTGAAGTGGCTACCCCTGTCTGACTCAATCCTTTGAGGTAGACCAAAACGGGAAAATATGTGGTTAATCATCAGGGCAGCTGCTGTTTCTGCCTTGCAGTTTGGGGCTGGGAGACATTCCACCCACTTGGTAAACAAGCATGTAACGGTCAACATGTACTTGTTTCCTCTAGACGAGCGGATTACAGGGCCTACAAAGTCGATTTGCAAATCTGACCATGGCAGTGTCATCCCCCTCTTTTGGAGGGGTGCACGGTGCGTGAGGGATGATGGCTGAAATTGTGCACACACAAGACACC
Organism: Ambystoma mexicanum; assembly: GCF_040938575.1. Lineage (NCBI taxonomy): Eukaryota > Metazoa > Chordata > Amphibia > Caudata > Ambystomatidae > Ambystoma > Ambystoma mexicanum. The sequence goes on from NC_090922.1 coordinate 1,398,735,635, forward strand.
CCTTCAAGTATTGGTCAAGGTCCTGCCCCATGTGTGGCCAGTATGCAACCTCTCTTAAGATTTCCAGTGTTGTGTGAAACCCCCTATGACCGGCGGTGGCCGCATCATGGGCGTGACTTAACATCAGGCTTCGGAATGAGGTAGGAACCACCCACTGATCGTGGCCAGCTTTGGATTTCCTTACCAGCAAACCGTCTTGGATTCAGAACATTTTTGGACATTTCATTAACACTCTTAGGTCCTCTTTCCCAATGTAATCGGTATCCGTCAGGGGAAAGTTCTCAGGGTCCTCAAGGTGTTGGTAAAACTTACCAATAATTGGATCCCCCTTCTGAGCTGTAATCAAATCAGCATCAGGGGTCTCCTTGCTCCATTGGGCAGTTGAAAGATCATTGTGAGCATTTGTCTGGGACCTAGTGATAGCAGTGACCTTGATTTCCCCCAACAGGGACTCTATTACGATTAGATCCCCTTGGATGGCCCCGGTTTTGGCCAGCTGATCAGCTAAGTCATTTCCAGTTTTGTCTGGTCCCTCTACTTTGGAATGACCCTTGATCTTTTTCCAGTAGATGGCCATCCCATTCGATGTGACCAGATCATCAATGTTTTGGATTAACTTCCCATGTTTCAAGGGTTTGTTATTAGCACATAACATGCCTCTGGTTTTCCAATTAACCAGGTGCTCCACGAACCCGTTCCGTACATAATCCGAATCGGTGATTATGACCAGTTCGTGGAGTTGATGTTGGACAGCAGTGAGGATGGCCTGATGCACAGCCATCAATTCTGCCACCTGACTACTTCGGGGACCAATTTTGTACCCAGCGGAGGGTTCTGGGGTCTCCTTCACCCATGCATTCCCTACGCCGGCCACCAGTTCTTTCTCCCCGTTGTTGTCAATATGGTAAGAGCATCCGTCCACATAGACAGTGGGCATTCCCTCACACTTGTCTTCTTCAAAGACTTTGTGTGGGGAATTAAGGTATGCCTCCATGTTGTCCTTGATTTTTAGACTTTCGTCCTCGAGACAGTTTTCTCTGGCACAATCATGCAAGTCAGCCACACCTTGCGCGAAGGGACTCTTCTTGTTTTGGCCATATCTGACCTCCACAGGAAAGCCTTGCATTGACAGAATCCAGGAAGTAATTTGGGAATTACTCACATTTCCGGCCCGGATTCTGTCACTTTGGAGATATTGCAGAGGCAGGTGTGGAGTCTCCACTATGATGTGTTCGGATGAACGGGCGGTAATTCTTTAATGCCCACACCGTTGCCAGGAGTGCCTTCTCACAATCGTTGAATTTTTCCTCCACAGAGGATAAAGTTTTGCTCGCATAGGAGATTACTTTATTGACCTTGTCATGCTTTTGGTATAATACTGCCGTCAAGCACGTATTAGAGAACCCTGTCTCCAGGAAGAACTCCTTGTTTCTGACAGGGTAAGCTAGGCAAGGCGCTTGTGAGAGGCTTCTCTTGAGTTGTCTTACTGCCTCAGCTTGTTCAGGACCCCATTCGCACTTGACCCCCCCCTTCAGGAGATGAATCAGGGTTCTGGTGATCTCTGTGTAGCCCTCAATGAACTTTCTGCTGTAATTAGTCAGTCCAAGGAGGCTCCTTAGTTCCCGCAGAGTTGTGGGGTCTTTCCGTTTCTGAAGTGCTTCCACTTTCTTTTCCTGGGGACAGAGACCCTGAGGAGTAATCTCATGCCCCAAGAAATTAACACGGGTTCTACACCACTGTGCTTTCTGAAAGGAAAGTTTTGCTCCAGCGGCCCTCAACTGGGTCAGAACATAACGGATCTCCGCTATGTGTTCCTCCACAGATGAACTTTTGATGAGGACATCATCTACATAAGCCAGGTTACCCCTTGCACCCAGGTCGGGCATGGCCTTGTGTAGGAAAATGTTGAATTCATTGCCCGAGTTGAGGTATCCGAAGGGAGTCCAGGTCCATGTGTACTGCTGGCCCCCAAAGGTAAAAGCCAGTTTGTATTGGTCCTCCCTACTGACAGGCACGGTCCAGTTTCCATTGGTCAGGTCTATTGCTGTGAATACCTGTGACCCCTGAATCTGGGCCAGCCCTTGGTCAATGTAGGGCAGAGGCCATCGGGAAGTATGGACCCGTTTGTTGAGCTCCCTGAGGTCGGCGCAGAGTCTCCACTGGCCGTTTGGCTTCAATATTCCCAGCACCGGGTTATTGAAGGTGCTGTGTATTGGACGGATTATTCCCCGGGACTCAAGGTTCTTAATTATTTCAGTAAGGGACTCCATGGATGCGAGAGGCAAACGATATTGCTTCACAAACACTGGAGTCATTCCAGGGTCCGTGGGAATTGTTGTGGTGTGGATGTCGGTGCGACCACAGTCATATGAGTCTACCGCAAAGAGATCTTGGAAATCCAAGAAAACTTGTTTCAACTTTTGCTTTTGTTCCAGAGTCACACAGGCATCAGCTAGGTTGACTCTCTCTTCTACCGTCTGCCTGAAGCCTGGAAAGACTTCTGGTTTGGCTATCTCAGCGGCCTCCTCCAGCTGGGTGGAGAAGTCCCTGGTCAGAGTGCTGATTTGGACTGGAGGCCTCAGGTGGGAAAGGCAACCCTCATGGACCTGGAAAATCACCTCATCCCTCCTGAAGTCACAAGTCACATCTTCCTTACCATAAGGGCAGGAAGTGTACACCAGGAAGTTCCCCCCATGTCGGGTAAAAATCCTGTCTGGTGTTGTATTGTCCTCACTGTCACTGTCAAAACAGTCCTTGGGGATTGGTCCTAACAGTTCATTTCCTAAATCAATGGAGAAATGTCGGTCATCAACCGCCATTGCAATAATGGTGTCTGCCTCTAGAGTAATACTCTTTAAGTCGCTGTTATCCACCTCTATTGGGATGGTGTCATGTTCTATATTGACTAATGGAGTTGGGTTTACCCCCAACCCTTGCTCTTGGAGTGAAGCGTTTAGATGTATGTAAGCATCAGGGTTTTTCAAATGTTGTCCTCTTTTAACCCTCACTTCCAGGGAGAATTGTCGGGTCCTTTCTGGGATGGTGACTTCCTCTTTAATCTGAATTTCAACTGCATAAGGTAGCAATTGAGATGACCCAAATGCTTTTTCTGGATCATCAAAGCCCATGGGATTATCCGCTAATCGGGACCAAACTTTGAAGTTTATTAGGTCCAAACTAATGGCAAAGCTATTGAGAATGTCACTGCCTAAGTAAAAGGCGGCAGTGACGTCTCGCACGACCCAATAATTATGGACTATGCTCTTGTTTCCAATGGAGATTTTGAGCATACACCTGCTTGGCAGGAGATGTTTGGAATTAGGTGCTTCCAGGTCCATTTCCCATTTGTCTATCAGTTTGAATGTGGGAATGGCTGGATCTTTTGGGAGTTGGTGGAACATGGCTTCGCTGATGAAGCTCTTACCGTTGTTCACACACACTCGAGCGAGAACAGAGTCCTTCCCATCATTTAACTGAACAGGGATGAACAACTGCTCTCCAATTTGCTGAATATCAGCCAGGCTCTGAGCTGATTTCACATCTTTCTGGACTATAGGAGTGGGAGTTTCTGATTGTGGATTGGTGAAGAATTTCAGAGTGTTTCCTTCCAGTGTGGAATACCACCTTAAACTGGAAGGAAGGTTGATTTTCAGAAATAGAGAGGACCCCCCATCACCAGTCTGTTGTCCTACTGCCATTACTGTCACGTCTGGAATTTGGTTGTTCTGGAAGTGAAATTCTACTTGGTCAGATTTTTGTTCAACCATGTGGCAGGTGCCGTTTAAACTAACATGGTTGACACTCTGTTTTAATTTTATTGGTCGGCTAGTCTGGGTCCAGAGGACCTTGTTTACACAGTCTATTAGGGGTGACAACCTTCTCAGGAGGTCATTCCCTAGTAAACAAGGGGTGCCCTCTGGAGTCACTACTATGACCGGGTGTTTCACCTTGTGTCGCCCAATTTTGATGTCCAAATCTGCAGTCCCCTCAACAGGAATTTCCTTGCCGTCAAAGTTCTGCAGTTGTCCCGGAAGAGAGGTGAGAGGAATACGGTAATTCTCTCCCCTTCCTGCATTTAGTTCCTCAAAGGCCCTTTTGCACAGAAGGGTAGCTTGGGATCCAGTGTCCACCAGTGCCAAAATTGTACCCTGCCCCTGTACTTGTACCGGGGCATAGTATCTTCCCTCCTTCTCCTCAAGGGGGCTCAGATAATGCACATTTTTGGACAACTGGTGGGCTAACTTTCTGGTTTTGGACATTGCTAGCGAAGAGATTTGGGCAGAATTCTGTGGAGAACCTTGGGAATCTGAAAGAAAAAGTTGGCAACTGGAGACCAGAGCCATTGTGGGTTCCCCTGGTTCCGGTTCTGGGCCGCCCCCCCCTTTTTGGAGGCAGTCACCAGGATGGGTTTGAACCAGGGGATTTCGGTGTTGTGGGTTCTGGGATGAGATGATGGGCGGCGGTAGCTCAGTCTCCATATCTCCCCAGTCTGAATTGGCATCCCTTGGGACCCATTTTTCTTTGGGAGGAGTTCCCCCATCTCTGAAGGAGAAGATCCTTTTCCCAGGATCTTCTGAGGATCCCTCTCCCTCAAATTGGAAGACCTGTACCTCCTCCACAAAGTGGGTCTGTTTGGGTCCTTTGTTTCTCCTACCCCCCCTCTGCTCCTTGGGAGGCAGGCTTTCAGGGGCAGGAGATTTTGTTTCCGGTTCTTGGTTTTCCAGGGGCTTTTTACAAGTTGGGAAGGAAGCTTCCTCCAAGGCTTTACACCCCCCTTCCCCTTGTGCCTCCTCCCTGGGAACCGGTGGGTTATCGGGGTGCTGCCCCCGTCATTGTTTTGGAGCACCAGGTCCCGAGTTTGGTGCATTCTGCGGTGGCATGCTCATCTGAGGGTTCTGTTGAGCCCTCAGTATGTGACCCAGATCTCGTGCCATATTTTGGACCTGGCGCTCAAGTTGTGAAACCCGCTCAGGCTGATACGGGGCTCTATTTTCTCCCCTGGGCTGATCCCGGGAAGGGTAGCTATCCCTTCTCTGGTAGTAGCCCTGGTTGGGAAGATTTTGGTACCCCTCCACCCTTGGCCTCCCCTCTCCAGGATTAGGTTGTCTGGGCTCAGGGAATTGGGGAAAGAAGGATGGATGATTTTGGGGCTGGAAATTGAGTGGATACTTGGGGAAAAAGTTCTGCCCAGGATTTGGAGAATTTCTGCCCTCCTGGGGGAAGTTAGGAGGGAAGTTCCCGGGGTCAGGTGCCTGGCTGGATCCTCCCCCTTGGGCTGGAGGAGTCCACACATAACCCAGGATTGGTCGGTTTCCCTTGTAGCAGGGACTTACATAGTCAGGGGAGCGGGGGACCCCATTTGTGGGACTACCTCCTCGACTCCCTGTCTGTGACTGGCCCGAGGGCCTTCTGGGCTGTGAATTATTTGGTGCAGGCAGGTTTTTAGGCCCCCCCATCTCCAAATCTAAAACGGGGGCAACCTTTACCTCTGCCACCTTGGCAGCAGCAGGGGTGCTGTTGGTTTTGGGGTTTTTCGGCACGTTATTTTTATTTTCGATAGGCTTCTGCACCTCATAGATCCGGGTAGCCTGTTCAATGACCCAGTCTAAAGATCTTTTCTCATGAAAATCTCTCACGAGCTGGGTCATTATATATTTAGGGAGAGCATGGAAAAATGTATTGACAAACTCTTTGCTGTCTGTGCGCACCCTTCTGGTGGTCTGCGCAAAAGCACGCTTTAATTCTTGCACAAACTCTTGTGGGGCCTGATCCTCCCCACATTGCAAATTGTAGGCTGCCTTGCAAGCCTCTTGAGGATTTCTGTGAACAGAAAAATGTTTCAAGATGGCCGCCTTATAGGTGGACCATCTTAAATGAGTTTGGTCCTCCAGCCCCGCAAAGAAACTGGAGTACTCTGGTGAGAAGGTCCACTTTACATATTACACATCCTACTCTACGTAATGCGTAAAATCTTTAGCTCGATTCTACTACGAGAAATAACTTGATGGTCTAAGGGATGTGCCCGTCTAGATCGATGTCAAACGGGGTTCATCAAAGGAGTCGGCACAACCCTTCATCTCTTCACCTTAAACATACTACAGCTAAAGACAATACAAAATAAATACTTCTTAGCTTGCATTGACTTTGAGCAAGCTTTTGTCAGTGTGGACAGAGGCAGACTGTGGAGGAAATTACATGAGTGGCAATGACCTCCAGGATTATTAGAGGCCATTGTGACTTTATACTCAAACACGACAATCCAGATAAGATTAAGTAATCAAGGCCAAGTCACAAACAAAATACCCACACATAGAGGCCTAAACAAGGATATCCCCTTGCATCCACCTTATTTAATCTATAACTATCAGATTTCTACTGATCCCAGAAATCTCTTGCAGCCCTTCCCCCAACCCCCCACCACCAGAAACTGGCGAACCAACAAATTGCTTGACTTCTATATGCAGACAACATGGTCATTATCTATCAGACTCAAATTGGGCTGCAGCGAAGGTTGGACGCCTTTGTTGAATACACCACTGCAAACAACTTGAGAGTAAACGTAAAGAAAACTTGTGTGCTGGAATTAGGAAAGATGTAGGGAAATCCCAAGCAAACCAAGAGGACCTTCAACTGGCGAATAGGTCATTGCCTAAGACAAGTAAAATCTATTGTCTATTTAGGCATCCTCTTCAACTGTAGCATCAGTGAGAAAGAGTGGTACGATACACTTCTCGCCAAAACAAGAAGATTGTCTGCCCAGGCAAAAGCCATATTAAACCACTATGGAACATACACATTGTACCAGTCCTTATGTTTTACAAACAGAAGGTGGTTCCAGTGTTAACATACGGAGCAGTAACATTACTAAACTTATCATTGAAAACAGGGGCAGTGCTGGAAGGGCTGTTCTGCAGACAGGTCCTTCGACTACCTAAGGGCCTGCCGATCAGTGCTATAAGATACGAGTAGGGACTACAATCAATGGAATCTCAAGTACTGTGGAAATCCTTATCTTTATTAAGAAAATGCATATTGGAAGATCATTCTCTGCCTTTTGAAATTATTAGAACCAAGAGAAATGGAACAAGGCAAGAGTTGTTTAGACAATTGGAAGGACAAATGCCTGGCTGGACTCAAAGAAATAGGAGCAACAACATAATGCTGACAGCAAATCTTAACATGGTCAAAAACAAGCTAAACGAGCATGATTAGATTCAAACACAGAACGAGAACTCCATCAACTGAATGAATATTCCAAATCCATCTGAGAGAACAGCATTAGATACGTCGGAGTACCTTACACAATTTCCCTCAAGACACTCGAGACATTTTTCTAAGGTTCAGGCTCAACGCGCTCCTGACAGGAGAAATTCTACACACCTGGGAAAAAGTTCGACACACCAACCCAGAGTGAAAATCTTGCCAAAGAGATCAAGTTCAGGAATCCTCTCAACACATAATGATAGTCTGCCCATCACTGAGAAATCTGAGATCCGCATACCTTGGCAAATTCATCTGCAAAACAAACTCATCTGCAGAAGAATGGGGGAAGTATGATCCTGAGTGGGAGAAATGTGAGCCTAACCATAGCAGCAATTACATTTCTGGAAAAAAACTCTGGACAATAACCTGACAGGACTGGATTTGGCCACAACTAATAGACAGTAGCCATTTGTTGCTGCTATAAAAACAGAAACCAGATGTGATACGCATGATGACAAAATTATGTGTGTCAAAAAATGAAGAGGGTTTAAATAAACCATATTAAATTAAAAAAACAAAATCAATCCCGCTGTTCAGCTCAGCAGATAATGCACTTCTTCAGAGGTCTGTGATCAGACTTCTCCGCGACGGCCTGTCTCAGCCTCAGTTAATGCGCCCCAGGTCCACCACGGTCTCTGTGTGGTCATGCCACCAGGCAAGACTGTCACTCTACTGTCTCAGATTTTCTCCAGAACTTGGCTTCTTGGTCGGTCACAACACCAGTCTTCTGGCGTCTTGCTAGCGATAAGCTTGATACCGTCTACTTGCTAGCGATAAGCTTGAGCCGTGCTACCGTCAACTCTGCATTTTTGCGTGGCTCCGCCTCTCCAGGACGTCTTCCCATCAGACTCTCCTCTGTATAGGATTTGTTCGTCCATTCAAGGTTCATTGCCTTTTTATGTATGTCATTGCAAATGAAAGGGGTATGTCATTCCTCTTTGACTTTGGATTTTAGGTGGGATCCAGCATTACCTGAAACCAAAGGGAATGAACAATTTCACTATTTTATGAATCCAAATCATGGTTAAGTCTTTCTGATTCCCATGCAGGCAGACCATATACTCTGGACCAGGCGTTCCCTACTGGAATGGGAGTCCTTGTCCCCAGGAGGGGAGTCACTCCCAGTGAGGTCCCACTTTCCCAGAACATTAGGCAGGGTCTTGCTTAGCATGGACAGCTCCCTAACCTTAAATGAATGGGATGGAATGGGAGGCCTTCAGGCTTAAGATGATTGACATCTTTGCAAAGGCTGGCACTGACAGGGCTGCAGCTGAAGCGGTTAGCGCAGTCTGGCCAGAGCCCTGCAGGGCCCGACTGAGTCCACTGCGCTCAGATGACCTAGCACGGACTCTGATAAGTTGCACAGCCATGCAGCTTTGGGACTGACTGTGCAAGAGGGTCACAATTCCGTCTTGTGGCTGTGTTGCTCAGTATTCAGACGTTATTCTTCTGGTCTGTTTCTCTCCACAGTGCTAGCCAGCACTGATGATGCCAGAGCTCATCAAGAGTTCGCCCCACTCCCTCGGGATGCTTTTCATGTCCTCTAGAAGACCTTTATGATGGGGGAAGGGACTCCACTCCCTTTGGTATGGAACCCTGACAACCTGGGGAAATCTGGGACTTCCCAATGGAGTTCTTCGGTGAACAGGAGGAATTGATGATCCTTACAGTCGATTTGTAGGATGAACATGGCCTGGACCCTTCACCAGAAGTGGACATGCTTCCGGCTCCTACTGTGGGAAAGCCTCGGACACCTTAACAGAACCTTATTCCTAAGGTCTGTCTGCACCCTCACATCCTAAAGTTTTATACAAGCTAGCAGACATTTTTGATGAGGGCCAGAAAAAGGAAACCCGATTGCAATTCAACCATGGTAGTAGAACCCCTGGTCCTGGACCTTTTTGGTCTAAATCAGCCTCAGTCATGACTGTTGACCATGACCTAGTGAAAAATTGCAGTTTGGCACCCTCTGATCCAAACTTCCTATCCGTCTATGCGTCACTGAAGAGCTTGGTTGTACAAGCTGCCATGGTCAGTCTACAAACCAGTTCCTTTCCATCTTTGCCCCCCTATGGGGAGAGCAGGTGGCTGGATGTCTGGTGCCAAAGTCTTTGGTTCCTCTAGTATGGGCCTACATCGCAACAATACCTCCTGTGCACTGGCAAACTTCTCTTTTGGAATTTATCCTCTTATATCAGAGATGATGGAACACATATCTGAGGATGAGATGAGGGATTCCTTTGATGCTCTGCTTCATGATGGCAAGGATACCCCTTGGCAGATCCTTCAACTGAGCCTGGACACTGTTGACTGTGTAGCGAGAAGATGGCTACCAGCACCTCTTGAGAAAGTACTGCTGGCTGTTGTCAGATTTTTCCCTGAATGACCAGGAAAAGCTTGTGGACATGCAGTTTGACAGGAACAACCAGTTTGGTACAAAGGCTGATGAGTCGCTACAAATTTTACATTGCACCAACACGACTGCAAATTCGCTGAGACTGGCTGTGCAACAACAGCAATCTGAGATCCATGGGCAGGGGTTTTTGCTCCTACACGCAGATGAGAAGGGGTCAAGCTCTCTCAGGAAAGCAGGTTCAGCTCAGCGCCAACAGGGGCCAGGGTAGAGGTGGTGTCACAACCTCCAATGTGCGCTCCGCTGCCCCATGTGTGAAGTCTCTGAAATGGACTTCCTCCATCAGTTCCCTTTTGAGAGGCTGATTTATCCCAATTTGAGAAAGAGGAATGGTGTATTACCACTTTCGATGCATGGGCCTTACAGGTCATTCACCTGTTTCCCTTTCGTTCTCCTTACCACCCACTAGATGGGCAGTTGCCACCGAATCTTGTCCTTTTGGAAGAGGTCTGTCAGCTTCTTGAAAAGGGAGCTTTAGTCTGGGAACTCTGCTCGTAACTAGGCAAAGGGCGATACTCCACTTATTTTTTGATGGCGAAGGAGAATAGGGATGGGGGACACGGTCCCATCCTAGATCCACAGCTTTTGAACTTGTACTTGCTTAAGAGAAAGTAAACAATTGTCACTCTGAACCTTCAGAATTGGATTGTCTCCCAGGATGCATACTTGCATTTACCCATACACAAGAAACATAGGAAGTACCTTTGAATTAACAATGAAAGGTCCTTCCATTTGGTCTTTTGTCAGCACCCAGGGTCTTCACCAAGCTGCTGCCAGTGGTAGCGGCTCACCTCAGATGAGAGGGCATCCATATCTGGGCTTCTGGCTCAGCCAAGCTCGCTCCCCAGACCAGGTATCGGCACCCATGTACCGGACGTGTCACCTGTTGCACTGCTTGAGCTTCTCCCTGACCATCAGGTTTCAAATATCTCTCCCAGTCCCTCTGGTTCTCAGAGCAGTCTTGGACATTGCCTGGGACAGGGCATCCCACCCTAGGACAGAGTAGTGAACACCTGCAAGATTGTTCATGTCATCCAGGGTTACAAGATCCTCCCCAAACCCAGGCTTATCCGGCCTGGTGACAGAGTGGCTCTCATTTTCCCTGAGTGTGTCCCCACTCAATCCTCCTCCTCTTTGGAATCCCTTGTCTGCAGGCGTGGCCTCCCCCTGGCCTCTCTGACTCTAGCTACCATCTACCGCCTGAACAGGTCTCCCACTTCCTTTCTGAATGATCCGACCTTGCATCTTCTCTCGTGACCTCATCCAAGCTTCTCTTCCTTGGAGATTTCAACATTCACCTCGACTTCCAGGATGTGGCGTCTGTGACCTTCTGCCACCTCTGTGATTTTATTTCCCTCTCCATTCTTCCCTCTGGTCCAGTGCACTCTGCCGGACATAACTTAGATGCTCTCATCTTCTCAGACCGCCCCATCTCCAACCCTCGCCTTACTCCCCTCTCGTAGTGTGATCATGCTCTCCTTTCCTCTCCCCTTGTCCTCCTTGGTCATTCGGCTAAGCCTTTGCTGACTGCCATCCTCCTTCTCCTACATTTCGTCCGATGAAACGAGTGTCTGCTTCCGCTTTTCCTGCCACCTACACTCCCCGGCCCCCTACTCCTTCTACTGACACTCACTCTGACACAGCCCTTTCTAACTTTCTACTCTGTTTCTCATACTCTGGACATCCTTGCCACTGGCATGAGGATCTGTTTGACTCCAGCTTCCAAGTGCAATTCTTGGTATGACTCTGATCTGGCTGCTCTGAAACGCAAGTGCACAGTTGCCGAGCTGTAGTGGCAGGTTTCGAGCACATCCTCTGACAAACTGGCCTGCTGCCTGCTCCAAAGGCAAAACAGACTGGCTGTCTGCTCTAAAAAGAGGGCCTATATCCAAACCTGCATCTCTGCGGCCTCTAGCAACATGGCTGAACTTTTCAAAATCTGAAAGTACCTCGCCAACCCTGTTGCAGTCTCAAACTCTCCTCTGCCATCCCTAGCATTCTTTGGCCTCTCATTTGATATGATATGCCATTGGTAGTGGGGTGTGGAGGGCCTGGGCCTGGGCCTGCAATCAGAGGATGGCCAGGTAAGCAGTGCAGGTTCTATTTCAGCCAGGAGGTCAGCAGGAGGAGAAAAAGCAGAAGCAACGAGAAAGGTTTTGAGGTGCTTGTGGAACCGGAGATGATTCTCCTCAAGTTTCAAGCAGGCAAGGAGGATGTTCCTGTGCTAGGCCACAGCTGAAGAAAGAGATCTACCACCAACTCGTTGCTTGGAGAAGCGACTGACCCTGAGGGAGTTGGAGGCGGATTAGCAAATAACTTGAGAACAAAGATATTTAGGAAGAGAGAGTTGAAGGTATTGAGGCCCCAAGCCCCAGAAGGCCTTCTGGACAATGCAGAGGGTTTTGAACTTAATCCTTGCCGCCACTGGGCGCCAGTGCAGAGAGTTCAGTCCTGGAGAGATACGATCCCTGGGCTTGAGGCCAAGGACAAGTCTTGCAATCCTGTTCTGGGTGAGTTGCAAAGGGCGGAGAGTAGAAGCAGGCAGACTTAGAAAGAGGCTGTTGAATAGTCTAGCCTAGAGAGAACCAGAGCTCTCGAGACAGTGAGATTCTGGGGAAAGGAGAGCAAAGGAAGAATACCTCTGAGGAGGTGCAGCTGGTAGTGCGACCTCTTAGAGACATCGGAGATGTGAGGAGAGAAGGAGAGTCTGGAGACGAAGATGACACCAAGGTTTTTGGCCTCACATTTAATCTCCAAAACTCATAACATCCTCTTCTCATTTACCTCTACTCTGCATCTTTTCCCCTCCCCTTCTTTCATGCCTCCCTTGGCTCCCATCTCCCCTCCCCGTCTACTTTTTTTTTTCTTCTTCTCCCATAACACCTGATCAAATTTCTAGACATGTCTCCTCTATGAAAGTATCCTCCAAACAGGTGCTCCCCTGCTCCTCCAGAACCATCAAGGACAACACTGTCTCCCTTGCACCAGCCTTGGCTGATTTCTGCAACCACTCCTTTGCCACTGGATCCTTCCCCTCACTTCTCAAGCACTCCCTTGTGCACCCACTCCTGAATAAACCTGCTGATCCTTCCTGTCTGGCGAACTACTGCCCAAATTCCACTACCCCATTCTTGGGCGAACATCTCCCGGCTTGTTCACCACACCAAATGTATTGGTTGCTTCCACGACCACCAGTCTGGCTTTAGAGCTGCCAGAGGCATGAAATCTGTTCTAATACTTCTCGATCTCTCCTCTGTCTTTGACACAGTCAACCATAAAACCCTGATAAAAACGGCTCTGTCACCCTTGGCATCGCGGAACTGGCTCTGGATTGGTTGACTTTCTTTCTCTCTGACCGACGGTCCAATTGGGCCCTTTCCTCTCCGCCATCTCACTCTCCACTTGTGGTGTTCTCAGGGCTTTCTCCTCTCGCCCTGGCTTTTTAATATCTACCTGGTCCCCCTAGCCCATCTGATCTCCTCCTTCACTCCTAATGTTCAGTGTCATGCACATCTTCCTCTCTCATTCCTGACTGCCTACCTGCTATTCAGGCATGGTACACGAACAACGATCCCTACATTAATTCCAGTAAGACAGAGCTCCTACTCTTAGGGACCTCTGCCTCCTCCTTTCCCCCACCCCCACACTCCCTCACCCCATTCTGGCCACCCTCCTTGGACCCCGCCCTCACCTTTGTGTGAAGCAGAGAACCTTGGCTTCATCTTCAACTCCTCCCTCTCTCCTCACATTATGGACCTTGCTAAGTAGGTCCACTTCCATCTTCACCTCCTCAGAGGCATTCGCCCCTTCCTCACCTTTCCCCAGAAACTAAATGTCTCCAGAGCTCTGGTTCTCTCCAGGCTGGACTACTGCGATAGCCTTAAACTGCCTAACTCTTCAGCTAATCCAGAATAGGGCTGCAAGACTTACTTCGCCTCAAGCCCAGGGACTGCATCCCTCCAGCCCTAACATTTCTCAACTGGCACCCGGTGGCTGTGAGGATCAAATTCAAGACCCTCTGCATCATCCACAAGGCTTTCTGGGGCCTGGGACCACGCTATATGCAAATCTCCCTCCATAAATGCCACTCCCTTAGAGCCTTTCGCTCGGCTACCTCCAACTCTCTGCAAATGAGATGCTTTTCCAAGCAGAGAGTGGGGGTAGATCTCTCCTCAACAGGTGCCTCCCTCTGGAATGGCCCCCCTGTCCCACTCAGACTTGAACTGGATCTCCTCCAGTTCCAGAAGCTCCTCAAGACCTTCCTTTTCTCTTCCTCCTGCCCCCCCCTCCTAATGTCACATCTGCCTGTGACTGGTAGCCTGTTTCCTTCAGGATCTTACATGGCAACCGGGCCACCCTCGGCCTAGTCTACCTCTGCACTTATTCTTGCCACCTCCCAACCTGCACCTGCCTTCAATAGCTCCCACGCCTACACTTAGCTGGTGGACTTGCACCCTTGTAGCCCCCAGCTCATTCACTTGCACTTAGCTGTGGACACCCCTTACTCTGTTCCTCCCCCCTGCCCTCCTTGGCACTCTCCTTTGCACGGGCCCATCCACTCAGTTTCTGCACTTCTCCACCTCCACTCTTGCTTACCTCACTAAAACAATTTGAATGTCGCAAGGCCTATTAGGATCGCTACACCATCTTCCTGTCCCCCGCCTCACTTTGCTGCGCCTCGAAACACTTGTCTATGGGTGCATTACAAATTAATAATAAAAAAAAATATTCAAATCCAATCACAGGAAAAGATTCTTGCCTCAGATTGTCTGCGCTAGCTAGGTCTCATAGCACCATGAATCCTTGTAGTGCCGTGCCGGGGCCTATTTGTGGATGAGGTCACGGCAGTGGCTTCTGAGTTGCCAGTGTTCTCAGTTTCAGGGAAGAATGTTGAATGTTCTTCGGGCCTTGGCCAAGGTGAGCAGAGACCTGCAGTGGTGGTCACAGAGAGACCACATACTGTGAAGGGCCCTACTCTGACAACCCTGGCCCCAACCTACTCAAGTCACAGATATGAGCCTGAAAGTCTGTGGTGTTCACATTGAAGACCTTACATTGAGAGACCCTTATGGTCAGGGACCTATAGTCCCCATCAGAGTGCTAGGAGCACATCAATTTGATTTGAGGGCGATAAGTCTTGCCCAAATCACCTACCACCCCTCTTTACCACCCCACTTTTGAGGCTTTAAGGTTAGTGGGTGAAGGTCACCCCCTGGCCCTCTTTGTATTTTACCCGTTTAATCCAAAGTGGAAAACCTAGTGCTTCACCTCAGGCGGAAATGCTCAAGAGAGCGTTGAACCAATGCCCCTCACCTAAGGGTATGTCTGGGTGTCGACGCTCATGACATATTGAACCAGAAATAAATGGACATGTGATAAGAACTAAGAAAGGACCATGTTTGAATTTGGAAGTGTATATTGTTCTGGAGTAGGCAGGGAAAAGCTAACAGGAAGTTGCATGAACTAGTGAGATGTTGAACCTCCATTTGGTTTTTAAGGAGAAGTGTGGTAGTGATGGCCAGCGTTGCAGTTAAGGTTTCAATGATGTCTGAAACTTGCAAGTCTTGGAATAAAGTTAGGCTTATTCAGCTCTCTGAAGACTAATTGGGTGATGTTTCTTTGGTTTTCTTAAAGAGTCTTGGTAATGTTTCCGCTGCACCAGTTTGTTGTTCCAGCATGCGATTTGAATTTGATGGCCATTTTATTATGGGTGCTCCAAAGGAGGTAGGGGTAGAGGAACGATTCCATTGGCTGGACCCAGTGTAGGCTCTCGGCTACTATGAATCTCTGATGAGAGAGGCCATGTAAGATGATAATTTGTCTGTTGGTTATGCTGGGTATGGTACCAAACATACCCTGTCATGGTGGATCATCCTCTGCAATTAAGAATGCTTTAAACTGGCTGGTAATGATGTGTCTGAAGGTGTCGAAGCTCATTCCTCCTCCCTATTGGGTTGGTGTTGGGTTCTTCTTCCATGATGGGAATATATGGCACATAAAAAGTCCCTACTAAAGGTGTCATCTTTGGAGGTCAGTTGGTTTTACTAACCTTTACATAAAGTGTTCCTACGTAATGATTACAAAAATGTCTTCTTGATTTGTCTTCCTCTTATGAGCTTGACTCTGTGGGATACTAGGTTAGGACTGGTTCTGAGGATTGTTTCTCAATTTGGAGCATGTGTGTTGATGCTCACGTGTGTTTTAGCACACATGTATGTTGGTTTGAGTTAATGCCCGCCCGCCCATGTTTTAAGTTGGGTGTGTTAAATGGGAATGAGGGAGGAGGGCGGGGCTGTTGTGTCCCTGGAAGCATGCATGAGGGACTGGGGGGGGAGGTGGGAATGCGTTTTCTGCTGTGTGTTGAAAGGAGGGCAGGTGTGTTCTAGTGTTATATAGTGCTTTCTTTGATGCACAGAATGTACTGAATTTCACTGAGGAAATGCTTAGAGAGTGACAGGGATTTGTGTGCATGAGTGAAGTTCCATCCCAGGCAGTTGAGAAATGTAATCCTGGGCAGTGGGAGCAAGTGGTTTCCTCCAGGGCTCCTGAGTGCCTGTCTTGTTCCTGTGTAACTACAGAACTTGTGAACAACCTACCGGATGTCCCATCGAGCATCCCTCCTGATGATTCACAGAATGTTGTGTAGAACTCTTAACTATAGATGGCTCTAAATAACTTAACGACGACTACTTTGTAAAGTTTACTTGTACTTGGTGTGACAAATTTTGGACACATGAGATAAAGGAATTGGTAATAATGATATATTTCAAGTATATTCCGTTAACATTTCCAACTGGAAGAACCTTTATCTCATAACGTTGACCGGGCTTCTGGTTGATGTACAGTTGCTCTTCAGTTGGTTAAATATAGTCGTAGCGTCCTATTTTTCTCTTAGATTTTTGGGAATCTAAAGCCTACAACTAATGAACAGTGTCTAGAACACCTAAATTTGATACACTAAACTTACAAATATATTCCTAGTAGTGCTGTCAGGATTAATGATAGAGTAGAGGTTATACCAACCACTGTAAACCCAATAAATGGAAAGGGCTAAATAAACCGTCAAAAGCCCAAGGCTTCTAAGAGCCGTTGCCTAACAACAATCAGAAGCCATGGATTAGAAATGCAGGTTAGAATAGCTGAAATGCCCCCCACACCTACCCGCCCGCTGGATTTCTCCTTTCCATCCGCTGTGCATATATGGATCCACTTATCCTGACCAGGGAGCTGCAATAGGGAGCCGCTTTGCCGCACACTAAATTTGTTTAAAAATGCACCAGATAAATGTTCCAAAGCTTACCTAGCAGTTACATCATGATCCTGAATGACTATTCAAAGAAAAATATGTTCCTAAAAAGGCTTAGCTGTCTTTGAAAGGGTAAACATAACTTTAGCGTACCCTAAAATAGGAAACTATTCTAATTTGGAAAAATTTGCAGAATACCAAATTTAAGTCCAAAAAGCATATATTTTCGTGTATGATAAATGCATTGGAATAGTTGCTGTCACTTTACCAAAGCCAATCAGGAATCTTATCCAGCCCTACTACGCCCTATAGGATCTGTTCATCAGAAAACCTCAGGAAACTGTTCTTGTTCTTCTTTGGACCTCTGTTGGATAGGCTGAAGTCGGGCTTCTCTAACCCCATATTTTCCTAGATGCCAATGCTTAGCTGGTGGCATCAGTGTCAAAAACTCTGTTTTGATCCTTCAAAATAACCAACCAGGTATCTCTTTCATTGACTCTCCATTGATTTGCATAAAGAAATGTACAGTGACCATCTGTGTCTCCTCCCCAAAACTGTATTCTAGGTCTCCCAGACCTGAGTCAACGCACTGCAAAGCTCAGGCTGCCCCCACAATCAAAGCCTGGTGTAGCAGGGGAGGTATTTCTCGTGTACACTTCATATATATTATTTTTAAAAGAAATGAACAGTTAACATAGTCATTAATAGTGATGTCAGAGTTCTAATCTCATGACTACCACAAAACGAGCTGCCCGAATAACATGGTTAACGTTGTGAATCAGTCACCTTTTTGTCTTTATATACAATTCACTTTTCGTAGTGGCTGAAAATTATATTGAAGCTTAAGGTGCATATCCAGCTAACTTTAAAATGTATTTTGTTCAATGGCTTGAAATTGGTACAATAAACTGAGTTATCAGTATGGGCTGAATTCCCTGTAAGGTGATTTCCATTTCTTTGTGAATGCGATAATCTCACAAGCCTTGCAGAATCCGTAAATTGAATTAATCCGTTTGTGCCCGCTTTTGGTGAAAACTAACACTGACTGTGTACTAGTGGTGGGCTGGAGCACCTGCGGACCTAATTCTGTGGAAGACCGGAGCACTGGTGGGGAGTGACGAGCCACCGGAAATCCAATGGTGCCGCGACGGACGTGAATCCAGCCCTTCAACTTAAGACAACAGATCCGGTGACAAGTAAGGACACGAAGCGATGTGCTCTTTATTTGCGGTCGAAGCCCTGAGTTGTGCTCTGAGGGGGCTGGGTGGTAGGATCGCCCTAGGGAGCTTTGGATGTGGTACATTAGACAGCTCTACGACCAGCAACGCAAAGGCCGCACAATCAGTGACTGATCAGTGCATCCCTTTCTTGCAACACGATTATACAGGGTCTGAGGAGCCCGCTCTGGTCCCCCAGGGCTACAGAGTCAGTGCATCACAATAAGAGAAGCCACTGAGCCATGGCCCGGGATGCTTTGGGGCCCGACACGTGGGCTGTTCACCTAGCCACTCATCCAACAAACTGCAAGTACGGGGCTGTGATAGACATGCATCAAAGGAGATCCTGAACGGACCCGAGCGCTAAAGGTGCGGGCAAACTGAGTAGCCCAGGCAAGTACATCCAACAGAATCTGAGTGGGAAGGCCAGTGGTGTAAGTGCACTCCGACAGCTCCGGGGATGGCCACGAGCTGTGTGGTCAACGCCAGTGAGACTGCACTAGCAACATACATCAGAATTTTCCGCTGGGGCCCTACTGTAAAGTATTGCAGGGTCACATTGAACTTGCCGACACCCACACCCCGAACGGATTGGCTGGCGCTTGGGGCCCAGGTGGAGAACCTGGTACTAAACACTGAGCGGACTGATAATGGTGACCGACACTGAGACTGCGAACATAGTGCTACATAAAGCCTGAACAAAGGGGACCCAGCCTGGTGCTGTGCCTGACGACCGGCGCTCAGGCAAACTATAGTACTGAGAACATCCTTATAGTTTTCTTGTGGACTGTGCACGAATAGTGGACCTCCAGATTGGTGCTGGAAGCATATTGAGCCCGCTAAGTGAAATAGAATGGCCGACAAATGCTGTGATACAAGCCACATGCTCCTAATATACTTGCGGCTAGCCTCAGAACCTTCAGACTCTGGGTTGCTCACTGCGATATCTCCGGTACAGTTGGGTCGATGGTTTACTGATAGTACCCAGCATGGCTCTTGAATAATCGAGGCAGAAAACAGTGTATTACGTGACAATCCCGAGTAATGTGGCGGGAGGCAGCTGGTGGCAGCTTTCCCCTACCCGATTGCAAGACAGGCATCCAGCAGGGGACAGTATGAGGAAGGGAGCCAGATCCAAAAATAAAGGCCCAATGGATACATACACCAGCACCACGACTAAGGTCTCGAACCCGACAGAAGCCCCGTCTGAAGAAGAACAGCCCCTTTGTTCAACACCACCAGCGATGACCACCTCCTTGCTGCAATGAAGAATGGCTTTATGGCAGTGATCGTGAAACTAGACGATCTAGTCTCCACCATCGGGTCAGTGACATCTAGGCTTGAAAAGGAAGGGGCTCGCATCACAGAAGTCAAAACTAGATTGAGCAAAACCAAAGACCAAGTCACGAAGCATGAACGTGACATTGCCCATCTACCGCAGGAGTTTGACAGAGTCTGGAATAAATGCAAGGATCTAGAGTCGAGAGCCTGCTAAAAACATTATTCAACTCTTCCAGAGTCTCTCAATACTTTTTGGTGGAAAGGGCGCACCGGGTCCTGGCACATATCCCCAAGACTGGTGCCCCCCCCCCACACTCCTTCCCCTCGCACTACCCTGGCTAAACTCTTAAACTACCGGGACATGGATCTAAACCGTCTCCGTGATAACCTGGGTATCACTGGTCAGGCTCTGGCGTGTCTGACCTCTTTCCTCTCCAATGGACCCTCCCAGGTCCAACTGGGGTCCTTCCTCTGACATCTTTTTCTCTACCTGTGGTGTCCCCCAGGAATCTAACCTCTCTCCATGGCTGTTCAAGCAATATCTGGCACTGCTTTCCCACCAGATCGCCGCTCTCTGCCCCAACTTTCAGTGCTATGCGGATGATACCCAGCTCATTTTCAGGCTACCGTCGGCCTCCTCCTTGCCTCCCCTCCTTCCCTCATCTCAGAGTGTCTGTCTGCTATCCAGGAATGGTGTGCCGCCAATGACCTCTGCCTTAATGCCAGTAAGACTGAGATTCTACTTATCGGCACACCCACTCCCTCCTTCCCTGCAGCTCTCTGGCCGGCCTCTCTTGGCCCTCTTCCTGCTCCTACCTGCAAGGCAAAAAACCTCAGGGTCATCTTCGACTCCACACTCTCCTTCTCACCTCACCTATCTGATGTCTCTAAGAAGTCGCACTACCAGCTGCACCTCCTCCGAGGTATTCTTCCTTTCCTCTCCTTCCCCCAGAAGCTCACTGTCTCCAGAGCCCTGGTTCTCTCTAAGCTGGACTACTGTAACAGCCTCTATCTTCCTGCCTCTACTCTCTGCCCTCTGCAACTCATCCTGAACAGGACTGTGGGACTTGTCCTTGGCCTCAAGCCCAGGGACTGTATCTCTCCAGGACTGAAATCTCTGCACTGGCTCCCAGTGGCTGCGAGGATTAAGTTCAAAACCCTCTGCATTGTCCACAAGGCCTTCTGGGGATTGGGGCCAAAATACCTTCAACTCTCTCTTCCTAAATATCTTCCTTCTCAAGCTCTTTGCTCATCCGCCTCCAAATCCCTCAGGGTCAGCCGCTTCTCCAAGCAACGAGTTGGGGGTATATCTCTCTCCGTGGCAGGGCCCTCCCTCTGGAACAGCGTTCCTGCCACCCTGAAACTTAAGGAGAACCATCTCCGTTTCCGGAAGCACCTCAAAACCTTCCTTTGCTTCTGCTTTCTCTCCCCCTCTCCCCTGCTAAATTCCTGACTGAAACTGCACTGAATCTGCAACTGGGCCACTCTCACCGATCTCTGGCCCTGGCCCAGCCACTCTCCCCTTGCACTGCCTCCCTTGGCAACCACTGCACTGCGGGGCTGTCCCTGTATCCCTACAGCCCCCCTCCCCTGCTCCTGTCTGCACTTACCCTGCACTTGCCACCAGCTGGCCCTTATTATTTATCCTGTTACCCTACTACCCCTGTACTGCACTTTCCCTTCTCCCTTTCCCCTTGCACTTTCCCTTCCCCCTCTGCCCATGCACTTGCGCGATCTGAATGGCACCTTGCCTAGTAAGATTGTTGTCACATCATATCACATATCATATCATGGCAAGGTAAAAAGATGCATTGCGGTATGAATCCTCAGATATACATATATATCCTGACATTGCCGCGAGTGTACTATCCAAACGCAAGTCATGACGCAGTTAAAAAGAACTGCTATGAATTTGTCAAGTACAATATGCACTGCTATACCCGCCGAAGCTGTGCATACAGCATGGAGGAAGGGCCCATTTCTTTGAAGATCCGGACGAGGCAACAGCATATATTGAGTCCAAGATATCCATACCACTACCCAGAAGAGATTGTGGTGGCGGGGGCGGCTTTTCCACAGGCAACAATGACCCGAATTTCATGGACACCGACTGACTCCATCTGGTAGCCTAGGCCCTTGCAGTGACTATGGTACAGGTAATTCAAGTCACTGGGTTGGCGGCAAGAAAGTGGCCATCTGTACACCTCTACAGACTGCACACAATGCACCCCAAGAGTGTTCAAAATGTTACTTTGTGATAAGGGTTTCATTGTCAAGTTGGGGTGATGTGGGTCCAGGGAAGGAATGAGGTTGCTTGCAATTGCAAATTTTCAGACTTTATAGGTTGTGTTCACAGTTGGTATGTTTGTTCTAGAAAAATAGTGCAGAGTGCTCCTCGAGTATATTGTTCGATCACATCCTAATGTTTGCCCTGGGGGGCTGGGTTTCAACTGTGTACACTCCAGACGTGTTAGGTACTGATATTACATTTATGTCATGGAACGTCCATGGGCTCAACCACCCTATTAAGGTACGAAGGGTTGCTGTATATATGAACAGGCAGGCTCCTAAAGTTGTGATGTTACAGGAGACGCACGCCAATGGGCCCATAAATGACTCATTCGCTAAGGCATGGGGTCCACAATGCTGCTACACCAAATAGTCATCACAGTGAAGTGGAGTGTTGACACTAATACATAGGTCAGTTCCATTCCAAGAGACCAAGCGCAGCATTTACCCACAGGGCAGATACGTCGTTCTATGGGGTGAACTAGCAGGTGTCGTCACCACCCTGGTATGACCCTCAGTTCTATGGCCAGATATTAGACCGCCTACTCGGGGCACCCCCACTCACATATTATCTGGGGGGGGACTTCAACTTGATATTAGACAGTCCTGGACAGATCCAGGACTGCACAACAGGACCTGACCAACGCAGGCCGAATGCTGTTAAGCGTGATCAGACACCTTGACTTGGCGGATATATGGCGAGTGCTAAATCCAACTACACGTGAATACACATTACTCAACAGTTCATGATGCACACTCGAGAATAGATTACTGGTTAATTCCCTCCTATTTTATACCACAAGTGGAAGGGTGAAGGATACTTCCCTGCACTATTTCAGATCACTCTCCCATTGTCTTGACACTGAAGTGGAGCAGACACTACCCCACGTCCACTTTGGCGCATGCCCCCTGCCTGTCTGTCTGACCTGATCTTCCTTGAGACGTTACTCACTGGGTCGATTAAATTTTTCCAATGGAATGACGGGCTGTACAACAACACAGCACTGTCTAGGAGGCCTAAAAGGTGTGGGTTAGGGGCAAGATCATCTTCATTGCGTCTGGGGCGTTGAAGGAAACTAGACGTGACATGGGAAGGGTGGAAACCAACCTTAAACTGGAAGTGGAATACGGTAATACACAGAATCGTGCCCTTCTCTGTTGCATTAAAGGGAACCTTTTGAAGTTCAGGGCATTTGATGACCGGGAGGTTCAACTGCTCTATATTTCTGTGCGGGTAAGAAGATACAGGGAGGCGGATAAACCAGGACAACAAATTGTCGAACGCATTCAAGAGTGAGTCCGGGGGGGGCAACACATTACTGGAATTCTTAACGTTTCCAGCACTACCCTAAATGACCCTGAAGCAGTAAAAAACGAATTCCACAGGTTTTATGAAACCTTATATTCCAAGTCGGACGACTGCTCACCCGCAGAACTTGAGGCGTACCTAGATGAGATACCACTTGCAGCACTCTTAGCTGAGGCCCGATTGGCCATTACCCAACCGCTATCCACTGACAAGATAATTTAAGCCATTAAATTGCTTCCGTCTGGCAAGGCCCCTGGCCCTGATGGTCTAGACACTGAGCTGTACAAAGAACTAAGCTCCAGGCTTGCTCCAAATTTACTTCGAATATGGGAAGAGTCGCATCAGACCGACAGACTTCCCCCCCATCCCTCTCAGAGGCAGTAATTACAGTTCTGCTGAAACCCAATAGACCTGCTTCCAACATGGGCTCATAAAGGCCATTGGCTCTGATTAATTCTGACACACAAAAAAAAGCCACCTCTTTTGAATCCAGAATCCAAGAAGCACAATCTCACACCAAAGAGATCTTCTCTATCTTTAGGGACCTAGCGACCCCCACCGCCACACCACAAAACCTCAACAAAGACAAAACCTGGTGTGTAGGAATCCACACAGCCATGCTTACTAAAATCAACACACTTCAAACCAAAATTGACTCATCCAGACAATCATTAAAGACTGCTTCACCCCCGCCACCCGCTCCACCCTCACCCAGAGACCCTTGCACTCCCTTCTCTTTCAGTAAGATTGAAGAGAAGGACATGATTAATATCATGAAATCCATCAAGCCATCCAAGTGCAAAGGAGACACATGCCCCGCCAGAATCATCAAAGAATGTGCCAGCACACTAGCACCCTTCCTAACAGCTTTTGTAAATGCCTGTTTTGCCACTGGCAAAGTTCCAACCAGCCTCAAAGAGGCTTGGGTACGCCCATTACTTAAAAAACCTACTTTAGACCCAACTTCTCCCAACAACTACAGGCCCATCACCACGGTACCCTTTTTGCTCAAAATACTGGACAAAGCTGCATACCTTCAGGTGCAAAAATTAATTGAAGACAACAAAATCCTGTTGATTTAGGGGTGCGCCAATCAGGCTTTCGTCCAGGACGTGGGACAGAAACTGCGCTTTCGGACCTAATAAACCAGATGGATGAGACTAGACACCGGCAAATCGGCCCTCCTTCTCCTCCTAGATCTCTTTGCAGCATTTGACGCATTGACCACAAGGTCCTATGCCACGACCTAACGAACACAGCCAAATTCTCACCAGAAGCCACTGCGTGGATATCTTCCTTCTTGCAAGGAAGAACCACGCAAGTCTTCTCAGACTCTGCCTCGGCCTTGTTAAGATGGATTTCTGAACTCTGTCCTGGAGGGGCAGAGGTTCAGAAGGCCAGCCTAGTTTCTTGGAACAGGGTAACCTCTGGACAAGCCAGACCAATCAGGGTAGCGATCGCGGCGGTCAAGACTAGGACTCAAGAGGGGTGAGGGTGACTGAAAGCCTACAATGAGCACACACAGCAAGGACACTTACAAATTACTCCAAGCAGGTGTTATATTAAAAATATATACACATTTATTACAAGACCTTTGTAACATTGACCGTAGTGAGAAATCACAATAAAACTCCAGCAAACCAACACATACCAAACCAATATAATATATATACAAATACAAACGAGTCTAACGAGTTAGATGCACGAAATGTGTAGACCACCTAGATGGGGAGGAAAACAGGCAGTGCGAATAATAATTAGACCCAGTCCGCCTTCAGAGGCACCTAACTAAACGGAAGTCCAAGCCCTACGAAGAGTGGAGCCTTGTGCTCAAAAGTACCTGCACACGCTGGTGCCAACGGGCAAAAAGGTGAGTCTCTTCGAGGGAATCAGGCAGTTTAGTTCAGTAAACAAATGAAGATGAACAGAGCTCCGCGACTCGAGCGCAGCCTCCACTGTGGGCAGAAGCAGAGCGCGAGTACGGAAAGGCGTGCTGTTAGACACAGCGGGGAAAAGCTATGGGCTCCTGCAGGAGGGCGACCAGTTCCTAGCGATGCTACTCACCGGTCCCCGATGCAAGCAGACCCAGGCTTCGCCGCGTCAGTTTTAGTGCTGGCAGGTTCAGATAGGAGCAGGGGACGTGTCGTCGTGTAGATTCCGCAGCAGCAGAAGTTGAGTTGAGGGCGTCCCAAACGCAGTGAACCGCACAGTTTGTTACCACAGCAGGGCAACGGAGCGGCCGTGTGTATTTCAGCCAAATGTACACTACTCACTTCAGACCTGGGAATGCCAAGTGTACGAATCGTGTGAGAGTGACAAGGACTCGTAATACAACACAACCTGACGGCGGTTACAGAGCAAGACTCGTGGGTAGGCTGGTCAGTCTGCTGGATGGCCCAGAGACACTTCCGAAGGCTTACGTGCAGGAGATGGTGAAGATGCCGAGAATAGTTGTTCCCACTATTCCAAGGGTCGAAGTACCAGTACAGGCCTTCTCTTTCGATCAGAGGTAGAAAGGGTTTCACAAAGCGACAGCAGTGCAGAGGAGCAGTCCTTCAGTGGGTCACCAGAGATTCCTCGGTTCAGCCTCGTGGTTGCAGGATACTTGGCTCCTGTATTCCTTTGTTCCTGAGAACTCAGGAGATCGACATGGTAGTGGTGTTTCCAGCACCCTCTTATCCACGGTTCCCTTCGCGCCAAAACGGAGGGGACCCAATGGGAGATCTGCCCACAAAACACTCACACCATACATGGACCTATCACGGACCACGGAGGTCCCAGGCAGTCACACCACCCTAGACTCTCTGGCACCCAGGATGTGTATTGGGATCAGACATCCCAGCCCACATCCTGGAGGCACACACAAGGCCTGTAGAAGCCCGCGAACGCATTTGTATTTCGCGGGAAAGTACATGCCCAAATAAGGAAGGCCCTGGGTCGGCTCGACCTGTGGAAGGTGGGGGCCAGGCCACCATTTTGGGCTAAGCGCGAGAAACACGCTTAAACGCCAAAAGGAGTTCAAAAACACAAAGAAACGATCGCTGCCACCAGTCCCATCCGTGATTCACTTGCACCGTTCGATAACAATCCCAAGAGAGTATCTAGGGCCTATAGTAGACTAGAGACCCGAAGAGAGCAGTAACTTAGCTTACAGTGCCCTCTTGTGCCATGTTGCACGAAAGCTGCAACATGATAAAGAAACTACGGAAAACAATGTTTCCCAGTACTGACTGTCTTAAGGGCATGTCAGTTTCCCCGTAAGAATGGAGCGAAAGCCCAGAGGAGTGCGGCAGAAGGCTGCACTTCTCTGGCAAAGTCTAGATCATGGTGAAAACAACAGCAAAAAGTTTAGGGGTTGCCACATGGAAGGAAAATTACCCACAATTAAGAAATCTTTCCTAACAGGCCTCCCCCACGATCATCCACTGTGGGGTCCCACAAGGATCCTGCATCTCTCATACACTCTACAACATGTTCACACGCCCCCTCTTTCTCATTCTGGACGCACTAGGCATCTTGTATGCTAATTACGCAAACGACACACAGATCCTCCTTGTCCTATCAGGACACTATGACGCCGACTCCACAACGCTAAATTACATAACACAATCCAAACCTGGATCGCTGAAAACGGGCTACTACTATTTGGCACCAATGAAACACTCAAGAACTTAGATCCTAAGTTCAGTCACTTTAGCATCGACAATATCAAAATCCCAGTTGCCAGCGCAGTAAAAACTCTAGGAGTCTACATCGACTCCAAACTATCAATGACCAAGCATGTCCGTGCTATTGCCTCTGCTGCAGCCTACCACGCAAAACTCATTGCAGCAGCTAGACCCTTCTTATCTAAAGAAAACTCCATTACCATCGCCCAAACCATCACTGGATCAAGACTAGAATACTGTAATGTCCGCTTCCTAGGAACTTCCTCAAAGAATCTGGCTAAACTACAGGTCATTCAAAACAATGCCCTACGAGCAGCTCTAGGCATCCCAAAAAGACAGCACATCAGACGCTAGGAAAGAAGCACACTGGCTACCTAGCAAAGAGAATAATTTTCAAAGCCCTTGCACTCGCACACAAATGTATTCACCAAACCGCTCCCACCTACCTGTCTGAAAAAATCCACCCCATCCTCACAGACCTACCGGAACACCTTATGCAAACATGCTCACAATTCAAGAGAGCTCGAGCTGGTGGCACCATCTTCCCATACCTAGCAGCTACACAATGCACTGCCACCAGCACTCCTAGGTGAATGCTCTCACCTAACCTTTAGAAAAGCTGCCAAAACACTACTCTTCACATAACTGCGTCATATCGCAGCTATTCAACCCCAAATACCTGAATGCATATTGTAATGTACTCTCCTGCCTAAATGCATTTTTGTATTTGTACTGTAACTAAATTGAACTACAAGTAACAGTGCCGCGATGCCCTGGGGCTGCCTGTGCGCTATACAAATGCAAAAATAAATAAAGATATTTACCAAGCTATTAGCTACTAGACTCCTACCACACGTGGCAAAACTAGTGCATCCTGATCAATCAGGGTTTATCACTGGACGGTCGACAGCATTTTACTTGGGTAGGTTATTTGGCATAATCTCACAACTCAACCCGAATGCACAATCCGTGGCGGCCTCACTGGATGCAGAGAAGGCTTAAGATTCGGTATTGTGGCAGTTCCTGTGTTCTGTTTTACGGTGCATGGGGCTGGGAGAATTCTACATCCAATGCGTTTGCCTTTTGTATTCCTCCCCAGCTGTTAATCTGCACTGGGACCACACTATCCCCTATGTTTCTGCTTGGACTAGGCACGAGGCAGGGATGCCCGATATCCATGCTGCTGTTCGCACTCACCATAGAGCCGCTGGCATGCATCATGCGCCTCAAACATATACATTGAGGAGTACGTGTGATGGCCCAACTCACATTATATCACTATACTGACAACTCATTGCTATATATATGGAATCCAGCTACAAACCTTGCCCCAATATTTGACAAGGTCTGCAAATTCACCATCTATTCTGGATACCATATCAATGGAGCTATGTCTGAGCTGTTCCATTTGAATGAAGCTACCACTCGCCCTCCGGACTTGGCAGGACTTCGACCCGTTCCAGATAAACTAAAGTATTTGTGCATAATTGTAACACGTCAGCACCACTCATTGCTAATTGCAAATCTTGGAAAATATATGCAAACTTTGCAAAACAAATTGAACGTGTGGACTAGGCATCCAATATCTCTATACAGCAGATTGTCCCTTTTTAAAAATGGTTCTTGTCCCCAAATTATATTATTTCATTTGCATGGGGGGCTTGGACACCGCGGTTGAGATAGGAGGCCATGACCAGACCATACGAACAGGGGGGGAGGTGGGGAGGGGCTCCAAGCCCCGGACTTTGAGTTATACTATGAAGTCACACAGGCGCCATTCGCCGGTTACTGGTACTCCCCAGATGAGTCCACTACATACGGGCCTGGAAGAATATAGCGTGTCCCCGGCTAGCCTACATACTGTAGTTCTGGCCAACCAACACACAGACACATGCATGTTCCATCCACTCTGTACGACTGTGAATGCCTGGGCCAGGATATTTAAAAGGTTGGGCATTACTGAGCCTTATACTGGGGCAATACCACTCTGGAATTGCCTGGGATTCCCTCCGACATATGATGAGGCTATCCAGAGAGGTTGGGATCCTGAAGACACTCTGACATTACATGACTTCTTCCCTAGGGTTCCTTGTCACACATGCAGACTTCTCTGACATGCTGGGTACAGGATCCATCAAAAACCTCCAATATTATAGACTAAGAGCAGTAGTCGGGGAGCACTAGCCATCCTTTCCAAAAGAACACGACGAATGTGAGGCACTGGGCATGGTGGTAACAGGTGGGATAACCATGGGCTGGTCTCCAGGTTATATAAGAAATGCCAAGAAGCACAGCACCAACCTGTCCTTCAAATGAAAAGTCTCCATCATTTGCTCAAACAGCTCTAAGTGCTCCCAAACAGAATACTTAGCGTTCTTATGATAAGGCGTGATAACACTCCTTATTGCCTTTATTTGCTTCAATGGGTCCTTAAGCAAGGCCCTTTTTGCCTTATTGGCCTTTTTGGTTCGGGTAACCCTGGTCCATTCATCCTCTGACTCAGAGGCACTGCTCCCAGAGGTTCCTGTCTGATCTTCCAGGTTTTCCCGGATTCTGCGAGCCTGGGAATGGCTGGCAGAATGTGGGGACCTGGTCTCCTGTGTCTTGCGCCGTTCAGAGGAGTCTTCAGATTCCTCCTTGCTGCCAGGATTTGATGGGTACCCCCCCCACTGACCTAACTGGGCAGAAGTTTTCAGGATGCCCTTAATGGGCCTACTCTTCTGGGTTTCCCCACTAAATTGCACTGTGCTTGGGTGCCCATACACGGATGCCTGACCCTCCATTCCTGGGAGGTACTGGCCTATGAGCCCCATACATCTGGTTGGATAGTAATCTGCCAACCCCGTGGCCCTGGGCTCATGTGCGCGAGGGGACATGGGGGTGGCAGAGTCCAGGGACTGAGAGATATGAAGGCCTCTGGTTCTAGGGCTCCTGAGGTTATGCTCAGGAGTCTCCCTCTCCCAGCGAACCTGGTCTCTATCCGCCCCTGCTCCCTGTTGCAATGCAAGAGCCTGCGCTTTCAGTTCCTCAGTTAAGGCCTTACTCGACTCTATCAGTCTCTCCTGCATCGCTACCTGTTGCCAGAGAGCCTCATTTTCTCTCTGTGCCTCCTGATTGGTCCTGGAGTACTGGGCCAGTCTTTGCTGCAGGAGGGTTACCTCCTGAGTCCCTTCCCTACTGGCCTGCTCTTTTCTTGCCAGTGCCTCCTCCACCCTCCTGGTGTGCTCTAACAAGTTCTGGTGTTCTTTTTGGAGGTCACCCAGTCCCTGGAGGGCCAGGTGATTTTCTTCCATTTTCCTTTTTAAGTGGCAGACTTCCTGGCCTA
This sequence comes from Ambystoma mexicanum, assembly GCF_040938575.1. NCBI lineage: Eukaryota > Metazoa > Chordata > Amphibia > Caudata > Ambystomatidae > Ambystoma > Ambystoma mexicanum. Next base: position 1,398,765,646 of record NC_090922.1, read on the forward strand.
AGGTATCCCTTTCCTGACCAAGAGCCTGCATTTGTGTCGCCAGGTCGTCCCTCTGCCTTTGAAAGGCACCAGCTTTCTGGCGTTCTTCATCAAACTCTGCCTGGGTATCCAGGTCTTTCAAAATCAATTTGTTGCTTTCCTCATTCTCTCTATCTAGTTGGATTTGCAGGGTGGCTACCTGCTCTGTGCATGCCCTGTTGAAATTGATCTGTTGCTCCAGCTTTTTCCTGCTCTGCAGCAAGGAGTCCAAACTGTCTTGGTGCTCCTTCTGCAAAGCCAGAATTCTGGTATCCTGGTCTGCCTTTTCCTGTTGCAGTATATCCATGTCCTCTTTTATTTTAATGATATACTGCCTACTATCATTTTCTGACTCCTGGCTCCTCTGCAGCCTCTGCTCAGAAGAGTCCAGATCAGATTGGGCCTTCTGTAATGCCAGCAGTTGCCTACTCGCCAGATCTTGGCCTTCAGCACATTTGTCCTGCATGGCTCCCATATGTAAATATAAATATGTCGCTACCCTGGAAATCTTGTTGTGCTCATCCTTGGCCTTAGGGGCCATATATAGTTCACTCAGGGCCACATGTAAGGGACCCTGGTCTCTCCATTTATCTGACCCTGTTTCAGTGATCTGGGGTGCGATTGCCTGCAACCAGACCGTCTGGTCCTGATGAATCCACTCACCTCTCACAAATAGCTTATGTAAGAAGTGCTCTCTGGCTATTTTCATATCTACCAAGGTCGTCATTCTGGAATTTGAGTTCCTTCCTGACTTACAGAAGTTTGTATTTTATTTTTGCAAAACAGACCTTTTGCTTAGAGCGTTCCTTTGAGGAGTGCTTTACAGCGTAACACAGCATGGTGATCCGACCGGATATGTGTATCTGGTCAGCTGGCACACTGTATTAATCTGCACAAGTGATAGATCTAACCCAGACGTCCGGCTCGAGCCCCCAATTTTGTAAGAAGATTCAATTCAACACTACAGCTAAGTCAATGCCTAGTCTGGGATACTGAATGGAAACCTCAGAGGTATTCTTCCCTTCCTCTCCTTCCCCCAGAAGCTCGCTGTCTCCCGAGCCCTGGTTCTCTCAAAACCGGACTACTGTAACAGCCTTTATCTTAATCTGCCTGCCTCCACACTCCGCCCTCTGCAACTCATCCAGAACAGAACTGCGAGACTTGTCCTTGGCCTCAAGCCCAGGGACCGTATCTCTCCAGGACTGAAATCTCTACACTGGCTCCCAGTGGCTGCGAGGATAAAGTTCAAAACCCTCTTCATTGTCCACAAGGCCTTCTGGGGCCTGGGGCCTAAATACCTTCAACTCTCTCTTCCTAAATATCTTCCTTCCCGAGCCCTTCGCTCATCCGTCTCCAACTCCCTCAGGGTCAGCCGCTTCTCGAAGCAACGAGCTGGGGGTAGATCTCTCTCCGCGGCAGGGGCCTCCCTCTGGAACAGTCTTCCTGCCCCCCTGAAACTTGAGGAGAACCATCTCCGGTTCCGGAAGCACCTCAAAACCTTCCTCTTTGCTTCTGCTTTCTCTCTCCCTCTCCCCTGCTAATTCTTCTCTGAAACTGCACTGAATCTGCAACTGGGCCACTCCCACCGACCTCGGTCCTTGGCCCAGCCACTCTCCACTTGCACTGCGGGACTGTCTCTGTATCCCTACAGCCCCCCCTTCCCAGCACTTGTTCTGCACTTACCTTGCACTTGCCACCAGCTGGCCCTTTTATTTATTTATTCTACTTACCTTGTACTGCACTTCCCCCCTCCCCTTCCCCATGCACCTCTCCCCTCCCCCTCCCCCTGCACTTGCGCGATCTGAATGACACCTGGCCTAGTAGGATCGTTGTCTGTCTTCCCCTTGTTCCCCCCTCCCTGCCTCGTCGCGCATTGAAACACCTGTGTATAGGCGCGTTACAAATGCCTTATCATATCATATCAACCCTTATTGATATATCTTTATGTCCAGTTCATGAGTTCTGGATGACTACCCCTATATAACACCCCTCTCTTGGAATCCCCCTGACCCCACTGAGCCAAGAAGTAGTTCTGTTTTGAAAGTTTAAAAGGTTTATTTGAAAAAATAAATTAAACAGTATATATATATATCACACTTTTATAATGAATTAATAATTGAATATCACACTTAATCTGAGCAGTAATCAATAATGGATAGTCTGGCACTAGCACACTTCTTTATAATCAATGATGAGTGGGTATAGGATGGATAAGATAGCAACAATACTTTTCTGGTTTCAAATAGATGCAATGTGGAATGAAAATGCAGTATAGAAAATAACTTGATATGATTTCAGCAAAAGACAATGTAATCACTTTCTTGGGCAATTCACCCCCACCCCTTTATGCAATGTAAGGAGATGAAGAGGAGAGCACTCAGTTCTTAGGAATGCAATCAAATAGAATTCAGTTCAATTCTCCCCCAGCAGCTTATACAACAGATAGGAGTTTTGAAACACAGGCCCAAAATGCTTTTATTTGTGCTGGCAATGAAGTGAGGAATATGCTGAAAATGGTTTTAATTCCCTTTAGGAGGTTCAGGGTGAGTGAAAGATACTAGGGATGAGTGCAGGCTCACTTTAGCAATGATTCAGGGATGGTGATTAAGAGGCAAACGAAATTTTTGGCAAAGGAAAGCAAGGAAGCTGCTGTTTTCACACGTGGCTGGATTTTTAACCAAATCGCGAATCGCGGCAAAATTCGCGAATGCGTTAATCACGATTACGGCAAAAGTATAAGGAGTAGCAAGTCGGTTCTAGGTTCGTTGAAAAGCTAAGATTCTAAGCTGTCAGAGGAAAGTTAAACCAAACGGTTCCAGAGATACGGACGATTAAATAAAGGTAGTTTTTCGGATTTTAAGTAAACTCAAAATGACAAGTGACAGCTATGCAGCTGCAGAATTGACAAGTGACAACTTCTAGGAGGCAGTTCTGGTTAGATTAAAATAGTTTGGATTAGATTATTTTAAGTAAGAGATTGGTTCTGCACAGTTCTGCTAGGTACTCACAATATATTTTTGAAATAGGCCTCGCCACGGATCTGGTCAGGTTTTGGACTGGACTCCGGTTCTGGTCTTGGCACTTCACAGTGATCTGGGTCAGCTCTCTGGTTCTGCTAACAGCGGTCTGGGTCACTCTGGATCTCTGGCCTCTGGTTCTGGATACTGCTCTGCCTTCTCTGGGTACAGCACTGCTTCTGGATCTTTCTGCACAGCTTTCTCTGGACACAGCGCTGATCTGCACGGCCCCTGGATGCTGCTACCGCTGTTAGGTTTGCTGGATGCTGAGGCCTGCTGAGAAGAGTTCTCAGTTTGTGGGTTTAGGTCCTTGCTTTGAGTTCTGAATCAAGTTCTTTGGAGTTTTAAAGTCTAAGTGTTGGATCTGGTCTCTTCTGGATGTTGTGTGGTCCGGCAGAGCGCGTTGCAGCAACTGGATTTGAATGTCCTCTCTAGCTTCCAGTGGCTCTTTTTATGTCTTTTGAAAGTGGTTGTGTGTGCAGCATCACTAGCCAGCCCCTCTCTCAACTGCCCATTGGTCAAGCTTTCCGCACTGCTTTGATTGGGGGAAGGAAATGTGTGTCATGGGGATGCTGTTTTATGGTCTGCAGAAAGGATACTCCCATGTCAAATTGCACACAAATCTATATTTGACCCAAATACATATTTGCACAGGTACACATTTGTTTAAAATTACATGCACCCATCACATATCACATGAAGTATACTCTGTTCAAACTCTGCTCTTCCTGGGGGCTTGCATTCAGAAATGGCAACATTTTGTGCTTTTTAGTGGGTTTTGCAACATCGGATTTTTCTCCAGATTTATGCACATGTACACCCCCCTCCCACACATATCTCAGTAACTTTCCAGGTCGCTAGCTTAAACACAGAGTATGTGGTGTCAATAAATAGCGGGGTTTTGCCCCAGAACATCACACAAATTCCCAACGCGTCTTAAAACGTGCACAGAAAAATCACAAGAATTATGGTATCATTTAGCTAATTTTGACAAGTCCGCACCATGAGTTATACATCTTTCTTAAAATCATATTCTGGCCAACAGGGGTGTGTCTTCCCAGGTCACATGGTGTAGAAACCAGTTTATCCAGTTTCTGCCAAGCTCAGAGACCCTGCCCCTCCCAGCTTCTGCCAAGAGGAAGCTATTTTACGCCCCCCTAATAAACCATCTGCCTGAGTCAAGGAAGGGCTTTGTTCAACCTCCTGCAGTCTGTAGGTGCTCCACCCCTAATCCAATTATCAGAGAGATGGCATATCCTTTTAGTGTGGGCAGCAGAAGGCAGCTAGGCCTGGGAACTGCTGTGGATCCAGTTTCACTCCAGTTGGGGGAAGTTGTCAGGCAGAATTCAGTTCCTTTAAGCCAGAATTTAGCTAACATGTCACTTTTTGTTCCCAGTTTAAATCAAACATACAATTTTTACACATGCAGCTAAAACACTGATTCTAAGTTCTAAACTATGACATTTCAACAGTGACAAACTATGTGACACTCAAAAGTAGGTCACTCAGTTAATTTAAACATTTTCGATTTTTGGTAGTTTTAAATCCAGTTTCAGTTAGGCTGCTGCAGACCTGCAGAGCTCAGCCAGTCTTGTTATGAACATTGTTTTGGGGCTCTTCAACTTCCCAGATTTTGTATGCACACATACTTCATTCTGCCAGATGTCTGCTGGTGTTCAGTGAGATTTCTGGATATGTTGCAATGTTTGAAATAGGCATTTTGAGCTGGCATTCAGGGAAACAAAAGGTGATTTTAAAGTGCGGTTTTTCCTTTGGCACACATTTCACTCATGGCACCCCGGCCCATCCTGCTTGCACTGGTGGGTGGCAAGTTAGGCAACCATTTTAGTGTGCACAAACTGCGTGGTTCTCCTGGATTTTGGCGCACATGTGGGCTTTTTGGCCATCTTGGATTTTCTAAGCCCACAGCACCAAATGTTGCAGCATGATAGCTCAAACGTGGGTCAGGACACCCAACACACTTCCCCCGCTACCCTCAGCGCTTCTTCCAATTTTTTCCGCTCCTGTGTCTCTACTACAATTCACAGCCTATACTCTATCCTAGCGGGAAAAAGGCACAGGCTTCCATTTCTCCCTCATTCTCAACCCTCCCCCATCTCTACTGGCTGCTGGCCTCACTCTCTCTCGTTCCTCCATCCTTGATCTCTCTGCTACATTAGGAGTGAGGGAAGTTATTCCCGTTCTGCTCTCCATTCTCAACCTTTCTTTGGCCCTAACCTTTGAAGGGGTTATCTTTACACTGTCCTCAATATCCCATTATCTAGGAATTGTAGCTGATGGAGGCATTACCTGAATGAGTCTCGTAACCACTGTAGTAGCCACTAGAGAAAAAAGAGGTTCAAATTCAGGGTCTGTATACCCTTCTGCAGTTGCTAAGGCATAGCGCTCATATGGGGGCGGTGCAGAAGGAATTCCCTCGCCTTCCTTTTTTGGCCCTTCCTCTGAGATTTTAACATTATGGGCCTTCTTGCCTTTCTCATACAGCCTCCTCCATAGCTCTAAGATGTGTAACCATTTCTCTAACTTCGAACTCCTGTGCCCTGAAGTTAAGAAAGTATGCAGATATTCCAATATCCCCTTATCATAGGTCCCCTCAGTAGGCTAAGAATTGTGCACTTTACCCTTAGTTTCGCACAGCCATTCCTTGTTATTCTTTAAAATGTTTACCTTATAGCCAGGAAGTACCTGATACAAATGATTCAATGGAGTCTCCATACTGTAACCATAGTCCAAATTTTAACAATATCACTTCAGAATAAATTACCTAAAACACAGAAACCGAACACGTGGCACAAAATTTAAACCCAAAGAACCCTTCCCCTTTCCAGTTTCTTAGTCGTCCCCCACAATTACTCACCTGCCTTACTCACTTTCACCGCAATCACTTTAGTTATACTTCTTACTCTTACACAAAAGACAGCAGCTTTATTAAAAAAACATATGCCGGCCAATATCTCTGAGATGTCTCCTTCACTCGAGCATAAAAGTAGCTCTATGTTTTCACTACAACACTGCTCCTCTCGTCACTTCATCACTAGTACAGTATTCTCTACTAGAAAACTGTCTTTTCCTGACTACAGGAAAATACCCTTGTATCACTGAAAGACGCAGGAGACCCTGCATTCTGGGCTAGGATATTAATATAGTAAATTAGCCCAGAAGAAACAGTCCCGAGGAATTTAATTTATAAACAAAGTATCAAAAGGAATTTTATTGAACCTGATACATCATTTAAACAAACAAATTAACTGTGACTTAATCAGCACTTTACAGATTATTTACATTGCTAGGGAATTAACCATTATGAACATTTCATACAATTGACAATAAATCGTACACTCATTTGTCCACAGACAGCCACCATGCATACAACAATTCATAAAAGTTCTACCCAAAAACAATAAATATGTGGTAGGACCTACAAAAAAACATCACTGACAAATTTGATTTTTATAAAGTGCATTCAATGTACAGGACCATAAAGTTATACCTAATGTGGTCTACTACTGGAGTAGATCAATTAGGTGTACAACATGATCGCATCCCCAATTGAGAAATTGGGGATGCGATCATATTGTACACCTAATTGACAAATCAAATGTGTCAGTGATGTTTTTTAGTAGGTCCTACCACATATGTATTGTTTTTTGGGGAGAACCGAAACATTGGCTGAATTGGCTGTCTGTGGACGCATGAGTGTATGATTTATTGTCAATTGTATGAGTGTATGATTTATTGTCAATTGTATGAAATGTTCTTAATGGTTAATTACCTTTTAATGTAAATAATATTTTTAAGTCACAATTAATTTGTTTGTTTAAATGATGTATCAGGTTCAATAAAATTCATTTTGATACTTTGTTTATAAAGTAAATTCCTCTGGACTATTTCTTCTGAGCTAATTTACAGGAAAATACCCTTCACTACTTTGATTAGCCAAGAAAAGCAAGGCAAGGGCTCCGTCTGCACAGTCAATACAAAATTAAGGGTGCCAAGGGTATACTTCTGGAAGGTATCTACGGGTGGACTTACAATAAGATGCCACCTGACCCCTAGGGGGGAGCTCCAGCCAATCAGACAAACAAACTGACGGGCATCAGGACAACCCTCACAATAGACGTGCTAGTGGGGGATACCACCTCACACCTCTAAAATAACAAACTAGGTAAAATATTTACAAAGGATTTACAGCATAAAACATATCAGTCACTCCTTCCAAGCATTGACCCTTTCAGTCCTGTAACCTCGGCTAACTCCACTCACACATTCTGATTCTACCCTTACCAAACCCCTTAAGTCAAAGCAACAACCATCTTTTTCCCCCAATACCCCACTTGCTTTACCCTTAAAATGTACACTCATGTGAAACCGAAGCACTCCAAAGTGCTGCTCCCTCAATTCACCATGCACAGCTGGACAACAGTACCACACCTCTGGGGAACAGACAGGCCTTTAACCAATATGGCACCCGTAAACCTGTAAACTGGGCACAGAAGACTGGCCCCACAGAGAGGCGCTGCAGCCAAGTTGTACGGACAGGAAAACCCCAACTTCTCAGAAAGCCTGGGCTCCTACTGCTGGCTTGCCAAATGTTGGTGTGCACCTCGAAATACCTTAACCCAAAGCAGGCCCACCACTTAATAAGCGAGTGCACGTTTGTACAAGCAAGTTTATTGTACAATCAGCAAAGAGAGGCTGGATGATTCTATAGAGTCAAACTAACCCGAGTCTCTCAGAACCACACAAGGTGACATATTAAATATATTCTTGCAACAGTTAAAACACTGCCATATATTTTATTACAATCCACCACCCACTTGTGATTGGGTTCTCCAATTCCCGCACTCTCATTGGTCACATAAATCTTAACTACCATCTTCAGCTCCTGTTTACAACATTCCCTCTTTTAGGATTTGTCCGTGATAGGTCGTGACATCATCACATTCATATACAAACCTCATTTATTACTAGTCCCAGCTAACCTGAGAACTTCTAACCCTAAACATAATTGCACATGGTTTACAAGAACACTTCAAACAATATAAAGATACGACGAATAAACAGGTTCTCTTTGAATGGGAGTTAACCATCCCACCCACCCTGCCTTGCTGGCATCATTATAACTTTTGAATCAAAACGACTACCAGTTCAACATGCATGGCCTCTGGTCACATCCTGAGAAAGAAACCTGTGAAGTATCAGCCACTCTGGCCTCAAGCTTTACTTCACCCCAAGTTTATTGTTGGTCAAAGCAAATGGCTGTATCCCCCTGAACAAGAAATAACAACCTCCTATACACTTAACAAGATTACATCTGCCTTCCACAATACGGTTAGGCCATAAAACCCCAGCCGGCTTGTTGGCTTGACCATCTGCTTAATGTTACTGTTAATCATTACTTCTTCTTTGGCTTCCAACCCTGAAAAACAGTTTTTCTCAGTCACTTATCCTGTACCTTGCGAACCCCTGACTGCAGAGTCTAATCAATTTATGAAAAGAGCACACTGTGTTTATATTTGTACATTTCCTATGCGTGTATATCAGTTCATGCATGTCTAATATCTACAGTGTCTTCTTGGGTTCTTCATGACAAATCCCTTTCCTCGCATGTGCATTATGAAACTCTTTGTTGCCTAGCTTCTAGGCACCTCGTAGCACACCATACCTAGATCGTGTTTATATTTCATTCCTGAATTTGACATTTATCTTGCTGTGAACATGCAAATCTAAAATATATTAAATTAAACACAATGTAACACTTAAAGTAACACATCCTATTCACATTAAATACGCTAAATACATAGAAAATTACAACATCGCACCTCCAGTCACAAATATGGCACATGCAACAAGACTTCCTCAGTGTGACCTTTCCTGACCACCCCAACACTCTCTCGTACAATATTGCAGATGGTAGGTTTAAGACCTTGTCCCTGTAAGAGGTGAAGAAGATGGATCAGGCAATTTTCCCTGTTTGTTCCATTGCCATTTAATCAAATCAGTTAGGTGAAGAGACATGCCATGAGCTATTTTCTGACCATCAAGTAGATCTGGTTGTATAACACATAGTTGCAAAAAACGTCTTATTTACAAATGCCAACTGGGTATGGATGATAATGCACTGCATGTATGGCTTGGCAAGTGCCCAGTGTGGCCAAATGTAATAATTCAATTAGGTATGGAAAGCCTTTACTTCCGTCAAACTATTGTCCTGTGTGAACAGGATTTTAGTGCTATCAGAGCAATTTCCTCAATCCACAGGAGATGATTCAATCTTCCACATGTGAGTGGGTCTTCCATAAACTATTGAAAACTTGGCTCGAAGAGCACTTTGACTTTTGCCCATTTAGCCAAGTAACCTTTTCCCTTCACTGAAACACTGTTTTATAATATCTTTCACAATGTTTGTTATTTTGTTCTCTGCAAAGATGCGCCTCGATGCCTAAGGGTTGAGTGCTCAATACAAATGTAAAAGTAAATAAAATATTATATTTTAATAAATATGTCTGAATGTTATCACTGAAGACTATTGTGGGTGAAATCCCCAGACAAATAAAGTGTAAGACGACACAACAGATTCCTCACATGCGGAGAATTTGTGTAAGAGCCAAATACTGTCACATGGATCGAGCGGTATGAGATAAGGTGGAACAGTTTTTGACTCTAATAGTATAGCTCCTTTTTGAGACCTTGGGCCTCCTTACATGTTTGGCGGTCTTGAAACAAGGGTGTCGGTAGCAACGTTCCAAACTGAGAGTTCACCAGTAGTGGCACAGAACTCCCAGCAGGCCTGTTGCATTACCCCTCACTGGATAAACTACATATCTTGTGAGGGATGCATATAGTGGGGGGCAGAACAATTAATATAAACATTAACAAAAAAAGAAAGCAATTATGTTCCAAAACAATGTCATGCTTCCTATTTTCTCATGTGTGTTTGGTATCTATGTGGCATCTATGTGATATTTTGAATCTATAAAACATTTTTTGATTAAAATAATTTTCATTTAAAATCACGCAGTGTTTGACATTTCATTACAATGACAAATGAATATTTTATTATACTAGAGGTCCGTAGAGTGTATCAGTGTATCTAGTCAATTCAAAATGTGGAAAGGATTTTTCGAACAGAGTGGAGTTCAGCTTTTTCTTTTGCCTTCTTTTCAATTATGGCCTCAGGGGGACTGAATTTCAGGAAATGTGGGACAACCTGGATAAAACATCTCCTATGTACCATTCTGATGGTATGAATAAAGAATGGGATACTTTTGTTTTTGTTGTCAAATTACACAATTGTAAGTAGCAATATAAATGTTTAAATGTTACAGGAAAATGTTGGCTTTTGTAAAGGCTGGTCTGCTTGGCGACACCTTTCTGACGTGTTGCTTTTCCCTTTTCTAATTGGTTATTTATAACATTGCAAAAGATCTCACTGCTGTCGCATCTCAAAGAGTAAGGTGGGAAAAGCCAAAGAACCGCACAAAAAAAACACAAATATTCACAGAGACCTGCGTCAGTTAGATTTATACTGCCATTATTTAATGGAAGAATCATCACAGTGTGCCCTTAGTGATGACACGTGTTTCGGCAATCGCTTTTTTCAAATCAGGGCATGTAACAATGTATAGACTTGCAAAAGAAAACTCATTTGTCTTCTTCTATTGGTTGATTAGAGTGTCAGTTTCATGGGTTAGATCCCGTTACTCAGCATTATGTTCTCCGCGTTGGCTTTTCGTTTAAATGATTGGTGCTTTTTTGAGTCTTGTAAACATAGAGCTTATTAAAAGGTTCTTGAACAATAAAAATGAAAATAAAATATTGTCATTAAGATTATCTTTTCCTGGTCGTGGCAGTTGGGTGGATATAGCAGGGAGGAGAGTCAATGGGAGAACAATCCAGGTTTTTAGAGCATTAGGAAAGCAAAGTGACTGTCAAGATACCTGCGGTCTTAGGTAGGGAGTTGTGCGAGCAGAGAGGAAGGAATGGCCACCAATGTAAGGTTTGCAATGGAGTGAAGTTTGCAGGAGATTTGTGGAGGATGATTTGAACGAAACGTCCGAACCAGCCTACTTGATTTTTTGGTTTTGTAGTAATTGAATTTTGTGATCAGGAACAGAGTGTTTTGTTGATGGAAGGCTCAGTTAATGATAAACAAATACTTCAATTGGACTATTATATTTTATCCATGGTGAACCAAAAGGATGGAGGATTTTGATCCAAAGGATGGTGGACTAAATGAAGGCATGTGGTTCCATCTCAGGAAGAACAACCTTACACAGTTGTCCCGCTTTCATCTGGTGCCCTGCAGGTTTTCCCTCCTTCACTGGATTCCTTCACCTTGACGATTGCTGAACACAAGCCTTCCCCCAATGGCCGACTGGGGGATTAAATTCCAGGGGACTGTGAGGTTGGGAGAAACTTGGGTGGTTTTGGGACTTCTGGCAAGTGTGGTTCTGGGGTTCAGGATGACCTGAAGGTAAGTACAGGGCAAGTGCTGGCCCTTCTCTGCTCCTTCCCACCCCTGCTTCCAACCCTTCTAGAGCTTAGGTTGGCTGGCTGCCGCGTAGCAAGCGCTGCTCACCTTATTGATTGTGATGAAGGTCATGGTCTTCAGTGGTCTTCAGGTACGTATCCGACTCCAGTTACTTCACTGAAGATGCGTGGTCTAGACAGGCTGCGACACACAGGATACAACAGGTGAACAGGTAAGTCTGGGTTTCCAACTTGCCGAGGTGAAACTTCTTTCTGTACTGTAGCTGGGTAATCTTCTAATAAAGTCTTTTTGTCTTTTGCCAAAACAGGAGTAGAGAGCCGCGGGCGTGGATCCAGTCACAGAGTGCAGGTTAGCAAGCTATGTACCAGGGTCGGGAAACGATCGTAAACTGAATGTGAACTCTCACACTGTCTCTTTAATTTCAGGTCCTTGGAAGCAGCGGGCTCGGCAGAAATCGGATGAAATCCGGTGAAAGCAAAGCTGAGGAGGTGAGGAGCCAATGTCAAGGATGAGCAACAGTACTTGCTGGACTCCAGGTGTGGTTCGGGGATGATAGAATTAGCGGCTATGAAGGCACGCAGATCCTTGCTTCAGGTGAGTGCCCGATACGTCCCACTCACATGGAAATCCTTTGCATGTGGAAAGAGAACAGGGGCGGTAAGCGAGACACTGCTCTTGCCGAGAGCAGAAGAAACACTAAGCACTGGGTGCAGTCCTGGTGTGGTTTTATAACTTTGGGCCACACCCTGCCAGCACTAGACTGCCAGGGGCGTGTACTTCTTTGCACATGACCGGCGCCTCTTTGCATTTGCCCGGCGTTTTCCTGGGTTCCACACTGGTCTCTCCCTTGGCGAGCACCTTGGTGCAGATTGAGGCCTTGCTCCCTACTGCACACTTGCGCCAGCCTGCTACCCAACCTGTCCACCACCTCCCTACTCTATCATTGGCCAGAAACAAATTCTTTCAGTGCATTTTTGTAGCTCGGCAAAAATTGACCTAGTGTTAATACAGACTCACATTAGCAATAGTGCAAACATTGCCCTGCATTGAACGTATCTGTTTTTTCACTAAGGTAGTTTTTGCCCTACTGCTAATAGCATACAAAAGTCCACTTGTCATGGTGGAAACGTTTTATACGGTAGCCTCAATGTTTTTGCACTATGGCATACTTTGCCCTAGTGCTAATATCATGCAAAATTGGACTTGCACTGGTGCAACGTTTCGGTAATCTGGCCCCAGTAAGTTAACAGGGCATATACAGATATCTAAAGGAAAAGCAGAGAGGGAAGGCCCTTAAACTTACATCACAGGCCATAGTGAGAATAGTGAACATAAACAGGGAGAGCAAATATATGATGTAAAAGGAAAATGGACCCGGATACGTTGCGCTATTAATTAAAGAGATGGATATCTACAACACAGTTTATCCAAAACCTATAGTAGTTTTATTAGTGTGAAGAAAGCATTTGATCTTGAATCGTCAGCCGACACGTGTTTCGACCTCAAGAGTCCTTTTCAAGGAGGCTGTTACAGAGAATACATGTCAAAAAAGTGAGAGATGTGGGGGCGCTGTTGCGCACATCTAAGATGGCCGCCTAGTTCCAGAGCTCTGGCTTCTATAAATCCTTCAAGATACGCATCCTCTCTCAGGGGCGCCCGCGTAACAAACGATATGCGACGATCTGTGGCGTAAGACTGTGGGCACATACTGGGAAAAATGTGGCCCGCTACGCCGGACCGCGTTGAAGATACACCGTCCTGAAGATCCTGCGGACGGAGGCTGGGACGTTGGCCGCCCGCGAGTTCCGGGCGATCTTCCCCTGGAGCCGCGGGGGGAGGGGCCGGATCGAGTCAGAGAGGCCGCGCTTCGACCAATCTCCTGGAGGTGATCGGACCATCGCTGCCGGCGGGTTGCAGAGACCCAGGAGGGTGCGGCTAATGTGAGGGTGCCACGTCGGTGGTATATAGCGCTGTGGGATGTTTTTACCCATGCATCCAAGCCCTACCATAAAACTGTGCATCACTGGCATTGAAAACATCATGATGGCCAGAACTCCCCAGAGAGTGCACAGGGAAAACATGAAGAATAGGCTGCCACCCATTTTTGCCTATGTTGTGAGCACAGGAGGGCACTGCCTAAAACCACCATTGGGCTACACACACAGTAGCCTGAAACCATTGGGAATGGCAATGCTGATTGCCAAAAGCAAACCAGAACTGTGGGGAATTCATTTTCTTAATGTCAAAATGGATGCAATACTGGTGCTCACCACTATCAGAAAGCCGGCGTTTTAAAACCACCAGACTTTTGTGTAAAACTGAACAAATAAACCCAAACCAGGCCAAGGAAAGACTTGCTAAGAGGTGGATACAATGTAAAACTATATTCTGAAATGACTTGAAGGAAGTCATTATTTAATGTATATATAAAAAATAGCTGGGGATGTCAGCAGCTTAAGTGAATTTGGGTTTAAAGCCACTAAAATCGAAATGTTTAGAATAAATGAGTGACCTACTTGTGAGTGTCACATAGGTTACAATTGTTTAAATGTCATAGTTTTGAACTTAGAATCAGCATTCTAGCTGCATGTGCAAAAATTGTAAGTTGGATTTGAATGTAGAAAACTGGGAACTAAAGTGACATTTAGCTGAATTCTGCCTGACAACTACCCCCGACAGGAGTTGAACAGGCTCAACAACTCTTCCCAGGCCTGGCTGCATCCTGCTGCCCCCACCAAAAGGAGGTGACACCTCTCTGATTGAATTAGGGGAGTGGTACCTGCAGACTGCAGGAAGTTGAACAAAGCCGTGTCCTGACTCAGGCAAATGTTATATTGGGGGGCTCGTAAAATGGCTTCCTCTTGGGAGAGACTGGGAGGGGCAGTGCCTGTGAGAGCCAGCTGAGCTTGGGGGAAGTGGATAAACCAGAAATTCCACCATGTGCTTTGGAAAACCACACCCCTTTGGGGCCAGAGCACGATTTTAAAAAGATGGATAATTCACAGTGCAAACTTGTCAAAATTATATAAATAACATCATCATTTTTGTGATTTTTCTGTGCACATTTTAAGAGGTGTTAGGGCCCTGTGGGATGTTCGTGGGGATAGTAGCGGAAAAAAGGTTGTTACTCCAAATTTATGCATGTTAAAAATCTGACACTTTATCATCTGAAACCCATATCCCTGGTGCACATTTGTGTAAAATTTGGAAAGGTTTAGAGGTCATGATCTGGATGAAAAGGGCAGAATTCTGTCATCAGTGGACCCGACATCTTACAAAGACAGGGATCGGATGGTTTGGTGCTACAGGAAATATGTTAACTTGACATATAATATTAGAAAAATGGTACATAGATAAATAGGTATTTGGGTCAAAAATAGATTTGTGTGCAATTTGACAAGAGGAGGTTCCTCTGACCATAAAACCTACAGCATCACCCTGACACTCAATTTCCTTCCCCCAATCAAGGGAGAGAGGAAAGCTTGGCCAATGATAAGTGAGAGGGGCAGGCTTAGCTAGGCCCAGGCACACACCCATTTTCAAAACACATAAAAGGAACATTGAAACCCAGGTAGAGACATTCACTTTCCACTTTCTTGCGGGACGCTTTGCCGGGAGACTCCAGACTTCAAATCCAGAACTCCAGGGATCCAGAACTTTACTTCAGAACTTGTAGCAGAGAGGCTAACCCACAAGCTGAGTTCTCTTCAGCAGGCCTCAAAAATCATTTGCAAACTATTCAACCGCCGGGCTGTGCGGTTTGCTGCTTGCTAAGAATCCACTTGATCCAGACCCGCAGAACCAGAGACCGCTGTATCCGGAACCGCTAGCAGAACCGATAACAGAACCAGAGACCCAGAGACCAGATCGCTGTGAAGAACCGCTAGCAGAAGTCCAGCCAATCCTGACCCGATCGGTGACAAAGTCGCCTTCCTGTCCAAAATCTAGTGTGAGTACCCAGCTAGCATTGTGCCAAAACCAATCTCTTAGTTTAAAAAAATCTAATCCAAACTATTTTAGCCTATTAGAACTGCCTCCTAGAATCGTGTCATTCTATCATCTTTAAAACTGAAAACTGTCATCTGTCATTTTGAGCTTTAAAATTTCAAATCCGAAAAACTACCTTTACTAAATCGGCCGTATCTCTGGAACCGTTTTTGCTAGGAGCGCTTTGCTAGAGAATCTTAAAGCTAAGATTCTAAGCTTTCCAACGAGCCTAGAACCGACTTCCTACACCTTATAGTGCCTCCGTAATTGCGCTCGACGCATGCGACTAAATTTGCCGCGATTTGACATTTTGCTTAATTTCAGCCACGTGTAAAAATATTTGTCCTTGCTTTCCTTGCTGAAATTCGTGTGCAACCTGACAATCATTCATAGAGCATTGCTAAAGTGATCCTGAATTAATTTAAGTATCTCTCACTCACCCTGAACCTCCTATAGGGAATTAAAAGCAATTTTAGTATATTTTTCACTTCATTGCCACCACATTTAAAAGGATTTTGCCTGTGTTTAAAACTCCTACCTGTTCTCCTCTAAGCTTGCTAGGGGGGAACTGAATTATATTGTTTGCATTCCTGAGAACTGTATGCTCTCCTTTTCATCTCCTTACATTGTATAGGGGAGGGGGAGTGAATTGTTCAAGAAAAAGTGATCATATTATCTTTTGGTTGAAATCATATCAAGGTTATTTCTGTGCTGCATTCTGTCTCACCTTGCCTTTCCTTGAACCATATAAAGCATTCTCTGCCACCTTATTCTTCTGTTCCTTTTTATAAGTAACCAAGTACTGTGCTACTGTAACATTATCCATTGTTGATCACTATCATCCTCACAAGTGTGCTATCAAATATTAATTTACTATAAAAGTGTGATAGATATATATTGTTTAATTTTCAAATAAACCTTTTAAATTTGCAAAACAAACCTACTTCTTGGCTCAGTGGGGTCGGGGGGATTCTGAGAGAGGGGTGCTATATAAGGGTTGTCATCCAGAGTAAATGAACTGGACATAAAAATACATCAATAAGGGCTTCCATCAGCATCCCAGACTAGGCATTGACCTAGCTGTAGTGTTGAATTGAAGTCGCTTACAGCGCCGCCGCATACTGGGCGCGGAGAACACGGTGATCCCCGCCAACGGCCGCGTGGTGTGTAGTCGGCCGCCTTGCTACGCGGGCTGCTGTTGATCCGACTCCTGTGACTGCGGGGCGGCTGCCCTTGGCTCCCCTGATATCTCCTGCTGGTGGAGTGCCCCTTCACATGCGGACGGCCATAAAAACAAGTAAGAACAGGTGGGGCAATGCATGAGGAGGGTGGACACCCCGAACAGGATCTGCCGAGGAGGGGACACTTTATCCGGCTGCAGCCCTCCCTGGGCGATAACTCTTATATTCTTGATCACACCTGTCCAGCACTCCGGAACCGACCTTTATACATCTCCTCTGCACGATAACTGGATCTAAGCACACTACCAATCCTGTATAGAGTCCGTACAATACATTGGGGCGGACGGGACTGGAGGCGCTGGAAGACGCGGACCACTTGAATCTACACAAGAAAACAGACCCAATGGACTCCTTCGCCAGTTTCCAGCCCAGCTTGTCCGTGGCGCCCCCGTC
This sequence comes from Ambystoma mexicanum, assembly GCF_040938575.1. Taxonomy (NCBI): domain Eukaryota; kingdom Metazoa; phylum Chordata; class Amphibia; order Caudata; family Ambystomatidae; genus Ambystoma; species Ambystoma mexicanum. The sequence goes on from NC_090922.1 coordinate 1,398,782,817, forward strand.
ACAGCAGGTGGACAGTCAGCCCGAGTTGCCAATGGAGGAGAGGGTGGACCGATTGATGGCTATGGTTCAGAATGGCTTCCTGGCGATGAACACTAAATTGGATGACATTGGGGCAACAATCAGCTCCTTGAAGGCGAGGGTGGACAAGGAAAGCAGACGTATTACTGAGGCCTAAGGCAGGATCGCTATCAATGAAGACTCGATACTACAACATGGCCGCGATATTGCCCAGTTGAAGGGGGACCTCCGGAAAACCCTTGACAAATGCGAGGATTTGGAAGCCCGTTCTAGGAGGAACAATATCCGTCTGGTTGGGGTGGCTGAAACCTTTGGCAAAGGGTCTATGGAACGCCAGGTAGAGGACCTTCTGAAGGAACTCCTGGGTCCCAGCTCCTTCTCGGACCATTTCCTTGTGGAGCGAGCACACCGTACATCGGCACCTCCACCCAGGCCTGGAGCTCCACCACGTACAATAATTGCCCGCCTTCTCAATTATAGGGACTGGGACGCTATCCTGCGGATATCCATGGATAAGGGCACTCTATTCCATGAAAACAACAGGATCCACATATATCCGGACTTTTCCACTAATGTGCAATCACTTAGGAGATCTTATGAGCCCGTCAAGAGACAACTGAGACTCCGCCAGGTCCCGTACTCCCTTGTCTTTCCAGCGAAAATGAGAATTCAACATGGATGCAGGGCTCACTTTTTTGAAAACCCAACTGAAGGCATGCTGTACGTTGAAGCCTCCATCCCTCTACCGGCCCGGGAGCGTGCCGGGAACCAGAATCTGCCGGCCCAGGGCGCGGTGGAGTCCGACGACCCCGCAGGGTGATATGTTTTTTTTTTTTTATGCCACACTGCTATAATGTTTTAAATTGAAGGCCGCAGGGAGGCCCTGACTGTAAATGTTTGTTGAAATGGAGCCGTGCAGACTTCCTGGGTCGGCGGCCATGTGAGTGCAGCTCACACCCCCAGGAGTGTTCCTAGGTTATGGCTTTAGGGGTACATCGTCCAGTTGGGGTTGATGATGCGGGTGGGGGTTGCGGGTGGAATAGGGATACAGTGTTGCCGTGCGAAATGCCGGGCTTGTTGGGGGAGCCCATGTTCCGGGTTGTTATAACGGTTAAAATAGAGAGCGGTTTTGCAGCAGGATACCCGTTCTCCCTGCGACCGGGGCGGGAGTATGGACGTATGTCTAGTCTCAGGTACGACCATGACACAGGTCAATAAGGGCTTGAATGTTAAGCTCCTTTCCTGGAATATCCAGGGGTTAAATAACCCGATTAAGGCAAGGAAGATCACAGCATACATCACACGCCACAACCCTCATATTCTTTTTATGCAAGAGACACACGCGCTTGGGCAGGTTAATACTAAACTTTTACCGAGGTGGGGGTCGCATGGGTACTATACAGAATATTCGGCACAATCCAGAGGAGTGTTGACTCTCATACACCCCAAAATATGTTTCAAATATCAGTCCAGCAAAATAGACCCACAGGGTAGATACATACTGGTGTGGGGCGAATTGGCGGGGCACCAAGTGATTCTGATTAATACTTATGGTCCCAATTTAGACGACCCACAGTTTTATTGCACAATAATGGATATGCTATCTTCATCTGGGGAGGCACAAATACTCTGGGGTGGCGATTTCAACATGATATTGGACCAATTCCTGGATCGCTCATCGACTGTCCCCAGAACCCCCTCCAAGGCCGCACTGGTAGTAAAACAATTAATGGAACAAATGGGTATGGTAGACGCATGGCGTGCATTACACCGAAGTGAGAAGAAATACACTTTTTACTCGTCGGTGCACGATTCTCATTCGCGCATTGACTATTGGATCGTTAGTCAGTCCCTAGCTGGGGCGGTCTCCCGATGTGATATACATCCCCACACCCTTTTGGATCACTCGCCGGTGTCGCTTGACATCAACTTTAGTGATGTCTCCCCCCGGCGAGAAGATGGAGGATGCCCCCTGCAATCCTAAGAGACCCCAACATTTGTGAATCGTTACATACTGTGGGATGTATTTACCCACGCATCCGAGCCCTACCTCAAAACTGTGCAGTATTGACATGGAAAACATCATGATGGCCAGAGCTTCCCAGAAAATGCACAGGGAAATGCATGAAGAATAGGCTGCCACTCATTTTTGCCGATGTTATGGGCACAGAAGGACACTGCCTAAAACCACCAGTGGACTACCCACACAGTAGTCTGAAACCATTGGGAATGGCAATGCTGATTGCCAAAAGCAAACCCATAACTCTTGGGAATTCATTTTCTTAAATCCCATAAAGGGGTGCAGTACCAGTACTCACCACTATCCAAAAGCCGGCGTTTTAAAACCACCAGATTTTGTAGAAAACTGAATAAATGAACCCAAAACATGCCAAAGAAAGACATTTTAAGAGGTGGATCCAATGTAAAGTTATATTCTGAAGTGACTTGAAGGTTTATAACAAGACTGGCTGAGCTGTGGATTTCAGCAGTTTAAGTAAATTTGGACTGAAAGACACTAAAAAATCTAAATGTTTAAATTGACTGAGTGACCTACTTTTGTGTGTCACATAGGTTGCAATTGTTTAAATGTCATAGTTTTAAACTTAGAATCAGCATCCTAGCTGCATATGTAAAAAAATGTCTTGACTTAAACTGGGGAACAGAAGTGACATTTTATCTGAAACCTGGCTTAAGGAACTGAATTCTGCCTGGCAACTACCCCCCATCAGGAGTGAAACTTGAGTCACAGCTGTGTTCCCAGGCCTATCTGCCTTTTGCTGGCCACACTAAGGATATGCCATCTCTCTGATAATTGAATTAAGGGGAGCCCCACAGAATACAGGAGCTCTGAACAAAGCCCTGTCCTGACTCAGGCAAATGTTTTATTGGCGGGAGTCGTAAATGGAGCTTCCTCTGGGCAGAAGCTGGGAGGGGCAGGGTCTCTGAGCTTGGCAGAAACTGGAAAGACTGGTTTCTGTACCATGTGACATGAAAAGACACACCTCTATAGCCAGAATATGGTTTTAGAAAAAGATGAATAACTCATAGAGCAGACTTGTGAAAATTATTTAAATGACACCATAATTCTTGTGATTTTTCTGCCCACATTTTAAGAGGTTTTTAGAACCGGTGGCATGTTCAGGGGGGTTTTAGCGGAAAAGAGGATATTACTCAAAATGTGTGCACGTGAAAAATCTGACACTTCATCAACTAATGTCCATACTCCTTGCGCACATGTGTGTACATTTGGGGTAATGTCCGGGATTTCAAACCAGTTAAAAAGTGCAAAATATCGCTATTTCTGAATGCAAGCCCCCAGGAAGAGCAGAGTTTGAACAGGGTATACCTCCTGTGATATGTGATGGGTGCATGTAATTTCAAACCACTGTGTAGCTATGAAATATGTATTTGGTTCAAATCTAGATTTGTGTGCAAGTTGACAGGAGGAGTGGACTTTCTGCAGGCTGTAAAATGACATCACTCTGATACAACTTAGCTCCCCCAATTAGGGGAGAAATGAAAGCTTGGCCAATGATAAGTGGAGAGGGGCTGGTTAGTGATGCTGCTCACACACACCCATTTTAAATACACATAAAAGCAGAGAGACAGGACAGATAGGGACCTTCAAATCCATTTGCAGCTGGAAGCTCTGCCGGGAAAATCCATACTTTACCTCCATCAACCTTCAGAGAGCAGACATAGAGACTTCAAATCTATCAAATTTCCAGAACCAGAGAGAGAGCAGAGCTGACCCAGACCAATGTTAGCAGAACCAAAGAGCTGAACCGGAGTCCAGTCCAAAACCTGACCAGATCCGTGGCGTGGCCCATTTAACTCAAGAATATAGTGTGAGTACCTAGAAAACTGTGCAGAACCAATCTCTTAGTTAAAATAATATAATCAATTCTATTTTAATCTAAGTAGAACTGCCTCCTAACTGTCAACTGTCATTTGTAAAGCTGTCACTTGTCATTTTCTAGTTGCAAGCTGCACTTGTCTTTTTCAACTTTAAAATTTCAAATCTGAAATACGACCTTTATTTAATCGCTCATATCTCCGTAACCGTTTGTGCTAGAGACTTGCAGTAACTTTCATCTGGAAGCTGAGATCCTAGGCTTTCTTAGGACCCCAAAACGATAGTGATAGTCCTTGTAGTTCCTCTGTAATCGCACCAGACGCATTCGCGAATTTTACCGCGATTTGCAAATTTCTCCACGTGTGAAAACAGATGCTGCTTGCCTTCCATTTGCCAGAAATTCGTTTAACCTGCTAATTATCCCTGAATTATTGCTAGTGTGAGCCTGGACTAATATTATACCACTCACCCTAAACCTCTAGAGGGAATTAAAAGCATTTTAGCATATTTTTTTCTACATTGCCAGCACATATCAAAGCATTTTGCCTGTGTTTTCAACTTCTGTAGTCCAAGTTGCTGGGTTAACTGAATTACGTTTGAATTGCATTTCTGAGAATTGTGTGCCTTCCTTCCCTTTCCTTGCATTGCATAAAAGGGGGGGGGGAATTGTACAAGAAAGTGATTACATTGTCTTTGCTGAAATCCTATCAAGTTATTTTCTTTACTGCATTTCATTCCACATTGCATCCATTTGAAACCATAAAAGTATTGTTGCTATCTTATCCATTTCATGTCAACTCCTTAGTGATTATCAAGAAGTGTGCTCGTGCCAGATTCTCCGTTGTTAATCTTTATCATATCAGATTAAGTGTGCTATTCAATTATTAATTTATTATAAAGTGTGATATATATAGCTATTGTTTAAACTATCAATTAAACCTTTTAACTTGCAAAACAGAACTACTTCTTGGCTCAGTGGGGTCAGGGGGATTCTAAGAGAGGGGTGTTATATAGGGGTAGTCATCCAGAACGCATGAACTGGACATAAAGATATATCAATAAGGGTTTTCATTCAGTATTCTAGACTAGGCGTTGACTTGGCTGTAGTGCTGAATTGAATCCTCTTACAAATTGGGGGCTCGTAGCCGGGATTCTGGGTTAGAATACCACTTGTGCAGCTTAATACAGTGTGCTAACTGACGGGATACATACATCCAGTCGGATCACCACGCTGCATTACGCTGTGAAGCATTCCTCAAAAGGGACACTTCAAGAAAAGTTCTGTTCTGCAAAAATAAAATACTAACTTCTGTAAGTCAGGACAGAGACCAATCTCTAGAATGACGACCTTGGTAGATATGAAAATAGCCAGAGAGCACTTCTTACATAAACTATTTGTGAGAGGTGAATGGGCTGAGCAGGGCCAGGATGCCTGGTTGCAGGCCATCACGCGACAGGCCACTGAAACAGGGTCAGACTTATGGAGAGATCAGGGTCCATTACATGTGGCCCTGAGTGAACTATATATGGCTCCTAAGGCCAAAGATGAACACGACAAGATTGTTAGGATAGCGGCATATTTATATTTATATATGGGAGCCATACAGAATAAATGTGCTGAAGGCCATGATCTGGCAAAAAGGCAACAGATGGCGTTAGAGAAGGCCCAATCTGATCTGGATTCTTCTGAGCAAAGGCTGCACAGAAGCCAGGAGTCAGAAAATGAGACCAGACAGTACATCACTAAAATAAAGGAGGATATGGATGTGCTGCAAAAGGAAAAGTCAGAACAGGATTGAAGATTTCGGGCCTTGCAGAAGGAACACCAAGAAGGTTTGGACTCCCTACTGCAAAGCCAGAAAAAGCTGGAGCAACAACTGGACTTCAACAGGGTATGTGCTGAGCAGGTAGTCACCCTGCAAGGCCACCTAGATAGGGAAAAGGCAGAAAGCAATAAACTGATTCTGAAAGACCTGGACACCCAGGCAGAGTTTGATGAAGAGCGCCGGAAAGCTGGTGCCCTTCAAAGGCAGAGGGACGACCTGGCAGCACAGATGCAGGCTCTCAGTCAGGAAAGAGACACTTTAGGCCAGGAAGTCTGCCACTTAAAAAAGGAAATTGAAGAAAATCACCTGGCCCTCCAGGGGCTGGGTGACCTCCAAAAAGAAAACCAGAACTTGGTAGAGCACACCAGAAGGGTGGAAGATGCTCTGGCAAGAAAGGAGCAGGCCGGTAGGGATGGGACTCAGGAGGTAAACCTCCTGCAGCAAAGACTGGCCCAGTTCTCCAGGACCAACCAGGAAGCACAGAGGGAAAATGAGGCCCTCTGTCAACACAATGATAGGCTCCAACAACAGGTAGCGATGCAGGAGAGACTGATAGAGTCTAGTAAGGCCTTGACTGAGGAACTGAAAGCACAAATGCAGGCTCTTGCATTGCAACAGGGAGCAGGGGCGGATAGAGATGAGGTCCGCTGGGAAAGAGAGACTCCTGACCATAACCTCAGGAGCCCTAACACCAGGGGCCTTCATCTCTCCCAGTCCCTGGACTCTACCACCCCCATGTCCCATGGCGCACATGAGCACAGGGCCACAGGGATGGCAGATTACTATCCAGCTAAAAGTATGGGGCTCATAGGCCAGTACCACTCAGGAATGGAGGGGTGGGCATCCGGGTATGGGCACCCAAGTACAGTACAGTTCAGTCTGGAACCCCAGGAGAGTAGGCCCATTAAGGGCATCCTGAAAACCTCTGCCCAGTTAGGTCAGTGGAGGGGGTACCCATCAAATCCTGGCAGCAAGGAGGAATCTGAAGACTCCTCTGAACTGCGCAGGACACAGGAGACCAGGTCCCCACATTCTGCCAGCCATTCCCAGGCTCGCAGAATCCGGGAAAACCTGGAAGAGCAGACAGGAACCTCTGGGAGCAGTGCCTCTGAGTCAGAGGATGAATGGACAAGGGTTACCCGAACCAAAAAGGCCAATAAGGCAAAAAGGGCCTTGCTTAAGGACCCCTTAAAGCAGATTAAGGCGATCAGGAGTGTCATCACGCCTTACCATAAGAACGCTAAGTATTCTGTTTGGGAGCACTTAGAGTTGTTTGAGCAAATGATGGAGACTTTCCATTTGAAGGACAGCCAAAGCTGTATTCAATATGTAAAGTGGACCTTCTCCCCGGAATACTCCAGTTTCTTTGCGGGGCTGGAGGACCAAAATCATTTAAGATGGTCCACCTATAAGGCGGCCATCTTGAAACATTTTTCCATTCATAGAAATCCTCAAGAGGCTCGCAAGGCAGCCTACAATTTGCAATGTGGGGAGGATCAGGCCCCACAAGAATTTGTGCAAGAACTGAAACGTGCTTTTGCGCAGACCACCAGAAGGGTGCGCACAGACAGTAGAGAATTCATAAATACATTTTTTCATGCCTTGCCCAAATACATAATGACCCAGCTCGTGAGGGATTTTCACGAGAAAAGATCTTTAGACTGGGTCCTTGAACAGGCTACCCGGATCTATGAGGTGCAGAAACCGGTAGATAGCAAAAATAATGCTCAGAAAAACCCCAAAGCCAACAGCACCCCTGCTGCTGCCAAGGTGGCAGAGGTAAAGGTCACCCCCGTTTTAGAGTTGGAGATGGGGGGGCCTAAAAACCTACCTGCACCTAATAATGCTAGGCCCAGAAGGTCCTCGGGCCAGTCACAGACAGGGAGCCAGGGAGGCAGCCCCACAAATGGGGTCCCTCGCTCTCCTGATTATGTAAGTCCCCGTTACAAGGGAAATCGACCCATCCTGGGTTATGTGTGGACTCCTCCAGCCCAAGGGGGGGGATCCAGCCAAGCACCTAACCCAGGGAACTTCCCTCCCAACTTCCCACAGGAGGGCAGAAATTCTCCAAATCCTGGGCAGAACTTTTTCCCCAGGTATCCACCCAATTTCCAACCCCAAAATCATCCATCCTTCTTTCCCCAATTCCCTGAGCCCAGACAACCTAATCCGGGAGAGGGGAGGCCAAGGGTGGAGGGGTACCCAAATCTTCCCAACCCGGGGTATTACCAGAGGAGGGACAGCTACCCTCCTCTGGTACAGGGCCCCGTATCAGCCTGAGTGGGTTTCCCAGTTAGAGCGCCAGGTTGAAAACATGGCGCGGGATCTGGGTCACATACTGAGGGCTCAGCAGAACCCTCAGATCGGCATGCCGGTGCAGAGCGCACCCAACTCTGGACCTGGTGCCCCAGAACAATGACGGGGGCAGCACCCCGATAACTCACCGGTTCCCAGGGAGGAGGCACAAAGGGAAGGGGGGTGTAAAGCCTTGGAGGAAGCTTCCTTCCTCACTTGTAAACAGCCCCTGGAAACCCAGGAACCGGAAACAAAATCTCTTGCCCCTGAAAGTCTGCCTCCTAAGGAGCAGAGGGGGGGTAGGAGAAACAAAAGACCCAAACAGACTCAGTTTGAGGAGGAGGTACAGGTCTTCCAATTTGAGGGAGAGGGATGCTCAGAGGATCCTGGGAAAAGGATCTTCTCCTTCAGAGAGGGGGGAACTCCTCCCAAAGAAAAATGGGTCCCTAGGGATGCAAATCCAGACTGGGGAGATGGGGAGACTGAGCTACCGCCGCCCACCATCTCATCCCAGAACCAACAGCAAGAAAATCCCCTGGTCCAAACCCATCCTGGTGACTGCCTCCAAAAAGGGGGGGCGGCCAGAACCGGAGCCAGGGGAACCCACAATGGCTCTGATCTCCAGTTGCCAAATTTTTCTTTCAGATTCCCAAGGCTCTCCACAGAATTCTGCCCAAATCTCCTCGCTAGCGATGTCCAAAACTAGAAAGTTAGCCCACCAGTTGCCCAAAAATGTGCATTATCTGTGCCCCCTTGAGGAGAAGGAGGGAAGATACTATGCCCCGGTACAAGTACAGGGGCAGGGTACAATTTTGGCACTGGTGGACACGGGATCTCAAGCTACCCTTCTGTCCAGAAGGGCCTTTGATGAACTGAATGCAGGAAGGGGAGAGAATTACCAAATTTCTCTCACCTCTCTTCCTGGACAATTGCAGAACTTTGACGGGAAGGAAATTCCCGTCGAGGGGACGGCAGATTTGGACATTAAAATTGGGCGACACAAGTTGAAACACCCGGTCATAGTTGTGACCCCAGAGGGCACCCCTTGTTTACTAGGGAATGACCTCCTGAGAAGGTTGTCACCCCTAATAGATTGCGTAAACAGGGTCTTCTGGACCCAGACTAGCCGACCAATAAAATTAAAACAGAGTGTCAACCATGTTAGTTTAAACGGCACCTGCCACATGGTTGAACAAAAATCTGACCAAGTAGAATTTCACTTCCAGAATAGCCAAATTCCAGACGTGACAGTAATAGCAGTAGGACAACAGACTGGTGATGCAGGGTCCTCTCTATTTCTGAAAATCAACCTTCCTTCCAGTCTAAAGTGGTACTCCACGCTGGACGGAAACACTCTGAGATTCTATACTAATCCACAATCTGAAACTCCCACTCCCATAGTCCAGAAAGATGCGAAATCAGCTCAGAGCCTGGCTGATATTCAGCAAATTGGAGAGCAGTTGTTCATCCCTGTCCAATTAAATGATGGGAAGGACTCTGTTCTCGCTCGAGTGTGTGTGAACAACGGTAAGAGCTTCATCAGCGAAGCCATGTTCCGCCAACTCCCAAAAGATCCAGCCATTCCCACATTCAAACTGATAGACAAATGGGAAATGGACCTGGAAGCACCTAATTCCAAACATCTCCTGCCAAGCAGGTGTATGCTCAAAATCTCCATTGGCAACAAGAGCATAGTCCATAATTGTTGGGTCGTGCGAGACGTCACTGCCGCCTTTTACTTAGGCAGTGACATTCTCAATCGCTTTGCCATTAGTTTGGACCTAATAAACTTCAAAGCTTGGTCCCGATTAGCGGATAATCCCATGGGCTTTGATGATCCAGAAAAAGCATTTAGGTCAGCTCAATTGCTACCTTATGCAGTTGGAATTCAGATCAAAGAGGAAGTCACCATCCCAGAAAGGACCCGACAATTCTCCCTGGAAGTGAAAGTTAAAAGAGGACAACATTTGAAAAACCCTGATGCTTACATACATCTAAATGCTACTCTCCAACAGCAAGGGTTGGGGGTAAACCCAACTCCATTAGTCAACATAGAACATGACACCATTCCAATAGAGGTGGATAACAGCGACTTAAAGAGTATTACTCTAGCCGCAGGCACCATTATTGGAATGGCGGTTGATGACCGACATTTCTCCATTTATCTTGGAAATGAACTGTTAGGGCCAATCCCCAAGGACTGCTTTGACAGTGACAGTGATGACAATATAACACCAGACAGGATTTTTACCCGGCATGGGGGGAACTTCCTGGTGTACACTTCCTGCCCCTATGGTAAGGAAGATGTGACTTGTGACTTCAGGAGGGATGAGGTGATTTTCCAGGTCCATGAGGGCTGCCTTTCCCACCTAAAGCCTCCGGTCCAAATCAGCACTCTGACCAGGGACTTCTCCACCCAGCTGGAGGAGGCCGCTGAAATAGCCAAACCAGAAGTCTTTCCAGGCTTCAGGCCGATGGTGGAAGAGAGAGTCAACCTAGCTGATGCCTGTGTGACTCTGGAACAAAAGCAAAAGTTGAAACAAGTTTTCTTGGATTTCCAAGATCTCTTTGCGGTAGACTCATATGACTGTGGTCGCACCGACATCCACACAACAACAATCCCCACGGACCCTGGCATGACTCCTGTGTTTGTGAAGCAATATCGCTTGCCTCTCGCATCCATGGAGTCCCTTACTGAAATAATTAAGAACCTTGAGTCCCGGGGAATAATCCGTCCAGTCCACAGCACCTTCAATAATCCGGTGCTGGGAATATTGAAGCCAAACGGCCAGTGGAGACTCTGTGCTGACCTCAGGGAGCTCAACAAACGGGTCCATACTTCCCGATGGCCTCTGCCCTACATTGACCAAGGGCTGGCCCAGATCCAGGGGTCACAGGTATTCACAGCAATCGACCTGACCAATGGATACTGGACCGTGCCTGTCAGTAGGGAGGACCAATACAAGCTGGCTTTTACCTTTGGGGGCCAGCAATACACATGGACCCGGACTCCCTTCGGATACCTTAACTCCGGGAATGAGTTCAACATTTTCCTACATAAGGCCATGCCCGACCTGGGTGCGAGGGGTAACCGGCTTATGTAGATGATGTCCTCACCAAAAGTTCATCTGTGGAGGAACACATAGCAGAGATCCGTTATGTTCTGACGCAGTTGAGGGCCGCCGGAGCAAAACTTTCCTTTCAGAAAGCACAGTGGTGTAGAACCCGTGTTAATTTCTTGGGGCATGAGATTACTCCTCAGGGTCTCTGTCCCCAGGAAAAGAAAGTGGAAGCACTTCAGAAACTGAAAGACCCCACAACTCTGCGGGAACTAAGGAGCCTCCTTGGACTGACTAATTACAGCAGAAAGTTCATTGAGGGCTACGCAGAGATCACCAGACCCCTGATTCATCTCCTGAAGGGGGGGGTCAAGTGGGAATGGGGTCCAGAACAATCCGAGGCAGTAAGACAACTCAAAAGAAGCCTCTCACAAGCGCCTTGCCTAGCTTACCCTGTCAGAAACAAGGAGTTCTTCCTGGAGACAGGGTTCTCTAATACGTGCTTGACGGCAGTATTATACCAAAAGCATGACAAGGTCAATAAAGTAATCTCCTATGCGAGCAAAACTTTATCCTCTGTGGAGGAAAAATTCAACGATTGTGAGAAGGCACTCCTGGCAACGGTGTGGGCATTGAAGAATTACCGCCCATTTATCCAGGGGGAACACATCATAGTGAAGACTACACACCAGCCTCTGCAATATCTCCAAAGTGATAGAATCCGGGCCGGAAATGTGAGTAATTCCCGAATTACTTCCTGGATTCTGTCAATGCAAGGCTTTCCTGTGGAGGTCAGATATGGACAAAACAAGAAGAGTCACCTCGCGCAAGGTCTGGCTGACTTGCATGATTGTGCCAGAGAAAACTGTCTCGAGGACCAAAGTCTAAAAGTCAAGGACAACACGGAGGCATACCTTAATTCCCCACACAAAGTCTTTGAAGAAGACAAGTGTGAGGGAATGCCCACTGTGTATGTGGATGGATGCTCTTACCATGTTGACAACAACGGGGAGAAAGAACTGGTGGCCGGCGTAGGGAATGCATGGGTGAATGAGTCCCCAGAACCCTCCGCTGGATACAAAATTGGTCCCCGAAGTAGTCAGGTGGCAGAATTGATGGCTGTGCATCAGGCCATCCTCACTGCTGTCCAGCATCAACTCCACGAACTGGTCATAATCACAGATTCGGATTATGTACGGAACGGGTTCGTGGAGCACCTGGTTAATTGGAAAACCAGAGGCATGTTATGTGCTAACAACAAACCCTTGAAACATGGGAAGTTGATCCAAAACATTGATGATCTGGTCACCTCGAATGAGATGACCATCTATTGGAAAAAGATCAAGGGTCATTCCAAAGTAGAGGGACCAGACAAAACTGGAAATGACTTAGCTGATCAGCTGGCCAAAACCGGGGCCATCCAAGGGGATCTAATTGAGATTGAGTCCCTGTTGGGGGAAATCCAGGTCACTGCTATCACTAGGTCCCAGACAAATGCTCACAACGACCTTTCAATTGCACAATGGAGTAAGGAGACCCCTGATGCTGATTTGATTACCGCTCAGAAGGGGGATCCAATTATTGGTAAGTTTTACCAGCACCTTGAGGACCCTGAGAACTTTCCCCTGACGGATACCGATTACATTGGGAAAGAGGACCTAAGAGTGTTGATGAAATGTCCAAAAATGTTCCGGATCCAAGACGGTTTGCTGGTAAGGAAATCCAAAGCTGGCCACGATCAGTGGGTGGTTCCTACCTCATTCCGAAGCCTGATGTTAAGTCACGCCCATGATGCGGCCACCGCCGGTCATAGGGGGTTTCACACAACATTGGAAATCTTAAGAGAGGTTGCATACTGGCCACACATGGGGCAGGACCTCGACCAATACTTGAAGGGGTGTCTTGTGTGTGCACAATTTCAGCCATCATCCCTCACGCACCGTGCACCTCTCCAAAAGCGGGGGATGACACTGCCATGGTCAGATTTACAAATCGACTTTGTAGGCCCCGTGATTCGCTTGGCTAGGGGGAATAAGTACATGTTAACTGTGACATGCTTGTTTACCAAGTGGGTGGAATGTCTCCCAGCCCAAAACTGCAAGGCAGAAACGGCAGCTGCCTTGATGATTAACCACATCTTTTCCCGTTTTGGTCTACCTCAAAGGATTGAGTCAGACAGAGGTAGCCACTTCACCAGTGAAGTAATGACAAAGATGTGGGAGATACTGGGGGTCAAAAGGAAGTTGCATATTGCTTATAGACCAGCTTCTTCTGGGGCAGTAGAGAGATATAACCGGACAATTGTGAGCATATTAAAGAAGTTTGTGGCAGATTCTGGGCCAAGTTGGGATATCCGATTACCTCTGGTCCTAATGGCCATCAGATCTACCCCTTCATCTGCAAACAAAATGTCACCATTTGAGTTGATGACTGGGCGCAAGATGGTACTTCCTCAGCATTTGCTCTACAGGACCCAAGAGCAGACACTGATAAATGCCTCCACAACTCATGAGTATGTGGAGAATTTAAGGAAACACCTCCAACATGCTTTTGCTTACGCTCAGCGGAATCTAGAAAGATCGGCTGATAGCATGAAGACCCATTATGACCTGAAAACTTCCAGGAAGGAATATCAGGTGGGAGATCGGGTCTATCTATACAACTTCCAAAGGAACCAGGCCAAGCAGCGCAAATTTTTGCCTACATGGAAGGGACCCTTTGAGATCATCGACAAGATCTCCCCTGTGGCCTACAAAATACACATCCCCAAAGGTCCTTTGGCAGCAGGGGAAGACAAGTGAATCCACATAAACCAGTTGAAATGTTGCCATCCCAGGCACGCTCTGCAACAACTGGAGGAATCCCCTGGAATCCTAGCGGATATTGTCTCAGACTAATTCAGTTCCAACCATAAAACATACCACATCTAGTCTCTAAAATATTGTGATTTGTATGAAACTGTCTCTTAGTTATACTGTTCTTTTTTCAAAATAAGAATGTAATGTTTCGTTATGATGAAATGCATATGCTGCCCCTCTATCTCCACAGTGGTGGAAAAAGGTCTATGAATAGGTATTGCCGCTTTTCCTTTGTCGTCCTAGGAGAAAGAAAACCTGGAGACGGGACAAGGAGGACGATCCGGAGACCGGGAGCAGAGACGCAACGGGCCCAGAGTACCGCCCAATTTTCCCATCAGGACCGGCGAGGAGAACCGATCGATCCGACCGGATGGAGAAAAAGATGCTGAACTGTGCCATCTATTGGAAGAAGATGAGGAAACATCCCAGGTCTTGCGAGTCCCATTATTGAAATAGAATGGCCATCGCAAGAGGGGGGCTTGTGGGATGTATTTACCCACGCATCCGAGCCCTACCTCAAAACTGTGCAGTATTGACATGGAAAACATCATGATGGCCAGAGCTTCCCAGAAAATGCACAGGGAAATGCATGAAGAATAGGCTGCCACTCATTTTTGCCGATGTTATGGGCACAGAAGGACACTGCCTAAAACCACCAGTGGACTACCCACACAGTAGTCTGAAACCATTGGGAATGGCAATGCTGATTGCCAAAAGCAAACCTATAACTGTTGGGAATTCATTTTCTTAAATCCCAAAAAGGGGTGCAGTACCAGTACTCACCACTATCCAAAAGCCGGCGTTTTAAAACCACCAGATTTTGTAGAAAACTGAATAAATGAACCCAAAACATGCCAAAGAAAGACATTTTAAGAGGTGGATCCAATGTGAAGTTATATTCTGAAGTGACTTGAAGGTTTATAACAAGACTGGCTGAGCTGTGGATTTCAGCAGTTTAAGTAAATTTGGACTGAAAGACACTAAAAAATCTAAATGTTTAAATTGACTGAGTGACCTACTTTTGTGTGTCACATAGGTTGCAATTGTTTAAATGTCATAGTTTTAAACTTAGAATCAGCATCCTAGCTGCATATGTAAAAAAATGTCTTGACTTAAACTGGGGAACAGAAGTGACATTTTATCTGAAACCTGGCTTAAGGAACTGAATTCTGCCTGGCAACTACCCCCCATCAGGAGTGAACCTTGAGTCACAGCTGTGTTCCCAGGCCTATATGCCTTTTGCTGGCCACACTAAGGATATGCCATCTCTCTGATAATTGAATTAAGGGGAGCCCCACAGAATACAGGAGCTCTGAACAAAGCCCTGTCCTGACTCAGGCAAATGTTTTATTGGCGGGAGTCGTAAATGGAGCTTCCTCTGGGCAGAAGCTGGGAGGGGCAGGGTCTCTGACCTTGGCAGAAACTGGAAAGACTGGTTTCTGTACCATGTGACATGAAAAGACACACCTCTATAGCCAGAATATGGTTTTAGAAAAAGATGAATAACTCATAGAGCGGACTTGTGAAAATTATTTAAATGACACCATAATTCTTGTGATTTTTCTGCCCACATTTTAAGAGGTTTTTAGAACCGGTGGCATGTTCAGGGGGGTTTTAGCGGAAAAGAGGATATTACTCAAAATGTGTGCATGTGAAAAATCTGACACTTCATCAACTAATGTCCATACTCCTTGCGCACATGTGTGTAAATTTGGGGTAATGTCCGGGATTGCAAACCAGTTAAAAAGTGCAAAATACCGCTATTTCTTAATGCAAGCCCCCAGGAAGAGCAGAGTTTGAACAGGGTATACCTCCTGTGATATGTGATGGGTGCATGTAATTTCAAACCACTGTGTAGCTATGAAATATGTATTTGGTTCAAATCTAGATTTGTGTGCAAGTTGACAGGAGGAGTGGACTTTCTGCAGGCTGTAAAATGACATCACTCTGACACAACTTAGCTCCCCCAATTAGGGGAGAAATGAAAGCTTGGCCAATGATAAGTGGAGAGGGGCTGGTTAGTGATGCTGCTCACACACACCCATTTTAAAAACACATAAAAGCAGAGAGACAGGACAGATAGGGACCTTCAAATTCATTTGCAGCTGGAAGCTCTGCCGGGAAAATCCATACTTTACCTCCATCAACCTTCAGAGAGCAGACATAGAGACTTCAAATCTATCAAATTTCCAGAACCAGAGAGAGAGCAGAGCTGACCCAGACCAATGTTAGCAGAACCAAAGAGCTGAACCGGAGTCCAGTCCAAAACCTGACCAGATCCGTGGCGTGGCCCATTTAACTCAAGAATATAGTGTGAGTACCTAGAAAACTGTGCAGAACCAATCTCTTAGTTAAAATAATATAATCAATTCTATTTTAATCTAAGTAGAACTGCCTCCTAACTGTCAACTGTCATTTGTAAAGCTGTCACTTGTCATTTTCTAGTTGCAAGCTGCACTTGTCTTTTTCAACTTTAAAATTTCAAATCTGAAAAACGACCTTTATTTAATCGCTCATATCTCCGTAACCGTTTGTGCTAGAGACTTGCAGTAACTTTCATCTGGAAGCTGAGATCCTAGGCTTTCTTAGGACCCCAAAACGATAGTGATAGTCCTTGTAGTTCCTCTGTAATCGCACCAGACGCATTCGCGAATTTTACCGCGATTTGCAAATTTCTCCACGTGTGAAAACAGATGCTGCTTGCCTTCCATTTGCCAGAAATTCGTTTAACCTGCTAATTATCCTTGAATCATTGCTAGTGTGAGCCTGGACTAATATTAACTAGATACCACTCACCCTAAACCTCTAGAGGGAATTAAAAGCATTTTAGCATATTTTTTTCTACATTGCCAGCACATATCAAAGCATTTTGCCTGTGTTTTCAACTTCTGTAGTCCAAGTTGCTGGGTGAACTGAATTATGTTTGAATTGCATTTCTGAGAATTGTGTGCCTTCCTTCCCTTTCCTTGCATTGCATAAAAGGGGGGGTGAATTGTACAAGAAAGTGATTACATTGTCTTTGCTGAAATCCTATCAAGTTATTTTCTTTACTGCATTTCATTCCACATTGCATCCATTTGAAACCATAAAAGTATTGTTGCTATCTTATCCATTTCATGTCAACTCCTTAGTGATTATCAAGAAGTGTGCTCGTGCCAGATTCTCCGTTGTTAATCTTTATCATATCAGATTAAGTGTGCTATTCAATTATTAATTTATTATAAAGTGTGATATATATAGCTATTGTTTAAACTATCAATTAAACCTTTTAACTTGCAAAACAGAACTACTTCTTGGCTCAGTGGGGTCAGGAGGATTCTAAGAGAGGGGTGTTATATAGGGGTAGTCATCCAGAACGCATGAACTGGACATAAAGATATATCAATAAGGGTTTTCATTCAGTATTCTAGACTAGGCGTTGACTTGGCTGTAGTGCTGAATTGAATCCTCTTACAATACAGAGATTGCGGAGTTCCTGGAACTAAACGAGGATTCGGTTGCCACCTATGCTACTCTATGGGATGCATTCAAGGCCTGGGTCCTGGGAGCCATCCTGGGCAGGTCGACTGGTATGCTGAAGTCGGTACGAGAGGAGTTGGGGGTGGCCGAGACAAAAATTGACCTGTTACAGACTGAGTACAGCATCACACGGGATAAGGGAAACCTGTCGCAAATTCATACTACGCTAAAAGACTTCCACAAGTTGGCCCATAGAGAAGTTCTCTATATGGCTGCACCAGCCAAAGCCCGACGATATGGGGAAAGCAATAAGGCTGGGAAGTTCCTGGCCAACATGCTTAGAACTGATAGGCACCATAACCCGATCCCGAGTATACAGACACCGACTGGAGTGACGGTAAACAGAGACCGAGACATTAATTCCGCATTCACTGAGTTCTACTACTCCCTCTATTCCAACCACGATAAAAAAAACAAAGAGGACACGTTTCAATATCTAGATAATCTCGACCTTCCCACATTAACGGCCGAGACCCGTAATATATTAGACAGGCCAATCACAACAGAGGAGATTGCAGAGGCCATAAAAGCTTTATCGAGCGGCCGTTCTCCTGGCTCGGATGGCTTCCTGCAGAACTATATAAAGAATTCTGTAGTGAATTGGCCCCGATACTGCTGAAAGTATGGGAAGAGGCAATGAGCCTGCAGGTTCTCCCGGAATCGATGCAGGAAGCAATCATCACTGTCCTTTTGAAACCCTGTAGACCGCCACAAGACATGGCGTCCTCTAGACCTCTGTCTTAAATCAACACTGACGCAAACATTTTCGCCAAAGTGCTGGCCACCATACTCCTGCCATATATGCCGATCCTGGTTCATCCTGACCAGGCCCGCTTTATACCAGCCCGATCCACGGCTCTCAACCTGAGACGCCTATTTAATGTTATGGCACAGATAGATCCAGATGCCAAGGCGGCCGTGATCGCATTAGACGCAGAGAAGGCTTTTGACTCTGTATCCTGGGCATACCTCTTTCTGGTGCTGGAGTGGTTTGGTCTCGGCCAGTACTATATTAACAGTGTCCGACTACTATACACACAGCCGACAGCTAAGGTCCTGACTAACACCACTCTCTCCCCGTCATTCCACCTACACAGGGGGACTAGGCAGGGATGTCCCTTCTCGCCCATACTTTTCACTCTGACCATTGAACCAATGGCGGAATTCATACATCAGAACCACTCACACAGAGGTCTTAGGATGACCGGCCCCCCTCAGATAATATTGCTTTACGCGGACAACACTTTACTATATGTCCGTGATCCCAAAGAAAATGTGCAACACATCATGTCGGACATACATGAATTCTCAGAATACTCGGGATATAGAATGAATGTACCGAAGTCAGAAATATTTCCCCTTACTGACGGCACAGGAGACATGGCTGAAATAGAGGGATTTAGACCTGCCCCCACCAAGGTACGCTACCTAGGGATAATGGTTGCCAGAGATAAAAACCTGCTATATACGCACAATCATGGGGAACTGTTGTCAACCCTTTTGACCAAATTTCAGATGTGGGCTAGCCTTCCACTATCCCTGTATGGCAGAGTTGCGCTACACAAAATGGTGGTCCTTCACAAGCTCCTATATTACTTCAATAACATCCCAGTTTGGCCTGGTAAACCCTTCTTCTCGAAACTTAAATCACTCGCCTCCTCGTTTATCTGGAATGGGAAGACTGCCAGGATGGGTTGGGATAAGATGGTTGAGCCTTTTGTGCAGGGAGGCATCGCGGCACCAGACTTCGAGCTCTATTACTTATGTGCGCAAGCTCAATTTGCAAAGCATTGGTTCGACCCAGAGGACACTGCCCCCCACATATTGATTGAAAAGCACTCTGTTCGCCCAAACGACATACGCTTAGTCCTTCTTAACCCAAGCTATGGGGACATATGCCCGTTCGATCCGGTATACACGACCACTCATGCTTGGGCCAGAATTTACAAGAGACTAGGTCTGGAATCCCCCTACGACCCGGAAGTCCCCCTATGGGACTTCTCCAGTATTTCCCCCACATTTGATTGAGCCCTCCAGCAGTCCTGGGACCCTAACAAGCTTTTTACGCTGCACAACATGTTCCCAGATGGTGAGTTCTGTGACCTCACAGGCTTTATTGAAGCGGTGGGGAGGGGCCAGCTTAAACGCCTTCAATACTACAGGATGAGGGCTGCTTTTTCGGCGAAGTGGCCGACATTTCCGCAAGAACCCCAGTCCCATGCATGCATTAGGTCAATAGTGTCTGTAGACAGCCACGGCAAGGGGGTCTCTATGCTATATTCATTGGTGCAGACCCATTCCCCATCGCGCAACACAATGAGAGAAGTCTGGGAGCGAGACGTGGGCACTCAGATAGATGAGGTCCACTGGGCCCGGTATTGTCAACTTACTCGATCAGTGTCCATGAATGCTGGGCCCCGGCTGATTCAGTTCAAAGTTTTAAACCAACTACACTATTCCCCTGCCAGATTGGCTAAATTTGTGGAAAATTGTACAGGTGCTTGCCCCAAATGTGATGCCCCCGATGCGGGGCCTTATCATATGTACTGGTCATGTCCGCTAATGTGGAGTTCTGGAAGGAAGTCGCGAGGCTCCTTGAAGACATCACGGCCATTCCAGCGACTCTCTCCCCCCTGAAATACCTATTGGGCGATATAGGCAAGGTAAAGGAAACTACAAGGCGATTATTTAACATCTCTTGTATTATTGCCAAACGCTGTATTCTTAAATGTTGGAAGTCCTCCACCGCCCCAACCGGAGCCACTTTCTTAAAAGACCTTTGTATGGTAAATGACGATGATGAACTATTTGTACTGTCGGTTCCGTCACCATGTCGCCCCAAAGATATTTGGTCATTGTTACGCTTTTACCTGTGCGACCTGGACTCAAACTTTGATGCAACACCCAGGTCCTCGCCTTGATTTGTAATGTCTACTACTCTTGTACTGGTTGCTCTCATGTCCGAAAACTATGGTATCTTCCTCTTCCCTTCCTCCCTTAATTTGAAAGCTGTAAGATAGTTAAGCTATGCTTTGATATGTCTATGTTGTGTCGTGCTGCTGACCTACTCTCTCAATAAAAAAATGTTTAAAAAAAAAAAGTGAGAGATGTGATAAGGTGAAGTGATTGTGACATGAGTGTAACAAACAGGTCACATTTGGTGATTAGTAATTAAAAGTTAGAGTTTTAGGTTACATGCATTTCATACAGATATGTGCCGCATAATGTATATACAAGAGATTCAAATGATAGTTAGTTTGGTTAAAGGTTTAAAACAGTTCAATTCAAGAGATCGGATGAAGGAGATAGGAGAGAAAAAGGGTGTGGGGAGAAGATGTCCACAGTTAGTGTCTTAGATTCTAGACATGGCTAGATGTCAGATCAACCATATGTGTGTTTGGTCATTGTCAGGATGTGTTCTTTCCTAAAGCAATATTGATGTGAGCCCGTCTGTGATTTCCTGGGCTAAGTTGGTCCTATTCCTGCTTAGGATGGAGAGAGAAAGCCAAGTTGGGTCATTTGACTGAAAGTTGGAGTGCTGGTATGTATCCATGTGCATACAAAAACTGGTGGGCTAGTGCGTGATGGATCAGGAGAGGTTGGGTCTGCCCGAAGCATAGGGTCTGTGAGGGCTATGTTGTTTGGCCAAAGACTCCTAGCATTAGAATTAGCCAGATCCTATTCCTGGATAGACTGGAGATAGAAAGCAAGGTTGGGTCGTTTTGGAAGGGACCGAGCCCTATGGTTATCCCAATTGAAGGAACGTTAGAGTGCTGGTATGTATCCATGTGCATATGAAAGCTGGTACTTGATAGTACAGGTGAATTGCGGTCTGCCCAAAGCATAGCATCTGTGACGGCCGTGTTGTTTGACCAAAGGGTCCTAACATGGGAACTAGCGGGGTGTAAGAGAAGGTCTCGGGGTAAGGGAAGCCCCACTCATCAGAGTCTGTGTCTAAACCTAAATTAGTTAGCCGCATTTGTATGGTGTTACTGTTTGCTAGACATGCTGTCTTTTATTTGCTTGGTAGCAGGTTGTGGAGAAGTGAACTTGAACCTTGCCGCCACTGGGAGCCAATGAAGAGATTTCAGTGCTGGAGAGATACAATCCCTGGGATTGAGGTCAAGGACAAGTCTTGCAGTCCTGTTCTGGATGAGCTCTAGAGGACGGAGAGTAGAGGCACAGTAGATTTAGAAAGAGGATGTTGCAGTAGTCCAGCCTATAGAGAACCAGAGCCCTGAAGACATTGAGCTTCTGGGGGAAAGTGAGGAAAGGGGAAATACCTCTGGGGAGGCGCAGTTGGTAGTTTGACTTCTTAGAGACGCCAGAGATGTGAGGAGAGAAGGATAGTGTGGAGTTGAAGATGACCCTGAGGTTCTTAGCCTCACAGGTAGGATCAGGAAGGGGAGAGGGTGGACAGGATGTCCTGGGTTTCAGAGTTGAAATGTGAAGCCAAGGCTGTGCAGAGGGCCTGTGAGGCAACAGGAGAGGTAGAGACTGCAGCAGGATAGGCCAACTCCTTGCAGATTCTAAAGAGTTTGGCTGAGTTGTTAGATGCTGCAGAAACGCGGGCTTGCATGTGGACTCTCTTCTTAGTGTGGACAGACTGTCGGTACTGCCTGTGGAGCATGTGGCAGGCCTGTTTGTCAGAGGGTGCACATGATGCCATCCATTTCCTCTCAGCCACCCTACGCTTGCGTTTAAGGGTGACAAGGTCTTTGGGCTTCAAGCGGATGCTCATGACAGGTGCAAGTACAAAGAGAATGTCAGAGATAGAACAATGGAGAATGGGGGTTGGAAAGGGCTGTGTCAGGATGTGAGTCAGCCACAGGTGCAGGAGGGGAAGAGAAAGTGGGGGTGAAAGACTTAACTGACACACCCTTCATGGGTCAGATGACTGAGAAGGTTGGTTTCAGTGCTGGAATTGGCTCGGCCTGAGGATTAGAGAGAGATGAGAGGAGAGGAAAAAGTGGTCACTGTAGAAGAGAGGAGTGGTGGGAGGGTTAGAGAGCGCAGGTCTAAGGAGATCAGAACATCCGAGGTGTGCCCTGCAGAGTGAGTCGGGCTAGAGGGAAGAATAGAGAGAGAAAGAAAATTGCAGAGGTTGCGAAAGAGTTGCTTCAATCAGGTGACTGTGAGAAAAAAGTAAAAATGATAACCCAATTTCAAATACACCAAACGTATTGTGCATCTAACTCTTTGATCTCAGATAGGTGAAATTTGAAACCGCAGCTAATCTCGGGACAACCCACCTTAGCACTCACGATCACCCGAACCCATGCAGACATCTACTCAGAGGTATGGGATTGTGAATGTGTTCCTGGGACTACCTTGGGAAATAAGGTACATAGAGTATCAGAAACCATATTCTCTGCCACATTACTTCTGCATCCCTGATGTGGGCATAGCCTGTTCGGACTTGAACTGCAAGATGGATAAGAGTTAAATGAGAGGTCATTTATAACGCGCTTAATACCCAGGGGTTTCTAAGCGCGGACCTGGGGATCGGACCTGTGTTGCTCCATATTGTCTTGCTTCCAAGGCGAGCATGTTGCCCCTGAGTTATCCTCCCAAGACTATAAAATCTTGGGAAAAAATAAACATGTTCAACTTGAATGAACAAACAATCCAAGTTATTTTTTGAATAACAATGACTAAATACCATTACATAATGCACACTACCATCCGAGATGGCGGGAGTGTCTTTGTGCTGCTTGTTCTCGCATTGCTCGTGACAGATTGAGAAATTGGTCCTGGAAAGAGTGGTGGTTTGGGTTTTGCATAAAGATGGGACGAACTGAGTTTCAATAGAGTCAATGCTTTTGTTTTTTTTTCAATAAGTGTTGCGTTTCATATGTCCATTTCACTGGCATTTTTAGTTGTGGCTAATACGTGGTACATTATTGCCATGTGTAAAACCAAAAATATTGGCATATGAGTATGGATAGGAGAGAGATGGGATGTTAGGTGGGACAGCGTGTTGTTTGGTTTTTCATCCACCCTTATCCATGTGAATCCCTATGGGCATTCTCACGCCTCCTGGACCAAAACACACCCTCCTGAGATCTCTTTGAGCTTCAGCAGCTTGAGGAGTAACATCAAACTGTGGACTTTTTGCCTACTCCAATTGTTATTTCTAAGCAGACAACTGAACAGTAATGGATTTGCAGCGTCATATCCGCTTCTGGTGTTAAAAAAAAAAAATCTTAACAAAGCGTGCTTTCAGTCACTTGATGTTTGTATCCTTGCATTGAAATCACTTTCATAACAGGCCTTGGCAAAGCCACCGATTTTGGCTCTTCTATGAGCATTAGGTAGGCATCTGCCAGACATTGCCATCGTATGCCCATGTACTTACCCCATTTGCCAGCTTTAGCCACCTTATTGCCATGTAATACCATGTTAGCAGTACCTGGCATTTGCCTATCCCATGCCTAGACAAATGCCAACACTGATGGCTTTGGCAATGCTTGTTTGGCAAGATTGAGGAGATTTCAACTTTTGAAAAAGTGTAACAAAAGTTGTTTTATGGTAGGGTGATGTTAAATATGAGTATGGCACTAATATTGGAGAAGTTATTTTTCCAAGAATATCGTGAGTAAGGGGCCTGCACAGTCTGCAGGAGTGAAGAATGCCCATCGTGCACTGAGGGTATAGTGCACAGAAAGGAAGAGTAAGGAGGAGGCTAGAAAACTAATGCAATAGGTCTTGGAGGAACGTGGCCTGGAGGTAAAATGTAGCAGCAAAACAGGAAACAGGAAGTCATCCATTAAATGCTCTCTTACATTTTCAGAGGTTCAGAACGTTATTACACGCAGCATAGCTTGCACGCGACATACAGCAAGCGTCCCTTTTCATAACAAGTTCTCACTTCTCTGTGTGATGGGCTCCAAGCAGCAGACTCTTGCTGTATACATTGGGACTCTGCACCTGTGCTAAGGGAATTCAAGCCGTGTAGCTTGGCATTCACAGAAAGTAGTCATTAATTCGCCGGGCTAGGGCTGCAGGAGCTGCTGAAGTATTCCCACACAGCACTGACGCCTGCTGTCAGAGCTGCTCCGGACGATTTGATTTTTGCTCAGTAACTAACTCAAGTCCTCTCAGTGCAAGAGCCGTTGCAGTTCTCGGAGCGGCGCAATTAGCGTAATTGCCTGTCAGGTTGAGGCCATTTCGGTTCTACCGAAGGAGAGAGGGGAGCCTGCAGCTTTGCCATTTGAGAGCCCTTATCTGAGAGGGGGCATTGGTGTATTCATGGCAGCTTTGCGCGCACTGCCACGCCGCGTGCCAACCAAGCGGGTGGGAGGGAGAAGACTTGAGAGGGATTCCTGGTGCACAATGGAGAGGGTGACTTCTGGAGAGAGAAATCCACGAACAAGTGGAACAAACGATTGAAAAAGCAGAGAATGGAGGAATCAATTGACGTAATCATTAATTAGGGAAGGGAAAATGCTAAGGCAACGCTTTAAGGGTATTACAGCAGATACATCTGAATAGAGCAAATGGTAGCTAACACTATTGTATTGTTCAAGTTCTTAAAATGTTTATTAAATCTGTTTGATGGACAAGGAGCCTCCAGAAAAATACCTACAGCAGTTTGCATCTGTTGTTTATGTAGAGGCCTAACATTCACAGACATGTTGAAACACCTCTGTAATAATTGTAGATCGACGTCCTTGAGAATACGCAAATTCAAGCGTCATGAAAATGACGTCAACAGGATTAGTACGAAAGGTTTTTGTTCCAACATAATGTCTGGAGCGTTCATTGATTACTAGCTTACCTGCTGATCTCGATTAAAGGACACTGTTATAAGAGTTCACTTAAGTATAGATCTTAACTCTGCCCACCAGGTACAACATTCTGACTTGGTTACTACATGATTAGTAGCCATGGATGATGGAGGAAAGAAATGGATTCAGGGGGCTCCCATTACTAACTGGGAGGAGTGGAGCCATCAAAAACTACAATGTACTTGGAATTTACCTTGAGTCTATATGGGAGGTTGCACTCAGGGTTTGGACAATTATTAGATAACCTTTATAGATGCAATCCAGTGATCCGGGAGGTTGATCGCGTAGAGGTGGGGTTGGCGCAGAAATTGAAACCTTATATTAAGGCAGCCTAATGAGAGGGAGGGCCAGTGGAGAATGATGGGCAGCAAGGAGAGGCAGATGACAACGACAAGGTGTTTGCCCAAAGATTTGAATTTGTGTTCTCAAATTGAGTGTTTCCTGTTCCTTGGGTCCAGAGATACAGCTATGCTTAAAAAGGGGAAATATTCTTACAATTTTTGCTGAAATTCCAACTGTAAGTCTTGTTTTATCCACTGACATAGTCTGTCTAGCATTTCCAAACCGGGCTGGCACTAATCACGGTCATCTTTATTTTGCATCACACCTGGTGAAAGAGCTAGTTCTATCAGAAGCGGCTACATTGAAAGAATTGGGCTTCGCTCTACTACCCGAAAGAGTGTAGGAGGAGGGGGCTATAAATCAGTTAGTAGGTTGGCGCCTCCAAGTCCGCTTTAATCCTGAAATTCAGGGCTTAAGACTTGCTAAATTGGTCAGATCACAAGAGGATGTGGACGTCCACAATTGGGCTCTAGTCACATCCGCTTTGTGGAAAAGAAAGGGACCATAGCAACATGAAAGCTAGAAATGGGAACAGGGACCAGTTAGGTTTGAAAGTTGTTTCCTGGAACTCCAGAGGAAGCCAAAATGTGTTTAGTAATATTGATGCAACGCAAAACCTGTGATTGGGTCATATTATTTTGATTCAGGAGACATGGCTGTTTCAAACTCTGGTTTTGGATATGATATGATATGGCATTTGTAACACGACTATACACAAGTGTTTCAAGGCGCGATGACTAGCAGGGGTTTACACAATTGGCAAGGCCCAGTACTGGGGGTAGGGAGTCAGGGGGTCTGCTGATGGCAGTGGGTTCTAGTCTTGGAATGAGGGTGTCTCTGATTCCCAATCTCCCTTTCGGGGTGATGGCTAGGAAATGAACTTCCTCTGATGGCTTACCGAATATGTTGATAATTTAAATTGGCACCAGGGAGTGGCTAATTTGCAAGATTTCCTTCAGGCTATATCTGATTGTATTATTAGTTGGGCTAACTCTTACCCTTACAGAAGAATTCTTGTGGGTGCTGATATTAATTCAGATTGTATAATTTCAGAAAAACTAGATGGAAATTGGGATGCGATTAGGGAAAGCTTACCTAATGAGCCTAAAGTTTAAAATGGTTTGATGTGGTGGTCAACCATGGAGACACTGGGTTTGAGCCCAATTAACACCATGACAGTAGGGAATGGTAATGATATGCCTACTTGGAGATGATGGGAAAACATTTCAACCTTGGATTACATTATTTTGGATGCAGTCTTAAGTAGCTGCTATGTAGGTCTTTTAGTCAAACATAATAATTGGAGTGAGCTCGCAATTCTTTTTGCCGAATTTAATTTTGGAATAAAAACGCAGTTGAGTCTGCCTATGGAGAAAGTTGAAGTAATATGTTCTGGAAATGCAATTCAGTGGTCTGACCGGACTATTGCAATTTTGAATGAAGAGCTAGATGGAGATATTAGAGGTACCCCCTAGAACGGAAATTGAGGGTACTTAATTCTCAGTGTTTCGATGATTTCACGGGGGAACTGCTTGATAATGTAAAACAGAATGGAAATTCTCCGGCAACGTAAGGGGGAAAATGACTCATGTTTATTACTCTACCGTGGTATAAGCGAATGGGAAGCTGCATAAAGACATTAGGGCTTTGAAAGTAGGTAGTAAGGAGAATATCAACATATTCTCATTTGAAGACATTAAAACAAAAATATAACAATGTCTGCAAATCCATAAAAGCAAATATTTTTCAGTTGGATGCGGAAGGTATGCTCCGCCCTTTAATTAAACATGACTCTCAAGCATCTTGGGTATTAGTTAATAATCTGGACCTTTCCCTACAGGCTAATGTACTGAATGCCGTTTCCGAAACCCAATGTGTGGATTTCATAAGTGAGATTCATGGATTTGTGTCAATTGACAAGGAACTTGATCTGGATATTAGCAGATATATCATTGAGTCCATATGGAAGATTAAGATTGAGTGTGAGGACATTGGGGACCTAATAAAGAAGTGTAAGAAGTCACATGCCCCGGGACATAATAGCCTTACAAATTACGCCTTGAAACTAGACCCGGTAAACTGGTCTAGGGTCCTCTATTGTTTGGAAGTATAATGGACTTAGGTATTCTTCCTGTGTCATGGCGTACAGCTAATGGTTTTCCTATTTTTAAAAGACGCTCCGATCCATTTCATTAATTGATGCAGATTGTAAAATGTTCTCATCTATACTTGCAGCACACGTAGAAGAATGGGCACAGGTAACTGGACGATTGAGCCCCTTTCAGACGGGTTTCCTCAAAGGACACTCACAAACCTAAATGGTTTGCTGGTGAAGGCCCCTGCAAGTGTCAGCATGGAAAAAGCCAAATGGATGCAACTATTAGACATTCATCAACTTCTCCATGGCCTTTGACAAGATATCTAGGAACAGATTGTGGAGTAAACCTGCTAGATGGGGGCTCCCGGGTGGTCTGTTGAGACTCTTGATGGGTCTCTATGAGGATTCTGGTATTTAGTTTTAAGATTGAATAGGGATGGTGACTTGTCAGAAAGTATTAAAACCTTTACGGGCTTCAGATGAGGGTGATATGATATGATAGGTTATTTATAATGTGCTTAATAGCCAGATGTTTCTAAGCATGGACCCGGGGATTGAACCTGTGATGCTATGTGTCGTCTTGCTTCCAAGGCGAGCACTCTGCCCCTCAGCTATCCTCCCGAGGTGTAAGTTGGCACCACGCCTGTTCAATCGTTACATCTCTGACGTGGTAAATCAATTGGCAGGGGCTGGTCTGATTGCACCTAATATAGGCTTGTTGAGCGTTGAATGGTTGGCTTATGAGGATGACTTTTTGTTATTTGATCATTCCTGGACTGATTTACAACGTCTATTAGCTAAGTTTTCCTCGTTTGCCAAAGATAATGGCCTTGTGGTGAATCCTGATAAAACCAAGATTTAAGCCAACTCTCTGAGAAAAAACCTAGAAAGGTAGGGTCTCGTCCTTGGAGAATAGGGCGTTTGGAATGGTGGACTCTCTGGTTTATTTTAGTTTCCAGATCAGTGCTCGGTCAGGGTGCGCGAACATTAGAGAGAGTCTTTTAAATAAAGAGAAGTTCCTGACTAACCAGATACTAAAAATTGACAGGAAGTATGGGCTTTTTTTATGTGTTATGAAAGTAAGATAGTCCCGAAAATAATCTATGGCTTGGAGTTGGTAGACAACACTATCTTTAAGGTTCTTGACCTCATTGAAGCGAAAATCTGGCGCAAAATATGGAAGTTCCTAATGTGATACCACTAGCAGCCATTAGATATGAGTTGGTGATTGTCTCGATGAGGGCACAGGTGCAGTGGCAAATACTTGCCTTGTTCTCAAAATTAATCGACCCAATTCCACACTCCCTTTATGAGCTATTAAGAAAACAATTCCCCTCCATAAATAATAATTGTGACTTCCTTTCTCAGTTGGAAGAGAGATCCCTAGCAATTCTGGAAAATTTGGCAATGGACAGAGCTTCTTTGTTGGCTAACCGTGACAGAATAAAGAAAGCCTTGTATGACCATGACTGGGTTTGCACTACTGACTCAATTCATTCATACCCATCCCTCTATAATTTGGTATTTGATCACAGTAGGCGAGGGGCCCCATCTATGATTCTCTCATTTCCAAATAATCATTACTGAATAATTCTACTGAGATTAAGAGGGAATCTTCTGTTAACTAAAGAAATCCTGTTGAGAAGAGGAATAATCTCTCAGTTACAAACCACTTACAGATTCTATCATCTGGTCCCTATTAAGACTGTACGACACTTGGTCTTAGAATGTGAAGCTTTAAATACAAGCAGGATGACATATTTCCCTACTATATTGGATTTGGTCCATAATTTGAGCTCACTGAATTGAGACTATATTTGGAAAATATGTCTTAAAATTAACTCTAATAAAGAGGGCCTTGCACTGACTGGTTTTATCAAAACTATAAATTTGATTAATTGAATTTGGTGAATTTATGAATTGGTGTTTCTTTTAAATAAGTGTGATGGATTTCATGAATTGAATTTGATGAATTAATGAATTGATGTTTCTTTTTAATAAGTGTTATGACAGCATCTTTGGATGTATTTTCATGAGATTAATGCCTTGTTTTATCTTTGTTCTTCTGCCTAATTCTATGATATTTGATGTATTTGTGTACTAATGGATGTATTATGCAGATTTTGGAAAGGTTTCTTGTAAAACAAATACAAATAAAAAAAAGAGGTGACATTGGTGATTTATTTATTATTGATGAATAGTATCATTGTCTGCCGAGATGATATTGGTGTATTTGTTAGTTATATTAAGAGTTTAGGAAGGGTACATATTGTACGATGGTTTTGTTGTATTGAAATTATATTGAATTGTATTGTACTCTAGTTATCAATTATATGGCACCATTTCCCGATTTGTATGGCCTCAATGTGCTTTAGTCCAGGTATGAGAAGTTCTAAGAGTTTACTTTAAGATACATGTGCCCATTCTGCCTGGATTAGGATGTGGGAGGGCTGGTTAGGCTCCAGTAAGCAACCCAGCGGTCAGGTAAGGGGGTGCGTTCTGTCAGTGTTTGAGGTAGAGTGCTGGTGCAGGAGATTCAATGTGTGACCAGCTAGACCAAAACATGTTTGTAGGTTGTCACTGCAGACTAATGGCAGAGGTGTTGAGGCACGTCAGGGGTTTCAGTGCAGACGGTTATGGGTGCAACTAGGCCAGATTTATCGTTGCCATAGCTGCAGTCTAGAGTGCAAGGGAGGGAGCCATTTTATATACACCTTACACTCGAATGGAGTTCATCTTCGATGTCGCTTCCCTGGTTCAAAAGTGAATGACTGGTCTCGCGTAATGAGGACCCTGGTTTGAGAACCTGAGGGGTGGGAGGGATGCCAAAGTCTGAGTGACAGCAGTGGGGAAAAGGCCCAACATTTGAGACTCAAAAGTACATTGTGGAACACCTAACAATGGGATACCTCAGCAGCGGAAGAAAGGACCAACTCTGGGACCCAACAGCACATGCAGAAATGCCAAATCTGGGACACTTAAGCAGTGGGAGAAGCGCGAAAATCTGAGATTAAACAGTAAATGGTGAAACATCCAACATTGACAAAGGGGAACATGCTACTTTTTTACCTTTTGTACTTGTGAAACATTATCATTTTTATGAAAGCACAATTAAATAAAAATAATGTATATGAAAGCATGAAACGAGAACGCTGTGGATGAAGTAACAGATATAGAACTTTATGGTACACAGAACATAGAATGGGAACTATAGGTTGGAGGAAATTAATAATATATCATGACTGATCAAATGGATGTGCAATAATTATTGTTTTTATAGTGCCGCATGCAATGGGGGATGTTAGGAATCCGAGGAAAGTGCACTTTAGGTAAGCTTTGAGGATATTGCACCCATGTTTCCCATGGCTGGAGGAAATATGGCTGTTGGCATACTGCGCTGAGTTTTAGTGGCAAGCAGAGGACAGATCGAATTGAGGAGAGGCAGGCAGAGTGAAGATGAGAGTGGAAGAAGGGAGGGGGGAAGAAGATAGCTCCTGGTGGTGTGGTGTTGGAATCCTGAGGGCCATCAAGATATACGGCCACACTAGAGAAAAACTCCTGGAAGTACTAGATCCTGATTTGTCCTCAGGTTCCTCACATTTTAACCTGGGAACAAATGAGTGTTATTGCATCCCCAAACACGTGATTAATGTATTATTGCCCTTGGAAGAGGTGCTCAAATTGCATCCAATAAAACATGTACTGTGTTAAATACCTCACCTAACCATCCTCTCCTCCCTTAGTACTGACCCTTCTATGTTGCTAATAAAACCCTTCTGCCCTCCCACGCATATTCTCTCCTCTTCAGCAATCCACACCCACTTACACTGCTGAAACTCACCCATCACCTCCATGCACATGTCAGATGATCCAGGATCAGAAAAGCTTTATTGCCTACTGCGTGCTATGACCCCTTCAGGTATAAAATTGTCAGTTTCCTATTCCAGTACTGGTGCTAAAGGATCTTGGCCTCAAATAATCAGCATCATTGTCTATCGAGAATCAGGTAACCTCTGTCTGTCAAACTGGAAAATTTAAATTGAGAACGCTTTGTAGGGTCCTGCCTTGCATTCCCTTTCAATTCCATGCCCTGGTTGTTACCTCTTTGTTTATGAGTGGGGCTTATAATGGTATCTCACTTTATTTAGCCTAGCCTGCATATTTGATTCGTCGACTTCAGCTCCTGCAGAATTCTGCAGCAAGTGTCGTGGTACACACTCCCCTTCCTGCGTACATTTCGCCCATTCTGTGGCAGTCCAATTCAAATTTTTGTGCTCTGTGCACCGTTCCTTTTATATGGGCCAGGGCTGAGTATATTTGACTCAAGTTCTGTCCCTATGTTCCGCTTCGGCCAATGCGTTCTCAAACGTCTTACACTATTCAAGGGCCTTGTGTCCGATAGACCCATGAATGTGGTGGCGCCTTTTCTGTGGCGGCTGCTAAATTATGGAACTCTCTCTCTGGCTCTCTGTGCTACCAAAAATCATCTCTTAGTCCGTCTCTCCTTGAACACTCCCCTTTTCTGTTTCTCATAGCGACCTACCTGTGGGCTAGCGACCATGATGCCTTTTTGGCAGATGTTGTGCTTAGAAATCTTGCTAGCATATCATAGTTTAGTTTAGTTTAGTTTAGTTTATTATTTGATAATGCGCTCCAAACCCAGGGGTAGCTGGGCGCAACAGTTACAAGAATACCTGAGCATAGTTACATACAATAATGCATAAAGAAGATACAGTACAAGTGTTGTTAACAATTTAACAAGCAGTTAAGAAGGTACAGGCTGAGAGGGACTCCTATGCAACGAGGGAGTCGGATCAGGGATCAGAAATATTATAGTAGTTATTCACAGTGGTTAGTCAGTGGTAAATCCAGGCCAAGAGAATTAGTAGTTAGTTGTCATTAGACCAGAGCCAGTTTTTCACGTGGCCTCTAAAGCTCGAGTATGGTAGATTAGCTCTTAATGCAGAGGGAAGGGCGTTCCATGCACAGGCAGCTTTCACAGGGAAACTGGCTCCACCCGTTTTTTTTAGTTTAAATTTGGGAATTTCAAGTAAGAGGTGGTTAGATGCTCTAGTGTGGTATATAAAACATTTTGTGGTTAGTCTAGCCGAAATGTATGGAGGTGCGGTGTTGTTCAGTCCTTTATGGGTGAGGGATAGTGCTTTGAGGAAGACTCTATCGCTGATTTTTAACCAGTGATGATCTTCCCTAGTGTTGGAAACGTGTTATCTGCGGGGTATGTCCAAAGCTGCTCTAAGGGTATTATTTTGTAGTGTTTACATTTTGTTTATGATAGATTTGCTAGCGCCCGAATAGAGGGCGTTACAGCAGTCTAATTTAGACATTACTATGGCATTGGCTAGCATGATGCAGTTAGTTTTGGAGAGGTAAGGTCCGCAAGCCCTGATTAATTTGCAAGTGTAAGCCATGGAGGATGCAAGGGCGTTAGTTTGTTTTTTGAGAGATAGTGTGGCATCAAGGTAGAAACCTAGAGTTTTTACCTCAGTTGCCACATTGATTATATTGCCATCGATATTGAAGGCACGGTAATTGGGGCTAAGTTTTTAAAGGTTGGAGTCGGAACCCACGATCAGTATCTCAGTTTTGTCGTCATTCAGGCAGAGGCTGTGGGAGGCCATCCATGCCTGAATGAGGAGATAAATCTTATTTACTAGAGCTGTGTCTTCGACAAAGTTGCCAGAAAGTGGTATGAGGATCGGTGTATCGTCCGCATAGTTAGTGTATGTTATCCCCAGTCTGTCAAGTTTGTTGAAGAGTGGCTTAGTGAAGATATTGTAAATTGTGGGGGAGACACAAGAACCTTGTGGGACGCCACAGGTGATATGTATTGGGTCCGCGGAAGCTGAAGGGGAGAACACTCTCAACGTCGGGTTAGCAAGGAAGGATTGTACCCAAACTATAGCTTCACTTGAGAAGTAGCCGGCAGACGCTAGGTGGTTGCATAACACTGCATGGTCCACCAAGTCAAAGGCCGCCAATAAGTCAAGGAGGAGAAGCATAGCTGTTTTACCTTTATCCTTCAACTCGTCGATTTGAGTCTTAAGGTCAATTAGGGCCGTTTCAGTGCTGTGTAGTGGTCTGAATCCAGATTGGCGCGATCCTAGTAGTTGGTTCGTCTCTAGATAGTTTTGTATATGGAGGTAGGCTACTCTGTCGATAATTTTGAGGAGAAATGGTACCGTGGTGATGGGCCTGTAATTGGTGGGGATGGCTGGGTCAAGGGTCTGTTTTTAAAGGAGGGGCAGTACCCAGGATTCTTTAAGGTTGGTGAGTACAGTGCTAGTTCTAAAGGATGTGTTAATTAGCTTAGCTATGAAAGGTGCTAAGTCTCTGGCTGAGTCCTTGATTACTTGTGCAGGGCAGCTGTCGCCTTGACAATTGGAGGGTTTCAGGGAGGATATCACCTTTTCAGTTGGTAAATCTGAATGGTTCGCAATTGATTTGGGTAACTGTTCTAGGTGTATCAGGCAATTGGGTGGTCTTGGTAGCAGTGGCGCTCAAGGAAGCTTTTTTCTTAGCAATTTTAGACTGAAGAGTTATAATTTTGTTAGCTAAGGCATTTTGGATACTAGTGCACCATTGTTTGTCCTTGGGAGCATTGTCTATGGGAGCGATCGGATTTTCCATTTCCTGAAGGATGGAGAAGAGTTCTTTCGAGTTAGAATTCGCTTTGCTGATTCTCTCGTTGAATGTGTCTTTTTTAGTTTGGATTATTTCCTTCTTGTATTGTTTAGCAAGGTTGTCGAGAAGTGTTTTATTCTCAACTGACGGTGTGTGCCTCCAAATAGCTTGCAGTTTGCGTTTTTGGGTTCGTAATTCTTTGAGGTGGGGGGAAAACCATGAGTTAAGGTGGGCTTTTTGTTTACTTTTGCGTTCTTTGATAGGGGCAATAGCATCCAAGGCTTTGGACATAGTATTGTTAAATGTCTCTACTAACGTATTTGGGTCAGTGTTGGTAGTACTCGCTATAAGATCTGGTAGGAGAAGCGGAAGCAATTTTTCAACCGTAATATCTTTTTTGTTTCTACTTGGCATAGGTGGTGCTGTTTCCAAATTGGCTGGTTTAGGGGGCTCTATAGTGGATGAGAAGCAGATAAGGTGGTGGTCAGTCCAAGTTTGTTGTAGTATATTAGAGATGGTAGTAGTGCAGTTTCTGTTAGCTATCCAGTCTAAGGTGCGACCTTTCATGTGTGTGGGGGCTAAGACTTTTTGGGTAAGGCCATAATCAGTTAAGATAGATTGGATGGAGTAGGCCCGTTTATCCTCGGCATCATTGAAGCCCAGATTAAAGTCACCTAATAGAAGGAGCTGGGTGGAGTCTTTGATGATATTACTGAGGAGGCTGGAGAGGTTTTCTTCGAAGCTGCCTAGTGGGACAGGTGGTCTGTATATTAAGAGGACCGCTAGAGTGCTGTTATTCGTGATAGGAATTTTAGCCGAGAGAAGTTCACAGGATGTGATTTCAGGGTATGGGGCAAGTCTAGCTGCTAATTTAGTTTTGGCGATAATGGCCAGGCCACCTCCCCTAGAGTTGGGTCGATCGGCTCTTAGTATGTTGTAGTTGTCAGGTATGGCAATCATGAGTGCGGGACCTGCGGCATAATGGAGCCATGTCTCAGTGATCGCAAAAAGATCTAGATTGTCTGAGGCAAGTATGTCAGCAATTTCCGTGTTGTGTGATACGAGGGATCTCGCGTTGATGAGGGCTCCTGACAAGGTAGAGGATGTCGTTTTTCTTTGTATGATTCTAGGAGAGGGAAGGTTAGGCTTCTTCTGAACCTGCGGGCGGTCTGTTTGTATTTTGGGTCGTCTATCTGCAGTTGGGGCAGACAGGTTGCAGTTGGGAGCAGTCAGAATTAGACTGGAACCTGGAGGAATAGTTGTTTTATTTTTGATGTCATAGAGACGTGGCAGTCTAGCTCTTAGCCGCATATTTCTGTCTTGCAGGTTGCATAGAGTGGTGTT
Source organism: Ambystoma mexicanum (assembly GCF_040938575.1). Taxonomy (NCBI): domain Eukaryota; kingdom Metazoa; phylum Chordata; class Amphibia; order Caudata; family Ambystomatidae; genus Ambystoma; species Ambystoma mexicanum. The sequence continues at coordinate 1,398,818,464 of NC_090922.1, forward strand.
GGTCTGGGCCATTGTTGTGGTAATAGTTAGTATGGTCCAGAGGAGGGAGCAGAGTGAGTACATGAGGCAAGTCTTAAGGGTGCACATAATGGACGGTGGCAGAGAGCAAAGGGGCCTCTGGGTTTCACAGTACAGTAGTGCCTAGGGTGTGCGTATCAAAAGGCATCAGAGTTTGGCAATCCTAACATTGACTAAAATGCACACAGGAAGGGACATCTAGATTTGGCAGTCCTAACAGTGCCTAAAATGCACATAATACGAGTCATCTAAGTTTGGCAGACCTAGCAGTGACTAAAATGCACACAATACGAGTCATCTAAGTTTGGCAGACCTAGCAGTGACTAAAATGCACACAGCACGGGACATCTAGATTTGGCATTCCTAGTAGTGACTAAAATGCACACAGCAAAAAGAAAGGCATCTAGCTTTGGCAGGCCTAGCAGTGACTAAAATGCACACAGCAAAAAGAAAGGCATCTAGCTTTGGCAGGCCTAGCAGTGACTAAAATGCACACAGCAAAAAGAAAGGCATCTAGCTTTGGCAGGCCTAGCAGTGACTAAAATGCACACAGTGAAAAGGCATCTGGATTTGGCAGGACTAGCAATCAAGGCATTCAACAACATACATTTAGATTAGGCAGGCAGGTTGCTGTTATAGTTAGTAGTGTGGGCAAAGGGCGTGCAGGTGGTCACAGTCTAAGTACAGTTATAGGGGTACTCAGAGGACCATTATGAGGATAATCAGACAAGAAGAGGATGCTTTGCGAATATATCACTGGTATGGGCTTTGAACGTGATTTGTTAACACAGTTAGGCAGCGTGCGCTGGTAACATGCTTAGAGAAACGGGATGTCAGCAATAAGCATGAAATATTACACGTGTCGTCATAATGCGCTAGCAGGCAGTCACAGGGCGGAGAGGTTCCGAGTTCAGGCAAAGATCAAGGCTGGAGGCTGATCTATAATAGTATCAGCCGATCAATAACAGCATGGGCATAGAGTGTTACCTTAGTGTATAGCACTGGAGGTCCAAGGGGTCTGGCAGATGGCAGAGTCGGCAGTAAACAGGCTGAGAACAGGCACCAGCCTTGTCCTCGAGGGCCTTGAAGAGAGAGGGATGGCTTCGCCTGCCGGCACCCAATGGAGGGAGTAGTAGCTACTGTAGCCAATCAGCTGGGCTGGGACTGCTACTTAGCGTAACATAACATAAATCTTGAATGCCAATTTTCATAAAGCAATGATAAGTCTGATCAAGTGAAATAGTCTCCCCTCCACCACTTGGCTGGTAGAATTTGTCAGACATAGAAGGTTTATCTTGAGGGTCAACCAGCCCTTCAGCTAGCGAGTGTATCGGCCAAGTTTACTCCCTAAAATAGGAAAATGTTCCCAAAACATAAACATAGGGAGTAAAAATAATCAGGAGCCTGTCTCCCTCCTTTCACCTACACACCTCCATAGCTATGTGAGGACCAGAAGTACATGTAGTACCAAGGGAAGACATTTCTATTATTACTGATTGATCCAAAGATGTAAACATCCTCCACCACCTCCATGTGCCACCCCCATGTGAAGCGGCTGTCAATGTGGAATTGTTCCACCTGTACATTTCTTCAATGCGTCTTTCAATCAGTCAATGGGGACTAAATCTATATAGACCCTTGATTGAAAATTCCTTTATTTGGGACATTCACATATCCTTTAAGATTATAGCCTGCCTTCTGCCAATGCTTCCACAAAATGTAAAGTAGGTATATCTTTTGTCTTTGCCAGTTACATATTTACGATTGGGATCTCTGATGTTTTACAGTAGTGTGAACGCTGGTTAAGGGATTTAACTACTACTCATCCTTGTATTCCTGATGGTCAGTAGTCATTTAGTCGCACACAGCCAACATTACCATGTTGCTCAAGTCACCGTCCTAGCACACAGCCAACATTACCATGTTGCTCAAGTCACCGTCCTACATGTAGGTACTAATTGCAGGTCCTACGCACAACAGTACCCTCTGTTGATCCAGGGAAATTGGAGCCCACATGTATGGTATCTCCTCTGATAATGCAGAACATATGGACATTGATGGAATGACAGGGCTTGTTATTATGAAAGAGATGGTCTTTGAGGTGTGGAGCGTCTAAGGCCCAGGTAGAGTGTAATGTACCTACTGCAGCCCACATGGAATGTCGCCTGGCCTGACATATTAATGTGCTGCTGCATGTGGGGTATGGTGCAATGCAAGATTATATGCAGGCCTCTTGACTGACTAGCTTGAAGTATGGCAACTGTATGGCCACCATGTTATTAAAGCTCCATTGGCTACTAAACTCAATGCTTCTATCACCTTCAGAAGGTGACCATACCTATGATCCATCTTTGGGCTGATGGGAGGTGGGAAGTGTAGACTTCCAAGGAAGCTCATCTAGCATACTAAGCAGCGCCATGCTTTTTCTGAAACCCCTTGCCAGCATCTCCTCTTCTGCCTCATTACCAGGAACACACATCTAACATACTTGCCACCTTGCCATATTTTTCACCAAGATCATCTTGGGTTATATGATTTCCCAGACATGCAGAGGTGTGGCATTTGGAAATGTAAGGCAAGACCTGGTAATTTCCCTCCTGGATGGTGGCAATAGATTGGAAGTCAGTAACCGTGGCCGTTGAACAGGTATTTACTTGTACGCGCCAGGAACAATACCGTGGGTAAATACCTGCTCACAAATAGCGACAGCCCTAAAAGATATTTTCATCAGCCAGTAACAGAGACACTACTGTGATGCATCTAAAGTCAGCAGACCGTAGCAGGGCCAGTATTACAAGAGGTTTGTTTAGGATCCTGCCCTTTCCGTTCTGGTTGAGGCAAGCAGGACTGCTCATGGGATTGCAGCTGCGCCACTGAGGGGGTGTTCGTTGAGCAGCAGTTGTATGGGTCAACACTGAAAATGGGCATGAGCTGCTTCCCTGGCTCTTCTGTGCCTGCAACCTGAACTGGAATCCATTGTTCAGGTTGTCCATTGGACAGTAACAGAGATACTGCAGCAACTGTGGGAACTATATAATACCAGGACTTGCTCGGATGGCGCGCCGGCAGTATGATAGTTGTGGTTGAACCCCTGATATCATAAGATCATTACAGAGACAGAGTTCTTATGGGTTACCTGAAGTCAGGCAGTACCACAGATTCAAAGACTGGAGATTGTTGAGCATCTTCAATAAGCAGCAGGCAGTGAGGAAAGCAATGATGCCACACACTGAGATCACATTTCTTGATGGTTGGGTGATCATTCAGTGAGAAGGAATACTAGGTAGTGCCATTGAATTCGAAACCACTGCCAGGTAAAGACTCCTAAATTGCACTGGTGTGTATGTTAGTGGCATTACTGGCCTCTGTGTCCCTCTGAGGAATGACATGATGTTTGCTTCAGGGATCTACAATGCTGGACAAGGATTAGAAGTATCCCCTCTGGAGCAGGAGGGCAAAACTACATTGCTGACATCATCAGGTCAGGAAGTGCGATTGGGGATGACCTTGAATATGAAATGCTTTCACAGAGCCTGGAAAAGAACTGTTGATGTCTCTGCTGACTCCAACAGGATTTAAGATCTCAGTATTCTTTGTCTGTAACTCTGATCAGGGTGCCGCCTTCGCTCAGTCCCACAGGGCCTCCTTGGGCGATCTCTGCATAGATCCTGACTGCAGGTCTCAGTGGGCTTCCAGGATTTGGGGGAGGATGGGTATTTCCAGCAGCATGCCCGTGTATGCAGGGCTGACACAAGAAGGCTGTCTGCAGAAGTGTTAGTGGTACAGATGTTTTTCAGTGCCAGTGCATAACTGGTGTCAGTGGATATACAAGTTGCCAATGGGCAGCCAGAATTCCATCTGCTTAGAGCACCACATTGGCCTCTGCAAGAACTGACAACCCTTTAGGTAGTGTTCATAGTTGTCAGAGCATCTAACACACTGTTTCTTTGCCAATCTGTGTTTAGAACACATACATCATGGTCTGAGGCTACACAGTGGCAACTGTTTACAGTGTTAGATGGAAAGGAGGGAATCATCCACAATGACAGAGAAAAAAAGACTGAATGGGTGATTTGCCCGAAATTCAGCCGTTCAAAAATTCCGAATGGCCAAAAGGTTCAACCATATCACCCATTCAGTGCAAAGGGCTGAGGGGGCTATGGGGGTTGCGGGTGTCCCCGCAGCCGATCCCAAAAAGGGAGAAAAAAAAGGGGGAAAAAAGGAAAGGACCCTGTGGCGCCAGTACCCGATCACAGACGGTAAGTATGGGTTGTGGGTGTGGTTGTGGTTGTGGATGTGGGTGTGGTTGGGAGAGGGGACAAGTCGGAAATGTTCAGGGGAGAAAAGACCGAGGTTATTTTGGAAAAATAAACTTCAGTCTTTTCTCCCTCGAACATTTCCGTCACAGACGTTCAACCCCGATCTGGAAGGGAGTACAAACCTTGTCTGTACACACTACGAAGTGTAGGGAGGGAGCCAGGGGGAAACAGGTAAAGCAGCAGGAACATGTCAGAGGCTATGGACACAAGAAAGATGAGAAGTACATTAGCTTGCCTGCCTTCTGCTACCATCTCACAAGGAAATAGTCGGCTCTGGAAAATCTTTGCATCAACATAAGCTTCCTAGTGAGACCCTGGACCTCGACTGTCTAGGATGGCCAATGAATTCCAGTCACTATGTACTAGATACTATACAGGGGAGGGGACAGCAGCCTAAAAGCAGTGACCCTCAATCGCAAAAAGGGATTCCACAGAAGGAAAAGAATGACTGAAGGCTCAGACAAAGAAGCCTGCACACAGCTCCATCGATCATCACCTATCAGGCCTCTGCATGAGAGGTGTTAGTAAACATTGTAATTTAGCCAACGTGATGTAGAGTGGTCATCTTTCCTGAACTCTTGATTTGCCCACATCTAATATTAAAACAATTATTGGTAGATATGGGAGAAAACACAAAAGAGAGAACACATTATTCAATGAACGCATGCCACCAGTATTGGTAACTGCTAAACCAACCCAATATCCTGCTTCTCAACACCCCTTATCCTATCGTTTCTGTTAGTAGTGATTTAGGCACAGCAAGCGCATACTGCCACAATAGCTGCACAAACAACCTCCCTTAAAATCTAAAGACATATGTTCCTAAGCACCATGCTTCTTTCTCCTTAAACATTCAATTCATGCTTCTGCATTCTACGTTATGTCTATTAATACATACTTTGTAACTAATAAAAAGGCCTCAATCGTCGATGTTTACATTTCTTTAAATACTCTTTTAATTTGAGAATGAATGTAAATTGTGTCTACATAGCACAGCCTTACTGAATATATTGAAATCCGATTTGCTGTTTGGAGCGCAATTTGAAATTTGGAGGAAACATTTGGGATCCGACCCGAGGTACTGGCTCAAACAAACCAAAGAAATACACGTGTGACCCCTGAGTCATACTACACAGTAATCCAGTTACGGTGAGTTATTTAAGAGTTTGGAGGAATTTGATTTATGCTGACCGACGCATTTTTCAAAAATTCCGTGCATTGTCAAGGTCACGTGCCTTAATCAACGGTGCAGTAATACTGCATGCAGTGCTTTGTATGGTCACTTTTGGAGGCCAGTGCATCGCCGATCTATGTCTTCCATGAACCAAATCTGACATGTGTCTTATTCAACTGGTCCACATTTCTAGAATGGTATACATGTTTCCAGTCCTACAAGTAACATGTTTTTTTTTTGTATTTCCACCCATGCTTGCATTATTAACATCACATGTGTATGTGTGTTGGTATTGTTACGGATTTAAAGAGCAGGCACACTCCAGACCGGGACTCTTTCCCCTGGTCAGGGATGTGGCGCACAATAAAAACATTTCAAGTATATTTATTTAGATTCAGCTTTGAGAAGGCAGCCAACCCGTCTCACACCCCGCTTGATGTACACCCTTTGTCGCAATGGACCACGAACCAGGCCGGTGTGTAAAAATGAAATATTTATTTATTTTAAAATTCAAATGAAAATCAAACAGATTCAATAGAGGGCAGAAATCACCAGTGTGGTGATAATTACACAGGAAAATGTGAGGTACCCTTAATTTAACTTTCTACCATCAGGCACATCAATGCAAAACCGAATCCAAGCACGATACTTTTTGGTAATGCTTTTAGATGGCACAACGGTTATGCATTCCCCCTGCAACACTACCCCAAACCCCTGTTAACCAAGTTTTGTGTGGGTGGAGAGGTTTAGCAAGCAGTCAGGCATAAAAGGCAAACATCAGATTGGAAATCTACCACCCCTGAATGGGAGGCCAAAATCAGATTGAAAACCCTTGAAATTGAGCAAAATAGCACTTGGAATTCACTGAATAGTTATTTTACATGTGCGTTTGAATGGATTAGACAGGAATTGGTGTGGCTGTACTAAAGAAGCAAGAAAGCTTACAAGCTACAAGACAACGGACTAAGCAACATGCATACCATTGGGAAAATCGTCTTTGGGAAGGAAACAGTGCAGCAAAAATCAAACGTGGCAAAATTGCAATGTCTTAGTTTTCACGGGTTTACAGTAAGCAAACAACTTAAGAAATGAGTTAAACAGTCAAAATCGGAAATCGATTTTACTGATGAGGTACACAGGCACATAACAGGTAGGATACTAAAGTGAACGGATGACTCTTTATGGGTTACAGTCGAGGATTCTTTAAAGGAAACGAAAAATCGGATTTTAAAAGGGAAACAATTTCACGGGCAAACTCGGTTTTGTTAGCAAAATGATTTGTCCTACTGCAACTATATTTTAATGGCTAGATTATTAAAGAAAGACACAGTATGCAAGGAGTTTAATTTGCAAAGTTAAGCTATTCACGCCGCGTTCATCTCTATGGGAAATTAATTAATTTATTCATAATAGTACTAAGGACTTACATAAAGGACTGAAATGATTTGGAAAGAATTAAGCTAACACATGGAAACTAAAACGGATTCTTCTAAGGACAGGATACACAGAGGATTCTGACAATTTAAGAAGTTACTAGGGTGCTTATAGGATTTCTTATAAGATTGGTCAAATTGGAAGGTAACAGAATGGTGTATGCAGCTTTTTGGGGAATGGTGATACTTACAAAATGTACTTGAACTTGGTATTTTGGTCAGTTAACCAGGTCTCTGGACAGCAGGACAAGGTTATGGTCACTGCACAGCAGCTGGGCTATCCTTTAAGGGATCAGCAGGGCAACCAGGATCTGGTCACCATGGAAAGTGGGATGTATCAGCTGGGCAAAGACATGTCTGGTCACTGGATTCTCCCAAAGGGGTCAGCAGCCTTTCATCCCTTCTCCCTGAATTATTGGGGTTTTTGTAGGGTTTAGTTCTGGATAGTAGTTTTGCCTGGATAGGAGGTTCTGCCTGGATATGGATCAGCTAACTCTGGCCTGGCTCTGGAGTCTGGAGTCTTGCAGGGTGAATGTAGAATGTTGAATGTCTGGATCCCTGTATTTTGGATGTCCTGAATTTTGAATATCTTGACTCTCTCTATGCTTCCTCCTTTTATAAGCAGGATGACATAAGAGGATTTTTACTATGTGGGCAGAAATAACCTGGACATAACCTCTTGATTTAGAATAGGGCATGCTATTCCTGTCACCACCTCCCTCCGAGCTGATTGGACTGAAGGAAGTGACCTCCCCTTAAGTGTATGCATTTTATGACCCCTTTTATTCTACAAGCCACATTTTTCACAAAGGGCGTTATGGAATACAACTACATATTTTCAATAGTCACCCTTATACAAAGCAGATAGATAAAACCCATATTTCACAAGGAATATGCCTGTAAAAATGTCAAGTCTATGTGATATTGCTTCGCCCTTCCGGAACTCTTTCGCAATTTCTATGGAAAAACATTTCACCTAAAATTCTATAAATGGCTGCACATAAGCCTATCCATGTCGGGCATATTTCCATAAACGTTTACATCTGTGTCATGTACACTTTCCTCAGAAATGCCTCTTTACTGCCGTTTGCATCCCCCACATGTCAGGAAAACCCACATGGTCTTACTTTAATGGTCCAAAAATTACATTAAAAAACATCATAATTTCACATTACTGTTTATTCAGATTACCGAAATAAATGTCTTAAGGTAAAAAGTCTTTTAATTCAAATCAAATGGGCTGGCTTTGTTCCCAAAAGCAGGCAGTCTTTCCAACCCCCCAGCCAAATGTCTGTCCCTAGTCAGCTTGCCCAGAGGTCGCCATGGCTTCTCCTTTGAAGTCCTTCAGTTTGAATGCAGAGGAATTCACACTTCCGAGGGAAACACATGGGTTGGAGTCCCCCTTTGTTCTTGGGAGCATCTCTGCCATGCAGTCTGAGGTACCCTGTAATTATCACACCTGTCAGCCCAAAGAACAGGGCACCTGTGCTGGCAGTATCAAATCACAGGGATGTGCGACATTTGGCCTTTAAGCCAAACTGGTCTAACAGGAATGCCTGAGCTTCAGCCAGGCTGTTGAAGTTGTTTGTGTGGAGAGAAGTAAAATACACCTATATTTTTGCAGCTTTTCTTCCCAAAATATACAGTTTTGTTTCTGGGCATTTTACAGTATTATTTCTTATTTAACTTTCAGAATGTCACTCACTGCTTTTGCAAAAATGAATTTACACATTTTCAGTTGACATGGGAATTTCACAAGACGCGATTTCTTTGGCATACATTTTCTGCAAACCCTTGACAGATCAGGTCAGTTTCAGAACACAGAAAGATGATGGAAATAGTTTTCTTTGTAATTGACGCATAGCCAGGGAGAAAGAGCTTTCTGTTGAAGTGCTCTGAATGGGTCAATTTTTTGCAAAAGTGAACGCTGGCCATGCGGACTAAAATGAATTTCTCTGCTCTTCACAGATTTTCCATGATAAACAATGCCGTTCTGGGCAGGAAAGCCTTATTTGATGATGTTAAATTGAAATATATGGACAGGGCTGTGTTGAATTAGAACATGACTGTGTGAGGTTTGCAATTAAAGTAGCACTAGTGTGATGTCCTTTGAAATGCAGGTTCTTTCTGGGTGCAGCCTTGAGTTTTCAAAATGACAGCACAGCAACACAGAGCCATTCTGGATTTAATTTATTTTCTTTGGCGTATCATAAAGAAAACAAAGCGCAGCCATTCTTGGAGGCTATGTTCAATCTCGCGCCATATGTGCTCATCAGACACAGCGCCGCCATTACTTCTGGAACTGCCTAAATGCAGTTTTGTGATGCAGGGATTTCTGTTGGGCTGCTAAATGTAACCCACAGAATTAACAATAAAATGGTTTTATTTTAACCTCAACTGCTCCAAGGAAAGGAAAAGAACTGGCTTCCTTATTGTCGCATATTTTACTATAAAATGTGTCTTGAATGAAAAAAATGAGGGTAGTAGAGGCGACAGTCATAGGTTATTGTATTTGTTGACAATGTCTTCCTCTTGCTTGCCATCATGTCCAAACAGGATCCCATTACATATTCTCTTTCAGCCACTCGTACCCATTCAAAAGGAGAAGGCTGAGAATCAGATAAGAACCATGTTGTCATCTGTTGGAGCACATTCACATCCTGAGGAATACAGAAACCCAGAGTAGAGAGTGGGGGAGGGTCCCTCTCCTCGGCTGGTTCCTCCCTTTGGAACAGCCTCCCTGCCCCCATCAGACTTGAGCCAGACCTCCTTAAGTACCGGAAACTGCTCAAAACTCTGCTCTTCTCTACATCTTTCCCTCTTTCCTTTCCCAGCTAATCACCCCATTGCCGATCTCACAGGATCCCAAGCCCTTCCCCCCGGTCAATACCAGCTTCCAGCCCCCAATGCACTGCTGTTCAGGCCCGTGCTTGGCGGTTCCACATCCCACCTTTGAGAGTCATCTGTACTAAGACTTGTCCTGAGGTTCTCCTCCTTGGCTCCCCTTAGAAGTACCCTCCCGGGCCCTACTCCAGCACTTGTCCACTCTTCTGCACCTTCTTCTTTTCTTATCCCCTGCACCTCTCTTCAATGCACTTGCACGTCCGGATACCACAAGGCCTAGTAGAACCACGACTGTATATTTACTGCTTTTAACATTGCTACTTTTTCCCTTGTTTCCTTCCCATTTAGCCTTGTGGCACTTTGAAATACAATTATGTTGTGTAAAGCACCTTACAAATGCTCAATACAAAAAAAAACATGTTCATCTTTAATATGTGTTTTGGATTACATTTGGTAAAGCCAATCTCAGTCATGTATGATTTCCTGAGGGTAAAATATCAAGCACAGGAAATCTAAACAACAATTGTTTAATATAGAAAACTCTAGTATATTCAGCGATCGTCCTTGTCATGCATGTGAAAAGGGCGAAATCTGAAAACTGTAGAGAACAGAACTTGAAACACTTGGGGCCTGATTCATGGAATATTTTTAGTTCTGAATTATAACTTTGCGAACCATTCAGCGTTCAAATCCTCTTAATTGATTAATGGAATTGACTTTCCAGGCATTTTTGGAATATTGCGCTGGTCCAGCATGTCTCTGTGGGCAATCAAGCGCGTTACACAAGACTCCACAAAATGTGTGGGTCAGGCCTGCACAGAGATTAAAATAGGTGGTGGAACATGCATATTCCCCATTCACCAAGCAAAATGAGGAATAACGGGGGCTTGCTGAGGGACAGGCCACGCACAGCAATTGCACGCCCAGTCCAGCGCACACACAACCATATACATGGATCTTAATGCATATCCTCACTTCGGGAAAAGTCACACACAACCCTATGATCGAACCGTCACATGATAGCAGGTGTAAAGTTCAACGTGCAAAGGATCCAATGTGTATAAAGCACATAATGCACACCTTACAAATGTTGCACATCCACGATGGATGCCCAGGGGCTGGATTTTTGTAATACTCACCACGCTGTTTGGGAAGCCTGATGACCAGGTGTATGCTAGATATATGATCCCACCCCGTGTCATCCTAGAGCTTGTCAGTGAGTGGGAGCAAGACCTAGCATCACCCATCATCTGCACCCAGGCCCTTATACCCCTTGAAAGGGTGCTGACAGCACTCCATTTTATTGCTACAGGCTCCTTTCAGTGCCCCACCGACTGGGATATCTCAGTCCACACAATCCTGCTGTGTCCACCAGGTATTGGTCTGCATAACATTACATGTGTGTGTGCATATGCACATATATATGCCAAGAACAGTGGAGGAAAGGCATCTAGTGTGCCAGGATTTCTATGCTGTTGCACACTTTCCAAGTGCACTTGGAGCATCGACTACATGTTGCACTATGGCCCCCCCTATTGACAAGCACATAAGCCACAATCGCAAGCACTTGCAATCCATGAACGTGCAGGTCATCTGTGATGCAAATGGAGTTATCATGCTAGTCAATGCCAATTTCCCTGCCAGCATGTATGACAACTACATCTACCACCAGTCACCACTTTACCGGGCCCTGGCATTGGGAATATATGGCAACACCTGGCTCATTGGTGAGTATCAACTCTCACACACATGCATGCATGAATGCACATGACACACTGAACAACAGACCATGACGATAAATGCCAATAACAAACATGTACACCTTTGCAGGGGACTGTGCCTATCGACTATCACTGGTCCTGCTAACGTCAAAAGGGATCCTGCACCACCAGTTGAGGCAATATATAATGCAGCACATGTAGCAACTAGCAGCATAGTGGAGTGCACATTCAGGGTGCTAAAGTCACGTTTCTGCTCCCTTGAGCACTCTGGTGGGGTATTTCTATATGCCCCACCAGTAGTCTGTAAAACCATTGTGGCAGGAAGTGTACTGCATGATGTTGCCACACAGCGTGGCATACCAGTTGATATGCAGGTGCGATGTCGCCCTCAGCCACAGGCACCACCGTTGCCCTTATTTACCTAAGGGCACATGTAGAGTGTTGGGATGGAAATGAACCCATCACAGCCCCTAGGCGTTTCCAAATAAGGCAGACCCCATATGAGGCAATGTAATTTACAAGGGGGGGAACAGTCTGCACCACCTAGTACCATATAGAGACCTCATAGCACATTAGAAGTGGATGCTTAACACTAGAAATGCCTAAACTCCGAAATGCCATTTTGTAATAGGCCCCAAACAAGACAGGCCGCAGACCCATGCTGCTCGCATTCCCCGTTTACAGAGCCCAATTTCTTCACAGAATGATGGCTCTGCTTGAGCCTTGTTCCCACGGAAGTCCATTTCCCTCTTGTCCCTGCAGTGTTGTGAATATTCAGTATCATCTTTAGAAATGTGCCTGACACAGAGCGTGCGACAGTACCAGGCCCGTGATTAATTAATTAATTGATTAATTTAGTGATGTGTCCATTCATATCCACTAAACTGCCATCGAGCCTTTAACCCCCACCCAGCCAGTCCAGTGCAGGCTTCACATCACTAACCAAACCGCCACTCCCTTGGCTCTCTGATAGGCACCTGACCCCCAGGTCCTAACTTCCATAAAGTGCCCACTACATATCCATAGCCCACATGACTCTATTTACCCTAGCAGTAACAGGTGTCTCCAGATACCGGGAAGGGTAAATCAAAGATCAATCCCTAGAGGGGAGACATTGGGTTCAGGGACTGCAGTTTCAAAGTTGCCCTGAATCTATAGGTCAGCGTGACTGTTATTTATCCTCCCCTCTCCCAGGCACCCCTTTCCTGTGCCACCCAAGTGCCTGCCATGGTGAATGCATAGGTAAGTTTAGCTAGGAAACATTGTGGTTTATGCATGCCCTGACCTTCACTGCGGGAATGAGAGCAGCTGACCAACGTGGAGCCAAATCGATGGAGAAAAACCAGCCAATTACTGGTTGGCATCCCCTATGGAGCAAGGCCATGTGTTGGGTGCCTCTTATCAGGAGCACCAAAATGTCCTGTAAAACAATAACGCTTTTTGTAGTTATAACCCCATGCTTGATGATGTAACACCATTGCGCTCTCGAGCAGCAGTGTTCTTGGCTGGCACTTACATTTTGTACGAGTAAACCTTGTTATCCTTGCAAAGCTATCTCTTGGCCTGTTCCCCTAGTGGGTTGTATTTACTCTGGAGACTGCGTTTAGGGAGACTTACCTTCATTTGGTGACCCCGACGTGATTCCTCAGCACATGTACTTGCAGCGATATCTAGGTGGCCTCTCCGTAAGGGACGTGCCTCCCTACAATGACCAGTCACCCAAAACTAGTACACAGCAGAAGTGGTCCTTGTGGTGCAAATTTTGCAGAAAACCTGCCTGCTCATTGGCGCAGGGAGCGGACCCAGGGAGAGTCCTAGACCTGTTGTGGATTCCCAACGAATGGAAGCTGTCGGAAGAATGTGGACACTTGATTACAGATTGCAAGGAATAACAATGGCTGAGTTGGGGTATGGAGCAGTATGACAGAGGGGAGCACGCGATGAATGAAAGTGGATGGATAATGTGGATTTTTGATTGTTGAGGTTTTTTATGGCAATTATTTTATTTCATTCTAGTTTTTTAATGATATGGAGAGTATAAAAGAGGAATGAAAGGGAGCCTCTCCGTATGAGGAGAGAAGGTGGCAACCACAGTGCACTGTCCAGACCAGTGCAGAGAAATTAAAATAAGGAGAATTTTAGGAGCCCTTTATAAATAGAGGGCTTGGGGAAAAGTAGTGATAGTTGTTAAAGAATATTATTTTAGTTCCTTAGTTTCAGTGTATTTTTTCATATGTATGGAGGAGGCCCAGGACGGATGTGTATGGTGTGAATGAGAAATGAGTAGAGAAGGTGTATAGGGAGTGTATGGTTATGCTCTGAGGGGGAGAACATAGTTAAAACAGTTAAATGTGTATGATTCTTTTAATATAAAAAATGATTGTGACCATAGTAACTGACAGTGCAGAGAGAATTGTAACGTGCATGTGACGGGGAGTATTAACACACTATGGGCCTCATTATGACTTGTGCGGAATGGGTTTAACGGCGCGGGTAATGGTGCCTGTGCCGCTAAACCCATTCTGCACAATTACGTGGTCCCCTCGCGGGACCCGCTCTGGACATCTTGTTATTCCAGACGTCCATAGCGGGTCCCGCTAGGGGACCAGGGAGCTAACAAAGGGCCCGTTCGTAATGGGCCCGTTGTTAGCTCCCTCCCCATTCCCATTGAGCCCTATGAGGCCCGGGTTCCCTGAAGGAGGAAATACCGGGCTCTCCATACTCAGAATGGCCAGGTATTTCCCCATTATGGGAACCCGGACACAATTTTGGAGGCAGCCATGCCCTTATTAAGGATATGGCTACCTCCAAAGTCGTAATGAGGCCCTATGTGACTTGAGAGTGTGGCCAGATGACAACCATGTGGACAGACATGCCCCTAACCCACACATGCAAGGCCCTGCCCCTGTACCATGACAAAATTAAGAATTATCACAGTCAATAGGTGACTGAAACTAAAGGGGAAGGAAGGCCCCACTCCTAGCAAGAGGAGGGGACCTTCTATAAGTGTGCGCTAGACCATTTGTCGACATAGTTGACTGCCAAAAACAAGGGGAGGCCATCACAGAACTGACGAGAGATATTGGGCTTGTGGAGGATGTTCGAGGAAATAGAGGCCTTAGAGACAGGAAGGGTGACGCCAAACAAAGAGACAGTGACTGAAACGGGGGAGGGACAGAAGAGGGGAGAACAACAGAAGACACTATTGACTAAACCAGCAGAGTGATACACAAACCTGACCTATGTCTTTGGGGAACAATTTTAGCAAACCCAGGTACAGCTGCACCCCCTCCACACGTTGCATGCACCGGCAGTATCTACTCACACAGGGGTGAGCGCTAGAGACCTCGAAGTGGCGCTATTCATCAAATGCACAGAATTGGCAAGATTACGCGGAGCATGTGAGACAGCAAGGGCTGCAGAAGTCCTGATGCTGCCCGCAGGCACCCGTCCCATACTTCCTGGGAAGGAGTGGAAATCTGTGGACTTTTTGTTCAGAATTGACAGCGCACGTATAAGGGCTGTACATGTAGAACAGGAAGAGGAAAGGGATAGCCCGGGGTACGAGAATGTGGGATCAGCAAGGTGGTATGAGGAATATTGGAGCGATTTCAATGACACAGAGGAAGGGGCAGTGGGAGGAGCTGAGGGAGCACCCCCCACCACACCAAGGGTAGAAAGCTTGTGGGACGGAAGATTGAGGGAACGGATTGGGAGAAAAGCATTAGCAAAGAAAAAGGAAAGTGGCCTGAGAACAAGGAAGATCAAATCGAAACTACAGATGCCCCTAATTCACAAGGGTGCAGGATGCCCTAATTATGTCCTGTGAGCACAAATGGATAAGAACAACCTTCTCAAGTGCATCAACCCACTAAGTGCAGGGCTGGGGAAATGGATTTACTCATTAGAGAAATACACAGCACGGGTGCCCCCCGCAATAGGAGACATTAAAAGCCTATTGGTATCAGCAGTTGGAGACCAGGCAGAATCAGTGTGGGTGAAGGCGGTACCCAGTGGTAACACTGCGCAACAACTCCCATGATGGGGCATCGTTCAAGAATATCAGGGCAAGTGTGTGGGATGCACTGCAGAGGACCTTCCCAGATACTGCGGATTTACAATCCATAAAACAATGCACAATGGGGGATGAGGAACATGCTGCACAGTACATTCTTCGGGTTCAGGAGATGTGGAGAATGGAGACGGGCACCACCTGGGACCAATCCATTTCTTTGTTTTACTTTATTGTAAAGCAGGGGCTCCCAACAGAAGCACAGAAGGCACTGGATAAGATAGCGGGGGAGGAAGCAAAAGGTTGGCCTGAGATTCAAAGCATCATAGTGCGTCTTTGTAGGAGGATCAAAGAGCGTGAAAAAGAAACTATTCAAAGATGACAGGCAGAAGAAGCAAAACTAGTTCAAAAGAAACTAGTGAAAGTAGCATCAGCGCCCCAGAACAGATGGAAGAAGAGGGGTGTGCCACTATGGCCACACAAGCGAGAATGGCATCCGTATGGGCAGATAACGGGCAAGGACAGTAGGGAGACAATCAACAATACCTGGGACCGCAATGGTAAGGAGGCCAACTAAGAGGATCAGGTGGGTTCTGAGGGCAAAGAGGAGGGTGATTCAGGGGACCAGGACAACAAGGTGGTGGGCAGGGATAATGTTGGTCTTGCGGGAGGTTGGGTCACTTTGCCAGAAAATGTCGAAGTAGACAAGGGGGAACTACAGCTATAATCAGCTGCCTTACGGAGACCCCCACCCTAGGAGCCCACACAGGCCCATCCATGGGTCAACAATGATTCCATACGAAATACACCAAGCATAGACTCAGTTACCTCCCCAGATCCCTGGCCCATATCACCCGCCACCACATCAGCAGGCCATGCAACAACATCAGTGCTGTCACAACAAGAGGCTGCACACAACGATTCTAAGTGATCCGGCCGCGGCTGATTTTGCAGCGGCTGGAATGTTCGCATGAAAAAGGTGCGAACTACCAAAAGTTTGCAACTTTCTCATGCGAACACACTTACAGACTACGGGGGCTGCAGTTTCCCCCGCCACCCCACTCACTATACTGAAAAAGTATAGTGAGCAGGGTGTTGCGGGGGACACCCCTGCAGCCCCCGTTTATTTATTTTTTTGTGGGTGTGCTGCGGGGGTATCCCCCGCAACACCCCGCTCACTATGCCACATAGTATAGTGGGCGGGGTGTTGCGGGGGACACCCCTACAGCCCTGCAGTCTTTTTTTTACTTACCTGCAATGCTACCATCAAAGGTTTGTACTTTTGGTGTTCAAACCTTTGGTGGTAGCATTTTTCGGTCGTTTTGTACGGTCTGACCTTTTTTTTCGATCCGATCGTACAAAACCGGTGCAAACATACTTTATCTGAAACCCTGCCTCTGTGGAGCACACACAGTGAAGCCACATCCCTGGTGCCATTCAATTAAAATTGGGACCTATCCTTCATGCCCATAACAACACCATAGGAATGTTTGTCTCAGAGAGACACACTGTGTTTGTACATTAGATATGAAATAACATGCAGCAAACACTGACATAGTCATAGCAAGTAGACCAACAGTGCCCATGTCATCCCCAACAAAGCCCATACCACAGGCAACATAGTCCCTGACCACTGTCACATGGACACCACTGACTATTGTGAACGTAGACACCCAACAACACACAATAGAACACAAGTAGGAAGGCACAGCACAAAATGGAAAACATCAACTAACACATGTCAGGACTGCCCTGGCCACCCTATACATGGCTCACAACAAAATACAGGTGGAGCGACCACCCCATTCCCTCTCAAGTATGCTACCAATACACATTCACATCAAAATTCAGACTGAGATAAATGCATGTGCACTGCAAGAAAGATGCACAGCTCACCTCACATCCTTCTCCTTGTGAGCATGTAACAACAGTACCCTGGAATGCATCAATGCTCCTGTCTGTAGGTCTGCAAACCACCCACCTCTGCTGATGTGTTGCATGCACACATTCAACAGCAATGTCCCCTTCAATTGCATCTTAACCTGAAGAATGCCTCAGTAGAGAACAACACAACAAGGTAAGAGCAGGTAACACATCCACACACCCAATTAAACCGCAACATGTGCCACCCTGAGTGCCATGCAACAAATGTAAGCAAGAACTTGCGAGCCACCAATCACTGTGTGTCTATGCACCCAAGCAGCTATATCCGCCCACTCGAGGCCAATGCAATTAAAACACCCCACACATTGACACCTTCCCCACCCACAACATGTACACTGCCTGCCCACCAGAGTGCCATGCAGTGAAGGACCAGGTACCATTTACCCAATTTTCTGGTGAAGGGACATTGTGAACACACTGATCCGGCATGAGTCAGAATGACACTGAGAGGACTCACAAATCACTGAGTGGTTGGAAACCCAGGATCCCCTTGGAAGAACTTCCATTGCCACAATTTGGCATCCACTGATTAACATGGCCTCAGGACAGTGCGGTAAACACTGGCAGGGAGCCGATGATGAAAAGTCCAAGACAATGGAATGCAAGCATCTCATCAATTGCATTGAAGACAGGATCTGGCAGAAGGCAGCTGGTAAAAGAGGCAGCAGTCACACAGGAAGGCAGGGCGCAGAGGCACCTGGAATAAAAGAGACAAGCAGACAAGCAAAAATAATGAGAAATGGAAGTCAAGGAGAGTGCCACACAAAAGGGAGAGGGGAACAGGCAAAAGGAAGGGAAGGCAGAGTCCACATGGACTTGACCGAATGGGAACCAATGTGCTGGGAACTGAAGGGAGTGATGAGATGCATTGAGGAGCTGTCAACAGGCAGCAACATATCTGCTGGTGTACCGTGCTTGGTACATGGCCCCATGGTAAACAATACAAGGCCAATGGAGTGTGCTTTGTGTCTGAGGTGAACCTAAGATCCCCCAAATGGCCTGAAATGCTGTGTTGTGTTGCGGATTTGTCTTGGGACAGCACTCCGAGAAGGGGCAGAAGTACCAACTGCATGTGCTAACATGAAATGAAAAGCTGAGTGGACAGGATTCTGGGCAGCTGTCAAAACTCATGCAATAAGTGCAATAAATCACTCGCCAGACTCCCATTACCAGGTGTTACAGCACCCATGCTGCCGGACCTTCTCACCTCATGACAACTCACCAATAAACACCCTACACTGACAGCCGCCCTCACAACATTCATCCCACAACCAGTGCACCCGCCTGATTCCCATGCAAAAACGGCAAGCATAGACTCACCAGACTACCATCACCATGTGACCCCGCACCCATGTAGCCGGACCCGCCGTCAACGCACCAGAACAAGTGCCCACCTGAGTGCCTTCAACCTACCTGCACAAGGTAGCCACCTGTCTGACATCCACATCATCCCACCTGAAAAAAACATTCAGAACTTGCAAAGACATACATTGCTTCAATGTAAAAAAAATGGACAGCCTTGAAAACTCCTGCATGGAACAAGGTAACTTCCGTGAACCACCCAGTGGCAATGTCTGGAAGTACATATAACAGAACGTGAGCAACTATCAAACCTATAACAACAAAACTCACCAACAGAAAAATCACGCCCAGTGAAGCAAACAGATGCACTCTGGAATCCGGTGTCAGTCAGCCCCGCGATGCGGGCACAAGTGCGGACACTGATTGCAGGCATAAAGTTTCTGAACACCCACTGCCAGGTGTCACGTGTGCCTTTGGGTCACCCATGGATGTAGGGGAGGAAAAGGACACCAAGTGAGGACGTGAAGGTCTGGGGGGTGGAAGTAATAGTGTGGTAGCTGATGTGAAGGATAACAGAGGGCAAGAGGGAGACAGGACACAGAGTAATGAATGTGTAGCTACAGGGTAAAGAGTGAGAGAGTGAAAGAGGGATAGGGAAATTGTGGTGCAAGTAGGAGACTGTCTAGTAGGGAGATGAGGAGAGAGACGGTGGCCGTTACAGTGGGTGAGGGTTGAGAGAAGGCAAAGAGAATAAGACTGAGACAGAAAGACCTGAAAGAATGCAGCATGGTCTGAGAGCCTGGAAGGCACATAGATGTAAAAATAGCACAATTTGGGGGCGAGGTAAGACAAAAGTGGTTGGGGGATACGGGCAGACTTGGAAACAAATGTCACATGTGATGAAGGCCATGCTCAGCTCCTCATCATAGTCAACCCAACATGGCATGTAAACCAGAAAGAGACCCATGTCTGCAACATCCAAGCAAATAAGTCCCTTCAACCACATCTCCAGACTCTGCACCAACCCCCTTCACCCCTCACCCCCACCGTTGGGCACCATAGTAAATGGACATGACAACAAAACCGAGCTGTTGACTCATCCTCCAACAGACCACACACCCTGGCCAAGACAGTCCCAGTAAGTGTGCAGAGATCATAGGGTGCACTGGCAACAAATAAAGGGACAACAGATGAACAGGAGCTGGGGGAGTGGATGATGTATCAGATGCATGTGCCCACAAGGTACACATGCACCATGCAGTCACTCGCAGTGCTTGATTCGAACAAGTAATGGCAAAAAAGTCAGGCAATACATCCAGGTGGAGAGAACATACCAAAAACAACAATGAACAACACATGATTCGATTGGGGAATACAGGTAAAGTCTGTCAGGGGTACACATGCACACACAAGTACAACCCTAGATGCACCAAGTGTGCCACACCTGTCCTGTGGAATCAGTGGAGACAAATGGCCAGGTCTGTGTTCCCATAGGCAAAGCCATGAAGGGGAGCCGACGAGGATGTGTAGACCTGTCAATGGATGTGTGTGTAAGATCTGGAATTGTAGCTGGGGAGGTCATGTAAGTGGATAGGGTGTGTAGTGGGCACTGGCACAGGTCAAAGAGTAGTGTGGACAGGGAGTACATCTGCAGGGCCCCATAGGACACATGGATCAGGGGGAGGAGAAGGGTTGCAGCAAGAAGACATCATAACTGTCAATGAGGCAAATGGTGCTGGGTGGAGCTCCCATGTAGTGCAGTCATTGGAGGAATCAGGATCACTGCAACAACATGGGACATTGTATGTCACCAACCATGATAGCAAATCAGGTATACTGCACATATGTTCAATAAGACCATGAACCCATTGTTACCTGCACATGTCACCCTATTGTTCTCAACTCAACCATGGCAGTCGACACCACTGTGCATGGCTGCATCTCCAGTACTGCACTCATTATTCCCTTGAGAGGGCAAATGCACGTCTCCCAAGGTTGGCGGGGAAAAATAAACAGCCCATCTCAGACAGGGGAAAAAAAACATATGCCTCCATCCTGGGCATGGGCATGAAAAAACAGAAGAATGTGTCCATCCTGTTCAAGGTAGCCCAACAATAGAATAATCAGACTACCACGGTCAGGTAAGAAAAAAGAAAAAAGGTCCATCCTGGACTGGGGGTAAAGAAATGTCCACCCTGGAGTGGGGAGATGAGGGTGCATGTCCATATCCACATGAGTGTAGCAAACAATTTGAGAACAATAAACAAACAAACAAAAAATAATCCTCCATTAGTTCATGGACATCACAGCAGAGGTGGTTGAGGAGGTCTGGGTGTGCTGGGACCGCCATCCTGCGGTCGATCCTCATGTGGTTGTGGGTATGGATCAAGCCCACACAGTGCAAAGGCCTGGTCTTCAATGGCTAGGGCCAGCCATGACATGGACATATGCACCAGCACCCCAAATTTTGTGATGGTACAAGGCGCTTCACTCCGTATGGCCACATAGTATGTATTTGTGCTCACTCATGACCGCCTCAAGTTGCTAGGACAGTGTCTGGGACACTCACTTTGTGGATCTGTATTGATCTGTGTCTTGTGGCTGAGAGTTGATCATGCAGTGAAATCCTCAAACTCCCCATCCCACACTGTCTCGCCAGCAGGCACACATCCACACCATTTGCGGGACTCACATAGGCATGATGCAAGGGACCAGGCCCGGTACTGTGGGGCAACTGTCATTGGCTGCAAGTCTGCAACCATCCATTGGACTTCAGCCCAGAGGAAAAATGCGGTATGCATTACCTGAAGGAAACGGCTTGTGTAGCACCCCCTAATACCTGTATGTGATACTTGTCCATCTTTGTACCTTCACTCTCATTGCTGTGAACCACGTAGGCATGCTGCATGCAGTGCGTGTTACGTAACGTAAGAGCTAAATGGCCGTTACTTTGTTTTCAGCTGCCTCTGATTCTAGTCATGGAAGAAACCCCTTCTCCTGCCTCTGTACCAAGTCTACTGCCTTCTCCTGCCCTGTGCTGCCTCCTGCCTCGCCATCTGCTGCAGCCTGCCCAGAGTGAGTCCCTGCTGCCCACCTGCATAGGGAGTGGCTGTTGATCTGAAATTGCCAGTGAATCTGTGTCTGGGCCGGTGACTACCTCATTTGCTGACTCCCAGCGCTCACTTCTACCATCACTGCTCCACAGCCCATTTCCAGGACCAGTTTGCCCACCCACACTTGCCTCAGGGTTGCTTAATGTTCTCCTAGTGGTAGCCCCATAGCAGCGAGGCAGAGGGCTGCCAACTTCACCTCCAGAGAAGTTGGCATCCTGGTGGATCTGGTCCTGAAGAACTATGATGCCCTCTTTAACTCAGAAATGCAGCGGGGGACTGAAGGACGCAAAGTGATCTGGGGGGACATCATGGCTGCCATGAAAACGGAGGGGGTGGCAGTCGATTTCTCCAAGAGTGTCCATAAGTGATGGGAGGACCTCAAGTCCAGTACCCAGACCAAGGCATTTCAGGTCCTGCCAACCGATGCCACCGCTGAGGTGCACCGTCTGGGCAGGTGCCGGGTTTCAAACAACATGTGGGTCCTGGTGAGATTCTACCCATAACTGCATCCCCGGCTCTGCAAGTTGAGACAGCACCTGGATGTTGCTGGTGAGGTGCACTGCTCTACAGTTCATGTGTTGTGCATGGGCCTACATGATTGCAGTTACTCCATTATGTATGCAGCATGTGTGTTTCAGTGATCCACTGTGGAATGCAGCCTCCAGATAATGCTCGCCATGTGTGATCTCAGACATCTGTTTATTGGACATGCGCTGGTATGTGCAGAGTTGGTAGATGGACAGTTGTGCCAACCGTGCACATGCAATATCACCTGATGGATGGCCGTGCTTGGACAGTAAGGGTGCCAAATTACGATGTTGAGCCCATGTGAGGGATATGCATGATGGACGAATTGTTGTGTGGACCATTACAAAATGTAGCCATCCACACTCAGCGTCTGGAGGTTATATGTGTGTATGGATGTTGGTGATTGTCATGTTGGAGCATTGACCTTCCTTGCACATTGACGTGATCTGTCATGCCACTTACAGGTCAGTCAGGGAGGCATGTTGGTTGATGTAATTGTGTGGTCAGATGCCCAAGCAGGTTTTGTGCATAGTACAATCATGAGTGCCTACTGGGATCCACCATTCGACTCTGTGTCTTACCACCAATTTATTCCCAGCAGTACCCCGGTCCATCTGTGCTTCCATGCATTCCGTTGTTGGCCAATCTACCTGTTGACTCCATGTCCACCCCTGTGCCCCTGTGCCATGACTCCCATGGTAACGCAGCAAGTTGCAGTTGGGTCACCTTGGCATTGCCCTTGTGCCATGTCATGTTTCTTGGTTTGTGTCTGTGGACCGCTTTCTATGTGCCATTTTTTTACATATGAATGTGTTGTGACTGTGTTCATCATTGACCCTGGAGTGGTGTGTCTGTTTTATTGGAATTGCATGTGTGTGTGTGTGTGTTGTATATTTATTTATGTATTTATTTATTTGTATGCCACATATGCTTTGACACAGAAGAATGATGTGAATGTTCTATATGTCCCAAAATAACTGGCCTGGAGTGTGGATGAAGGAACTGAGCCACCAGACAAAGGTGCAGACCCCAGCCACTCCCCTGTGACAGCTCATCTTCGGAGCGATGTGGCTGATGGAGTGCCTGGACAACGGGTTGTGGTAGCTGGTGTAAGTCCCTGGAGGTGAAGGAGGCAGGGGACTCCTCAGCAGCAGTGGGGCAGGCTGATGCTACACAAGGGCCATCCACCGGGAAGACACCCTGGAGTCATCCAAGATGATGGAAGTAGAGATGGAGGTGGAAGAGGGGGTCATTGCAGCCCAGCCCATGTTCCAGGGACATGAGGCTGTTCAGGCCACCGTGGATATGCCTGCACAACATCCTGTCCCTGGGCCATTGGATGCAGCAGTGTCCACCTTCTTGGATGCCTCCACCCAGACCAGCATCCCCATGCCAGCTGATTCTCTGTCCGAGATCGTGTGCTGCCCCTGCTGGCTGGTCTCATGAGGCAGATCGCAGTCATCTGTGATGATGTACAGGGTACTTGTAGTATACATGTGCATCATCACAATGAGCTGTGCTGCCTCATGGCCTTGCTGGCAACACTACTGTTCTCGGGTGGGGTCTGTGAGGTCGTCTCTGTCGTGACCCCCTCCTTCGCTTCCTCTGCACCAGTCCAACTACCTATGCCAGTCTGGTGGAGGTAACGTTCCTGTCTGAGGTGGGAGTCCCTTCAATGACAGATGAGCAGTGCAGGTGCCATACGCAGCTGATGACAGTCACCAGGACGGAGGGTGTACTTACACAGCTTGCACTCGGCACAGAGGTAGCAGATGTCAACTAGGAGGAGGCAGGCTGTGACAGGGAATTCCACCCCGAGGAGGAAGGTGGAACCTATGAGACAGGAATAACATAGGGGTCATGAAGGCTTTGTCTTCTTTGTTCCATCGATACCCGAGGCAGGTGGTACGAGAGAGGCGCAGCAGGCACGGGAGCCACAGGTCGGGCTGCCATCCTGGAGGCAACTTTCAGGTCAGTAGAGGAGGTGGAGCAACACATGTTGGCCACTCTGCAATCCCTCCAGGCAACAACAGAGGCCCGCCTGAGGGGGGAGGATGTTGCCTGCGACTCAGCCAAGGCCGAAAGAGTTGTCTGACATTGGAGAGGACTAGCCTGCTGCCTTGTAAATAATTATTTATGATTAGGTTTCATTTTTGACTTTTTATTTTTATTTTATTCCCCGGACCTGACAGACATTCCTTTGGTTTTTTCATGTATATAGTTATATTTCAATGCAGGTTTTTCATGACTTCATTCCACACTTCATGCAGTCTGTCTGTCTACGCACGTGATCTCCCAGTGCATCTGTTAATTGTCAGTCATGTGTATTGTGGCCTGACTGTGTGTATCATGTTGGTGCTGTGATGTTACCAGCTGGATGCATGCACATGTGCTTGGCATGTGGGGCTGTGGCCATCACAAAGCTTGAGGGTGCACTGGATGATTTTCATATGCCATTCCATGTTCCAAGTGCACTGCATGTTTTGCATCAGTGTGCCAGTGTGGGTTGCGTGGTGGCTTCTGTTATTTGTGTGATGGTGTACATACAAGTCTGGCTGTGGTGATGTGTGGATGTCTTATGATGCTTTTTGTTGACTCTCATTGGGGATGGATTAACACCTGTTCATGTCTACTTCCACTCGTTCAACATGCTTGCATTGTGTGTAGTATCTGGTGTCATCTTTATTGATTGTGCACATTTGATACTGGTGGTGGTGTTGTTTTCCTTTCAGGTCCACTGTTCTTCAGATGTACCCTTGGCCCATGCTTGGGATTGTGTATGTCTCTATATGCCCAATTTATGACGGGAGGTACGGAAGGATAGCTCTGTGGCAACGCATGGGTCTTGGAAGCAAGACCATGCTGAGCAAACACAGGTTCGAATCCCAAACTCGCACTTGAAGAAAAAACAAGAGTGTTTTAAATAACCTGCCTCTATAGCTTTGACTGATTCGACCAGTAAGGTTTGTTCTATTCTTCTGTTAAGGGATCTCAATAGTGCTATAAGGGAATTTAACCTTTTGAGCTGGTTTTAGGTGTGGTATCGTGCTGAGCTTGGTACTTCACTTAATGCGTCTATTTTGTCCCACCTAAGGCACTATGGGCCTCATCACGAGTTTGGCGGTAACCCCTAAATCCGGCGGTAGCACTATTACCGCCGGATTTAAGGGTCTGCCAAATCAGGGTTTTGGCGGATTTCTCCCCAGCTCTGAGCTGGAGGGAAATCCGCCGGCGGTATGAGCGCGAAAATTCCCCATTGAGCCCAATGGGGAATGGGGCATTCGCGAATGGGCTCAGTGGGGAATGGGGCTTCCATTACGGCCAAAACCATGATCCGGTGCTAATTGCGCCGGGGGTTTGGCGGTAGGGCTCTTAGCACCGGCGCTAATAGCACCGGCGTTACCGCCCATCTTGTGATGAGGCCCTATGTCCATCACTCTCAGGTTGGTGATGTTTACCTAGCTTCGTTAGACATGACAAGTGCTTTTGATGATGTGATAAGATCCAGGCTTTGGCAAAAAATGCTTTCTCTGGGTACCCCTCGTAAGTTGGTTCAGCCGATTGCTCTACTGCACTCTAAAACTTCTATCTGTGTTCGCTTGTCTGAGGAGGGTGTTTTCTCTTCAGATAAACTTACCTTTACAGGTGTGAAACAGGGGTGTACCCTGGCACCTACTCTCTTCAACCTTCACACGTGTGATGCTGAGGGACTGTAGCAGGGACCCTCCATTGCACCAGCAAGGTTGGGGAGCATTAGGTTGGAGTGGATGGCCTATGCAGACGATTTCATACTGTTCGACATAACCCTGTGAGGTCTCAGAGCTAAGATGCAGCTTTTCTTTGAATATTCCCAGGTTAATAAGCTGTTGCCCAGTGCATCAAAGTCTAAGGTCCTGGTTCTTTTTAGTAGAAGCAAGGACATACAATGTGCTTGGACTATGGGATCTGATAGTGTGGAGCACCTGAGACATTAATCTACTTGGGATACCATTTGGCTAACTGGGTCAGTATTGAATACTGGAAATCCATCTTGAATGATAAAGCAAAGAAACCTACTGCTCAAAAGAAGTTCTTAAAGCAGAAAGTGTGTACATTTTATACGCTTCCCCTGAGGTGCTACTATCTAGCCACATTTGAAGCAATCATCCTGTATGGTCTTGACCTTTGCTCCCACAACAGGAGTGACATATTATTCAGGGAATTATTCTGGAGGGACGTTCTTGGCCCTTCTATGGCTATTCCGAGTGCAATTATTAGACACAAGTTGTGTCTCGTGTCATTAAAGGCCTGGTACGTCTGGAGACAGCTTTCCTTCTTCAGAAGATTAATTGCTCTTCATAAGAACTCCCTTTATGAGAGTCTCAAGGCAGCTATGTTTGCCTGCTCTGTTCCGTCCCTGAGAGAGTTCAATGATCGGATGTGTTTTGTGCTGGCGTGCATTAGTGCCTCCGAAGACTATGTGGTTATAAGACCAGGGCACATTAAAAAGATTCTGTTTAGGCTAGACTGGGCTGAGACAGTGGATGTTATCTACACGTATACCAGCTTTGTGAAATACTCACAGTCTGTACATGCAAGGGAATGTCTACCGTTATACCTTTAGAAATTCCAATGCCCTGTAAAACGTATGAACTATATGCGTGTCAGGTTCAATCAACTACCTGTTTATGAGAAAATTAAGCTTTGGAGCAGCCCAAATACCTTGGCTTATTTGAATGCACCTGAGAGGGAATGTAGGTTCTGTGGTGTAAGCAACTCTAGTGATACCTAGAAACACTTGGTTGTTGTGTGTACATTTTTTGATAAGGAACGAACCAAGTTCGTCAAGGATAAGATAATTGGGAGGTCAGAGGTGTCCTGGAACCTGTTCTGGTATCGTTGTATGTGAGGCACTGCTATTTCTTTGGTCTTAGCCTTGAATCTTACATTTCTTGGTTCTGAATTGGATAAGAAAAATGTAGTACTGGAAACATTTTAAATTGATTTTTTTTTATTAACATATATACTGAATGGTTTGTATTTTAATGATTTTTTATAGAAGTTGTGTTTCTTAGTAAATTGTAATTTTATTCTATTTTTTCTTCTTTTGAACTTGTTGTGTATGGGTTCTTTTAAACGGTAAATGCAACAGTAAAAATTAATATGATAGTAACCTGCCCTTCCAAAATGAAACTAGCTCCTAGATACCTACGAGTTATGTGCGCTGTCAATAAATGCAAAAATAAATAAATATATTTCTGGGTACTTCTGTCCTCCATAGGCATTCACTTGCTATGCTTTGAGGCCATTGCAATGACACATGCGCAATATGCACATGCCACTTTGCATTGCATTCCCATGTCAAATGTACATGGGGTGGCCACATTGTAGGTGGTGCAACAGTGTGCTGTCCAGTTGAGGTGCTGCCGATTCAGGTCTTCCAGGGAATAACAGGAGATGCTCTGGTTCTGGATTCTACAACAGTGCTGCAACTGGCAGCTCTGCTTCATGGTGGAGGCAGACCCTAGAGGTTGAGGTAAGTTGTGGACTGGTGGGGTGGCAGACTTTCAGGGTTGGAGATGAAGGGGGGCTGGTGGGTAGTGTCTGGGCTTGAAGGGGCTGCCTGGAGTAGTGTCAAAGGTGAGGGGGATGGTTGGTGATGTCTGGACTTGAGGGGGATGCCTGGAGTAGTGTTGGAGGTGAGGGGGCTGGTGGGTATTGCTAGGTTTGTTTTGAGGGTGCTGCCTGGAGAAGTGTTGGAGGTAAGGGAGCTAGTGGGTGGTGTTTGGACTTGAGGGTGCTGCCTGGAGTAGTGTCGGAGGAGAGGGGGGCTGGGGGGTGGTGTCTGGACTTGAGGGGGCTGCCTGGGCTTATTGGTGGAGGTGAAGGGGGCTGGTGGGTGGTATCAGGACTTAAGGGGACTATCTGGAGTAGTGTTGGATGTGAGGGGGACTGGTGGGTGGTGTCTGGACTTGAGGGGGCTGCCTGGGGGTATTGGTGGAGGTGGGAGGGGATGGTGGGTGGCGTAAGGGCTACCTGGGTTAGTGTCAGATGTGAGGGGGGCTGCTGGGTGGTGTCTGGGCTTGAGTGGGCTGCCTGGAGTAGTGTTGGAGGGGAGTGGGGCCGGTGGGTAAAGTCTCGAATTGAGGGGGCTGCCTGGCAAAGTGTTGGAGGTGAGAGGGGCAGGTGGATGGTGTTTGGGCTTGAGGCAGCTGCCAGCAGTAGTGTCGGAGGTGATGGGGGGGCTGGAGGGTGATGTCTGAACTTGAGGGGCATTCCTAGTGGTATAGGCAGATGTGATGGACGCTGGATTTGAGGGGGCTGCCTGGAGTAGTGTCGGAGTTTAGGGGGTCTGATGGGTGGTATTTGGACACGGGGGCTGTCTGTGGGTATTGGCAGAGGCGAGGGGGGATGGTGGGTGGTGTCAGGACTTGAGGGGGCTGTGTGGAGTAGGGTCTGAGGTGAGTGAGGGCTAGTGGGTGGTGTCTGTGTTTGAGGGGGCTGCCTGGAGTTGTGTTGGAGGTGAGGGGGGCTTGTGAGGGGTATCTGGACTTGAGGGAGCTGTCTGTATTAGTGTCGGAGGTGAGGTGGGCTGGTGGGTGGTGTCTGAACTTTATGGGCTGGCCTGGGGTTATTGGCAGAGGTGAGGGGCTCTGGTGGGTGCTATCAGGGCTGCTGAGGTTATTGACTGAGGTGAGGAGGGTTGGCGGGTGGTGTCTGGACATGAGAATGCTGCTGTTCTGTAGGGATATATGCCAGCAGATTGGGTGCCATTGGAGAAGGGAGGACAGTCTGCAGTTTAGCCAGGGTGCAGCCTTTATTTACAGGGAACTGCGTTCAGTTTCGCAGGGGTGCAGCCATGACTTACGGGGATCCATGCGCAGTTTCTCAGGGGTGCAGCCGTTACTTGCGGGGTACCACGCCTAGTTTCACATGGGTACAGCTGTGACTTACAGGGGAACTTGTACAGTTTCACAGGGGTACAGCTTTGACTAGCGGTGGAGCTGCGTGCAGTTTCACAGGGGTGCTGGATGGTGGGTCAGAGGTGGACACGAAGGTTTGTACAAATGTTTGTCTTTGGCAATGGTTTTGGTTTGCATGGGGACGTGTTGTGGGCGTGCCTTGCGCAGCTCGGTTTTCTTTGCGGGTCGGGTTGCTTTGCGCTTTGGATTCCATGAATAGACGCAGTGCATATTGGAAACTTTGTGCGTAGGTACATGTAGTGTTGTTTTCCGTGCGGGGTTCCTTTGCAGAATTTGTATGCATTTTCTGTGAATTGGGCCCATTATGTGCTTACATTTACAGGCATTTTGAAGGATGTTTTACTCAGGCGATTGTTAATGGGAATTTTCCATCCATCTAAAATCAGGTGCACACAATTTACATTTATCCTAGTGTTTGTGTCAATGAGCCTGTTGTTCTGAGCCTGAAATTGTTTTTTTGTGTATAGGTATCAGAGCGAAAAAGACAACATTCTATTTCACTCCCACCATGCGTCATGCTGAGATGAGAATCACATGAGGGTATTCACCTGAGTGAAGGCAATATGATGAACAGATTAGTAACATGATGACAAGTGAGGGATACGTTGTTTTAGAAAGTTACATTTGTTTAATATAGGAATTTCCAAGATGCCATCACATCAAATGGGAGGGAAACTGGGTTTAGAAGTAATTCCCACTAGACTGCCTTCTTCATTAATATGCCCAATGAGTATGAAGAGGATGGATTAGCGGAATGGTACTTTTGGAACATTGTGCTATCACATACACTGACCAGTTAGATTAGAGAAATTATACCCACCTCTAAAAGGAGTGGGTTCCCCTCTAAAAAAAGCCAAAACCATAGATTCTGGACACACACTTGCTTGCTCACTCACTGACTGGCTGCCTGATGTAGGGGAAGAAGGAAAGAAAAGGGAATTGATAACAACAGAAAGAAGAATGGAATAGATTACCTTCCTTTGGACCCGTTTTGGATTATCAGCACTACGCTGCAAGAGAGGCCTGCCTGGAGTTAAAGACCAAGTCCTTCTGCATGGGAAAGAAAGCAGACAGGACCAAATACAGAAAGAGGTTAACCAGACAGTTGAGGGAAGCTGACACTATATTGCTGACTGATGCCCAAATGTTCAAGAGGCTAAAATGGAACCAGTCCTTCAGATGGTGCCCACCTCTCTGTGTGACAGCCAAAAGAAACTTATATTTAAGTATAATATGAAGAGGAAATATTCCTTATGGGAGTGATACCCTAAAGGGTAATATATTAAATCTCAATGATTTGTATTAGAGAACATACTGAGTGGGTGGGGTATGTAAATTGACTTGACAAACTAAGAAAACAATAAATACTTCAGGAGTGGATGAGCTTCTGGTAATATAGATTTGACAGGCTATGGTGTGCACACTGGAAGATCCCCTGCCTCCTTCTTTGTGTAATGAGCAACCACAGAAGAAGCATTCTAGGAGTCAAAGGGATATGGCACTGTGTGCATACCTAGAACAATAATGTAAATTTAAATCATTTTTGGGTTAAATCAGCAAGAAGAGTTCTGTATCTGCGACTAAACCATAGATTTCTTTTAAAGCCAAATCTATTTAATATTGGAAAATGAAATTAGTATTTTTTTGTGCATTTTTAATATGGAATTGCCTCTGTAAAGTTAAGTACCATTTCAAATATAGTTAGTGGTTAAAGCTGGTGTTGAATCCTATAGCTCATGGTGAAATCAGGACTCACTTTTGTCTAGGAGATACCATGAATTTAATGCAGCCAGTGGAGATCATAGTTATAGACCAGATGTTTGTACTACAAAATGTACACTGAGAGACTTAGACTTGACCCAATTTACAAACAACACCCTCCCAGCATCCATGCTCAAGACCCTCCCAGCAGGAGCTCTCCTTCCCTACCTGGAGATCATCAACAGCTCCCTAACTCATGACACCTTCTGATAGACCCTAAAGATACGACAAATACTCCCTCTACTAAAGAAACCCACTCTTATAACTATCGTCCCATCACCCATCTTCCCTTCCTAGGTAAGATCATCAAAAAAGCAGTAGCCACGCAACTGCAGCAAGACATCGACACCAACAATCTCCTCCAAACTTACCAATCCGGGTTCAGACCTAGATGCAGCACAGAGACGCCAACCATACATGTGGTCGGTGACACCGTCAACATCCTTGACAAGCTCTACCCCTACCTCCTGCTTCTACTCCACATCTCGGCTGCTTTAGAAACTGCACACCACAAGGCTCTCACATTCACCCTACCTCCGCCCATGGGGATCAGCAATCCTTTTCCTACGCTGGTTCAAGTCCTGCCTCTTCAACCACCAGCAGTTTGTTCAGATGGACTTCTCTAGATCACTAATGTCTAGAACGTTAGCAGTGGAGTCCTGTAGGGTTCCATCCTATCCCTAGTAATAGTAATGTTCAATCTATACATGGAGCCATTGGGAGCCCTTCTAGCAACACACAACATCCACCAGTACGCCAATGACACACAGCCATACCTCAAGATCGACTCCATCAAGGACATCCACATGCTCAAAGCCTGCCTCTCATTGATCCAGTCTTGGATATCAAGTTCATGCTTGAAGCTCAACCCTTCTAAGACCTAATTCCTACTCCTCACCAACAACACTGAAAACCCCTGATATACAGACCTGGCTACATACAATGAACCCTCAGGGCTTCACACCTGAACTCACCTCCTGATCCAAGTCCTTTGGGTTCCACATCGACAAACACCTCTCCTTTAAGACACACATAGCTAAGAAAACTCAGCTTGGTATCAGCTCTCCCACCTGTGTAAAGTAAGCTCTTCCTCCCTCCAGACAGCTTTAGATCCACTGTTCAAGCACTGCTCCTATTGCACCTGGATGGGGGCAATGCCCTCCTAGAAGGCCTCCCATCGTCCTCCCTTGTGCCCTGAGAAGTGTCCTACATGCGGCCTCACGCATCATCAAGGGTCTCTGCAGGATACAACAAAATTACCCCGGCCCTCATTGAGCTTCACCGGCTACCACTTCATGCACAAGTCACCTTCAAGTCTTGCTGCATCATCTATAAGGCAGTCACCCTCAAGTCCCCCAGCTACCTCACGGGGAAACTCAGCATCTCCAGCAGACAGCACACCACCAGAATCCAGGGCATGTGCAGACTTGATATCCGCTGCTGCAAAATGGAAAGGATCAGAAAACAAGCCTTCTCTGCCTATGCCCCAAGACTATGGAACCTCCCCCGTCAGCATCAGACTCAACCCCACACTCCTACAATTCAGAAAAGAACTCAAGACCCACCTCTTCAAGGAGTCTCTCCTCCTCATCAACTAGGCCTGTTGGGTGTCCTGACCCACGTTTAAGCTATCATGCTACAACATTTGGTGCTGTGGGCTTAGAAAATTCAAGATGGCGGAAAACCCAGATGTGCGCCGAAACCCAGGAAAGCTGCGCAGTTTGTGCGCACACCAAAATGGTTGCCTCACTTGCCACCCACCAGTGCGAGAATGATAGGCCGGGTTGCCATGAGGGAAATGGGTTGCCAAAGGAAAAACAGTAGCGCCGGTTAGCTTCAAAGCGCTTTAAAACCACCCTGTGTTTCTCTGAAGGCAGGCTCAAAATGTCTATTTTAAACATTGCAACACATCTAAAAACTCACTGGACACCAGCAGACATTTGGTAGAATGGAGTGTTGTGTGCCTACAAAATCTGGGAAATGAAGAGCCCAAAACAATGCTTATAACAAAACTGCTATGGAGTCAGCAGTTTAAGTTGCACTGGATTTAAAGACACTAAAATCGAAAATGTTTAGATTAAATGAGTGACCTATGTTTGGTGTCACATGCCTTTGTAACTGTTGAAATGTCATAGTTTTGCACTTAGAATCAGCATTCTAGCTGCATGTGTAAAATTGCAAGTTAATTTAAAAAGCAACAAAAAAACATGACAGTTAGCTGAAAGTCTGGCTTAAGGAACTTGATTTTGCTTGACAGCTACCCCCATCAGGAGTGAAACTTGAGTCACAACTGTGTTCCCAGGCCTATCTGCCTTTTGCTGGCCACACTAAGGATATACCATCTCTCTGATAATTGAATTAAGGGGAGCCCCCTACAGAATACAGGAGCTCTGAACAATGTAACCCCCTTCACCCAGGCAGATGGTTTATGGCAGGAGTCGTAAATGGTCGTAAAAACTGGCTTCCTCCTGAAGGAAAGGGGAGGAGCACTGCCTGTGAGAGCAAGCTGGCTTGGCAGAACTGGAAAAACCAGAAATTCAACCTTGTGCTGAGGTTAAACCACACCCCTTTGGAGCCAGAACATAACTTTAAAAAGATGGATCATTCATAGAGCGGACATGTGAAAATTTTAGAAATGATACCATAATTCTTGTGATTTTTCTGCCCACAGTTTAAGAGGTTTTTAGAACCGGTGGTATGTTCAGGGGGGTTTTAGCGGAAAAGTGGATATTACTCTAAATGTATGCATGTTAAAAATCTGAAACTTCATCAATTAATGTCCCTACTCCCTGCGCACATGTATGTAAAGTGGGGTCAATGTCGGAAATGGCAAAATCAGTTAAAAAGTGAAATATGTGCCATTTCTGAATGCAAGCTCCTAGAAACAGCAGATTTGGGACAGAGTATACCTCATGTGATATGTGACATGGGTATGTAATTTCAAACAACTGTGTAACTGTGAAATATGTGTTTTGATCATATATAGATTTGGGTGCACAGATGACAGGGTAGTTTTTTCAAGAGATCATAAATGGCTGACATCACTCTGACACAACATAGCTCCCCCAATCAGGGGAGAAATGAAAGCTGGACCAATGACAAGTGAGAGGGGCAGGTTTAGTTATGACCAACACACACACCCACTTGCAGAACATATAAATGGACTACTGAAACTTAGGTAGAGACCTTCAAATCCATTTGCAGCTGGAAGCTCTGCCGGGAAAATCCATACCTTGCCTCCATCAAACCTCCAGAGAGCCAAACTAGAGACTTCAATCTATCCAGAACCAGAGGTGAGTCTAAAACCTGACCAGATCCGTGGCGTGGCCCATTTCATTCAAGAATATAGTGTGAGTACCTAGAAAGCTGTGCAGAACCAACCTCTTAGTTAAAATAATATAATTCAATCCTATTTTAATCTAAGTAGAACTGTCTCCTAACTGTCACCTGTCATTTGTAAAGCTGTCACTTGTCATTTTCTATTTGCAAGCTGCACTTGTCTTTTTGAACTTTAAAATTTCAAATCTGAAATTTAAATCGCTCATATTTCCGTGACCGTTTGTGCTAGAGACTTGCAGTAACTTTCATCTGGAAGCTGAGATCCTGGGCTTTCCTAGGACCCCGAAATGATATTGCTAGCCCTTGTAGTTCCTCTGTAATCGCACCAGATGCATTCCCGAATTTTACCGCGATTTGCAAATTTCTCCACTTGCAAAAAGATAGCTGCTTTTGCTTTCCTCTGAAAGAAATTCGTTTGCCTCATAAAAACCATCCCTGCATCATTGCTAGTGTGAGCCTGGACTAATATTAACTAGATACCACTCACCCTGAACCTCTAGAGGGAATTAAAAGCATTTTAGCATATTTTTCTTCATTTCCAGCACATTTAAAAGCATTTGGGCCTGTGTTTTCAACTTCTGTAGTCTAAGTTGCTGGGGTTAACTGAATCACATTTGATTGCATTTCTGAGAGCTGTGTGCTTCCCTCCATTTCCTTGCATTGCATAAAAAGGGGGGGGGTGAATTGTCCAAGAAAGTGATTACATTGTTTTTGCTGAAATCCTATCAAGTTATTTTCTTTACTGCATTTCATTCCACATTGCATCCATTTGAAACCATAAAAGTATTGTTGCTATCTTATCCATTTCATGTCAACTCCTTAGTGATTATAAAGAAGTGTGCTAGTGCCAGATTCTCCGTTGTTAATCTTTATCATATCAGATTAAGTGTGATATTCAATTATTAATTTATTATAAAGTGTGATATATATATATTGTTTAAATTATCAAATAAACCTTTTAACTTGCAAAACAGAACTACTTCTTGGCTCAGTGGGGTCAGGAGGATTCCAAGAGAGGGGTGTTATATAGGGGTAGTCATCCAGAACGCATGAACTGGACATAAAGATATATCAATAAGGGTTTTCATTCAGTATTATAGACTAGGCGTTGACTTAGCTGTAGTGTTGAATTGAATCCTCTTACAGGCCAACACATCGCCCTCCGACCACCTGACTCACGAGACGCTGTACGCCTCTCTCCTCCCCACCATCCATTACAGTTGTACCCCTCCTTGGGCACCACTGTATCCTACCCCCACTGTATATCTGTTCTGTTGTTACCTCTGAAAAGCACTCTGTAATGCATCTATATGGTTGTATACCTCTGTTCAGCGCTTTGTTGTGTATCTGTATTGTTGTATACCTCTGTAAAGCGCTATGTTGCTTCTCGAAGCTAGATCTGCATGCAATAAATACAATAATAATAGTAATAATAGACATTTAATCAACATTGTGCAAAGTGCAAACCCTGAATGCCCTTGTATTTCTGTGTGCAGGCAGATTTAGGTGGAAAGGGGATTTTTTAGCTGAGTATCTGTTGCTGGAGAATAGTATATCTGCAGCCCAGAAATACAAAGAGATTGGAACCCTCACATCTAAACCCCTTTCAAACTGTGCATGCATCTACATTGAAAAGAACCCATCTTTTTTCAGTGAAGACCACATAAACAACCCTACAGAGAGCTGCATCCAACACATTCTAAGAACACAGTATATAGGTGGGCTCAGAACAGAACATATAGATTGGCGAGAACATTACTGTCAATTTAAACTTACCGGAAATAATGCAAACTGTCATTGTTTGCATGTGCTGGGCTTGAAAAATATTCCCGTGTTAGACAATCGTTGTTATGTCAAGGGGCCTCTACATAGTTACTATATTCACTATCTCACACTTGCACAGGGGAGTTTGTGCATTTCATATATTTTGTTTAATTTTAATTGATGTCATTTTTCTGTCGCACCTCTCTTGTATTGATACTGGAGAAAAATGTGTATTCTGAAAAGTGGTTTGAACTTGTTCAAATAAGTGAATGCCTATATTTGCCTTATGTTGGCATGCCGTAAGTTAAGTTGTGTGGACTAGAGGTGCCAATACAGAGTAGAAATGTCTAGAATGCCTAGCATCTGTTAGAAAACAATATATGTAGATTATTTAAATAGTCAGTGAATGCCTTTGTGGAGTGATAGTAGAGAGATTCATATGGGTAGGTAAACTATTACACGGATCAATATTTTTTTTTATATGTATACTTTATAGTGATCTCCAGGGTAAAGCTGGAGACTTAATTTGTTGAGGTCACAGTATTCCTTTGAATGCATTTCGATTTTTTACTTACTGTATAATCCTTACAAAGCGTGTGATGGGATTGTATAGGTGGGAGCATGAGATCGGCATGTCATAACTGAGTGAGCCAATATTAAATATGCAAATAGATCAACATTATAAATCTTGGAGGATCTAAAGATGAGCATGAAAGCAGGTAAGCTGTGTGCCCTCCTCTTCAT
This sequence comes from Ambystoma mexicanum, assembly GCF_040938575.1. NCBI lineage: Eukaryota > Metazoa > Chordata > Amphibia > Caudata > Ambystomatidae > Ambystoma > Ambystoma mexicanum. The sequence goes on from NC_090922.1 coordinate 1,398,855,442, forward strand.
TCACATGTATGCAGTGTTTCATGCCATCAAGCACAGCATTCCTATCAAAAGGTTTAAGAAAACTGGCATTGGCCAACTTCCACTGCACTGGGCAATGCCTGTCCTCACTAAAAGAGACTCAACTACTTTCCTATCTCCCTATCAATCTCACCCGGGATACCTCACCTGTAGAGTCTCACAAAAAAACTGTTCCTTCGCCCCTTGTGTTCGTCCTCAACATGCCTACCCTCTTTGGAGTGATCAGATAAACATGGTACCATTTGTTGTATATACATCAATGATATTCAAACAATCTACTTAGAAACCTGGAAAGTTCACCTTGACCTCACCACGTGCATGTCCCAAAAGAAGATTTTGGTTATGAAGAGCATGCAAAGGGTGAATCCTATTTAAAAGGACTCCAGATGTACTCTGCCAACGGAAGAAGCCATGGTCAGAAAAGATGGGACATGCCTCCAGGATAGTAGAATGGTAATGTACCAAGGAGAATTCATGAGCAACCCCCTTGCAAAAAAGTCACTAATCAAGTCCAGAACCAGGAAATGACTCTTTCATGAGAAACATCTATCAAACCACAAATTCCTCCACTTTGGCTTATAGAGGATGTGCAGTCCTCTCCCCGAGCAGACTGGACTATGTGCATGGGGGGGTCTTCATGAGGTCCCGGAATGCCTGCTGAAAAGGCTACAAAAAATGCAAAGAACAGCAGCGAGAGCAAAAATGTGAGTACACAAATGTGAACACATTACACCAGCAATCCAACCTCTGCATTGGCTACAAGGGAGAGGCGGTATCCATTTCAATGCACTATGCATTACCCTCTGTGCCTATCAAACTCTGGGCCGAAAATCATCGAAAGGAAAATGCTTTCACATGAAGCTGCAGCAGAACAAAATCGCCAATATGCTTTTCAGCAAGGTTTTTACAATAGCAAAATTGCGATGACCTATCACAGAGCACGTTTTACGTTCTACCTCATGCCAACATTTTGCGACAATAACCGTCTCTCTTTCTCGAAATCCACAAAAAATTCATACAAACTACCCAATTGGCCATGCAAATGGCAAACATCATGTTATGTTATGGTAAAGGTTGTTTATACGATACACTATCACCACCTGCATGGTCCCCTGGCACTCTGGTGGATCTGTAAAGCAAGAGGGCACTTTACATGCTAAAGACTACCTAGTAACATAACGGTTCCTAGTTATAGTTTCGACATAGTTTCGAATGCCAATAGTTCAGACACAAAAGTGCTGGGGGAAAAAAGTTTTGATTTTACATTAAAAACACTTCTTTTACAATACGAAATTAAAAGAAAACCTTTAATATTAAAATAAAATCGCAACTTTTGGCATTCGAAACTATTGGATATCCCTCCCATCCTTGGTCCTCCCCTTAAAATGTATTGCTTTGATTGGGCGTGCAATGCCATAGTATGACATGTTATTTTTGACACGTTATGCAATATTTGCGATCTCTCATGTTGCCTGTGGTGTCATGCCATGTTGCGATGTTTAAGAATGTATTTTGCGACTAACCTCTTACTCCAGACCTTGTTACCTGGCACACGCACCCTGAACTCCACTACACACTGACAAACCCATCAAAGCATGCTATTGCAGAGACATCATCCTGGCCACGCGGCCCTATTTCTCAGTACATAGATACTTGCCTGCAACAGAAGATGGCTTGTGTGATCGGACACCGATCTCCACTGTACCAGAGTCAACTTTGCTCTCTATCCCACTGCCTAATGCACTTCTGGTTCCCAGCTCTCAAAGTGATGTCCTCTGACCTGCAGTGGTCAAAGTGTGCGAAAAGAAGTATTGGAACTATGTTCCCTGCTGGTCTGGCCCCAGTCCCGACAAATCCCATCTACCACGCCTCCTCCCACGCGCAATCCAAACCACCAAACACACCTGCTGTTTAATGAAATGTTCAGTGCAGTGCACGGAACTGCAAGTGCAACTTCTTCCTACACATTCATTTTAGAAGAAAACCATTCCGGAAAGTTATTTTTGAAATAAAAGTATAGGAACAGTAAACCTTTTTTTTTTTTTAAAGGGAGAGGAGCACCCACTTCGACCGCTGCCCACTTGGGGCCAGCCAGTGCTTCAAACTTTGAACCCCGAACAGTGACGACTCAGCCCTTCATCCTTCCGAGATCTCTACATGGAGTACCATTACATGGGGTAATAGTAATACTGGTGATAACAGTGCTTAGAGTGGAAGGAATCTTGGAAAAAGTGAGTATGTTAAAAAAAAAAAGATTATTTTCTAGCAGACTAAAGCACCGGAAGTCCAGGCAAAGACCAATTGTGACACTATGCAATACCCAATAACATAGCATAACATAACGATCCAATACATTTTCTCAAAGAAGAAATATATGTGTTAATATCTTTTTTAAACATGCCTGAATATGCATAATGTTAAGCATGTACAGAAAATAATTATAAATAAAATTTCAAAATTGTTAATAGTTTTCCTTAAAGAGAGGCAGGTCGACAATTTCTCCAATTGTGCCTCTCATACACATGTACAGACGTCACAAGCATGTTTGGTACATCATTATTTATGCTGATTTTATTCCTCCAGTCTTTGAGCTGAGTTTCTGTCTTTGATATTCTTGCAATTAGTTGTGTCTTATTTAGAATGCATTGTCGCTCTATGAATTATGCATATCCAATAACTGAAATTAAAATTAACACGTGCAGACATACGATAATGTGTTTCAAATAAAGTGGTCTTAATTTAATAACATGTTACGGTTTCTCCAGCGTTAATGTAATTCCCAGTTGGCATTGTCCTTATAACTGTATTCAACTATTCTAAGGACATTTCAAAATTGCTTTGGTGTTTATACAATTTACAGAGTATCTCTTTACTCTAGATCCTGCGCGGCTGTAATGGAAGCAGCAAGGTTGAGCCTTATATAAATGTAATTATGTACCTGCAGTTTATACGCTAAGGCAAAGTGAAATACAACATCCACTGCATGCCGTGATTACATGCCAATGTAATTACGGAATGCATTTTCAGCCACTCACGTTGTCTTGTACTTTGTATGTAACTTCAGGTTGAAGTCATCTTACGGCGCAGGGATGTCAGTTCACCAAAATGCCAGGGGTAGAGGATGTGACATCACACAACCCTTGACCTCTGATGACATCACAGGAAGTGATGTCATTTGACCCCACCTTGAAGGAACATCACAGTAAGCGATGAAACCCAACGTTTCACCCCTTGACAAAACAAGAAGTAGCATCACATAGCATTGTTCAAAAGTACAATGTGGAAAATATGGTTACAATGGGCCTCATTACGAGCATGCCGGTCCAGTAACAATGGTGCCGGTAAACCTGCTGGCACCATTGTTACCGGACCAGCACACTCTGAGTCTGCATGCGGCTGCCGTCTCGGCTGCCTGGTCTGACCTGGCCGCTCGCAGACTTTCACAGAGGCAGCGGCACCGTTATTTACCGTACCGGTGCCTCCGTGTTCCCCATTCCCAGTGAGTCATATGGAACTGAAATGGGAATGGGGAATACCATTTTTCCTTTGCCTGACTTCCCGGACCGGCAGGGTTAGAATCCACCAATGTTACCGACAAGCCAGCAGCTGGAAAAATTCACGAGCGCGCACACACACACACACACGCACACGCACTCGCACACACACACACACACACACACACACACACACACACCTGCCCCCCCCGCAGCAGCAAGCCTTCTGCCCCCTGAGCTATCTAAACCAATTATAACTAGCATGCCGGCTATAGTAAAATGGGCAATTATATGTCTGAATGTTCTCTTTAGTGGATACCATTAAATTGGTAACTGCGATTTAACAACAGGCCATTTCATCTGCAGGGGTGATGCAAAGTTGGACACATGTCAAGCCTGTATGTATCTACTTTTATGGCTTCATAGGTTGGCAAAATGCATACCATTGGGAGGGTTCATAACTGTGTATCAAAGAATTTAGAGTAGCACAGGGAAACAAGCAAATAAACATCCTGAACAGCATGCCGTGGAGATGGGAAAGAAAGACACATTACAAAAAAACATGAATTGTGGCACAACTAAATCAAGAGCCACTATATGTGGTATGGTCAAACATTTCTACACTGTACACAAGCTTTTAGGCACAGGATTTGGTCAAGTGACCAAGGACACTGAGATGGAATTTCTTGTTAGGATCGTAACAGAGACAGCAGCAGAAAAAAAACATGCTAAAACTGCAACTTGCGATAAGCAAAGTACACAGCGCTCGATTAACGGAAATGTGTGCAGAAATCCTGCAAGGGCCATGCGCCGAGAAGGACACTACACAAGCCTGTTTATAAAATGTGCACCCTGCATATTCATGGAATTGTTCACGCAATATAACCGTATTCGCAAGTCGAGGCCGGAACAAACCCTGACGCCCCGATGCAAAGCAAAAACTACTAGATCAGCTACCCTTGCGCACTCTCCCGGTTGCGAATACACACACCATTCAAACAGCTCGTGGGGTCTCCCGCAAGCTGACCTGCATCTTGGGGACCCTGTACAGGGTCCCCCATAACTGTTCCTGGCACCCCGACAACCTGCGAGTGATAAATCATAACTCGGTCTCAACTCAGAAATTCTGCATGCAAACCCCTGTAAACTGTTGCTGCACCATTCTACACTGCTTACGTGCACTCCTAAGCTACGCCGGAACCCCGGTTGAGTAGACGCACCCCAAAATCCGTCATGCAACCCCACCTCCGTCCTGCCAGTCATACGCGCAAGGGTACTTATGCCTGCCTTCAGGTGGCAGATCTACTGGAGGACTTTCATGGCCATTTCCCGGCCGAGACGTAGCACGATCGAATCCATGAATACGTCTTGTAACACGCAGTAGTGGGCCTGCAAGGGACTGCCTGCACACTGTCCCTCGGAAAGCTCACTTTTTTGTATGTTCTTCCTCTTTTTTGCTGTTTCACCCCATTTCCAGCCCTCTGTGCAAGGGACTGCCTGAAAGGCCCTCGATGGCTCACACAGACATCCTGAGCCAGCCCAAACTCAACGCAAGTCCATGAAAAGTACTGTGCATTTGATTTCATGAATCGGCAAAGGCAGATTTGTGCACAGTTGAGCGCGCAAGTACCCTATTTTCAACGCAGATAATTACATGAACTGGCCCATAGTTCGAAATGTCTACTAGTCTACTCTAAATGCTTTTTGGAGGTTTTTGGCTGCATTGTGAATTTGAGGTGTTTAAAAATAGACTAAATCAGTGACTCACCCCCTAAACTGTGCCTGAAATAAACATTTAATGAGTTTAGCAATTATTGTATAGAATTCCAGAAAGACAAATTATTTGTTATTCATTTTCTTTCTTATTTAGGGTCACTGCTCAAAGTGTTACACTTGTGGAACGCCCTGTTACTTTTAAGAAGCCTGAACAAGAACGCCAGCAACTCTAGAAACCAAGAGCCACATGGCACTGGCCACAGCCCAGGAGCTACAATTTGTAATTTTTAGGGGTAGCAAGGGAGACTACAGGGGTAGAAAGCGAGACCTCAGGGGCCGCAGGTGTGACCCCTGGCGTCCCCCAAATGATGTCCCTGTTTTGACATACCTTTTTCTGTTGTATATGTTTTAATTTACACCTGATTGCTGCTTCCAGAGCTCATCCTCATCTTGGTGCGCGGATCCTCAGGCGTGTCCATGCGTTCCTCTGCATGGGGGTGTCCTGCTCGAACTACTTGTTGCTCTCATTTACAGAATCCCAATCCTGTTCCTCTGTGTGTTTCATGGGGGACATCCTTGTGAAGGACTCCCTTTTTCTCCACCTGCAGCATTACAATGGGCATCACCCCAATGACCCCTGGGTAACCTCTACTAGCACCATGCCTGCTTTCAGCTTTGTACTGGCCGGCTTTTTTCACACACCTATGTAGGCCACAAAAATATAACCCATGCAAAATGTATATGAAATAAGGACAGATACTGAACAACCACCCTGTTGGCTTTGTGCACATTCATACTGTACAAAAGTTAGCATGCTCTTAATATGGCATCATGCTAGTGGAATATATAATTCAGGGAACTACCGAATTTTCTCTGCCTCCCAATACTCCTCCTGGACCCAAGGGAAGTAAACGAATCTGTGCTCCCTCTGTCACAGCCGGAGATGTGCCCGGCAGTATGGTCCGGACACCGAAACATCAACCGCACCACGCCGAGCAGCTTATTGACAGTGCCGTAGCTGAGAGTCAGGCAAAGAAGAAGACCCATGGATCCCACATTCTCTGGCAGTAAACCAGAGCTCGGCAATAGGCCTCTTAGTGTCGGTGGAGGTCTGCTACCAATCACGGCCTCACTTTCTGGTCAGGAGGATGGTGAATTGTGGGAGATGGGGCACAATGACAGCACATAGCAGCAAAGAAGTGGGCACCACTCAAGGATATAATCCTTACTCAAATATTGATTTTTCAAAAAATTAGTTTCTTATGTGATTTCTTGTCCAAAGATTGTAAAAGGGAGCCAGCTGAGATAAATAAGGAGACACCCAAATTCAAATTCAACTAAAAAAGCAAAAGACCAAGTACGCAACAAGGTCACTCAGCCGCTCTCCAAAAAACCCAATCCGGGTAAATTGATAATGCAAATTTTTCAAAAGTTTAATGTATTTCCGAAAATATATTGCACAATATATCTTTTGCACAATGACAGCACACCGTACATCACTTTACTTGTTAGATTGTGAAGGGATAAAGCAGGATGCCATGCGTTGATTTGGTTGGGGCTGAGGAGGAGTCAACATGAGGGAGTTGGGAGAGGATGGCACGACTCCAGGAATGTGTTATTATTTGTGGTGGAGGATGGAAGACATGAGTGTGGTACGAGAGTGCAGAAGGAGGGCTGGTATGTATTGGTATTGGGGAATATTAAATGCAAGGATGTCCATCCAACCTATTAATGGTGCTCTCATGGCCCTCCCTACCTCCTGTCCCTGTAACTGACCATCCATGGAAAGCAGCATACATGTTTGCAAAACGATGCTGAGGGAGGATATACACAACCTAAAGTTGTAGATGTATCAGTATCAACATTTGGATTTCTAAGCGAGATCATAGACAACTAGATATCCACTCTTAATCTTTGAACTAGATCCCGGTTGTTAAGTCATCACTGATGCCTCAGTCAACAACCTCCATTGAATTCTTGACATTCTAAAGCTGTTCTGAAATTCAAAGCTTCCATCCAAAGTAATGAGCCAATATTTTTTTAATGAGTTAATTATGTGGATGAAATACATTGGAAGCCATTTGGCTCTGTTTTGTAATTTGTTGGCTGTTAGGTGTAGACACACATTTTGCCCTACGCATTCGCCATTCGATGTATGAGCAAATAATTAAACGCTGCCTACCATAGAACATGGTAGGCCGCATTGACAATTACAATTACAATTGAACGACGCATGGAAGACAGGGTTTAATTCTGGATGCTGCCTATCATGCGAGCATGGCAGGCAGAGTGTACAATGGATCCATATATAGTCTGCCTGCTTTACACGGGTGCATAAATCCAGCAGGCTTCAAAGAGATCCCGATTCCACACCATTTGTGCCGGCCTGAATGAAAGGTGTAAAAACCTTACGAAGGTCTTTTATACCTTTCATTCATGTTACGCCACTAAATGAGCTCCAGGGTGTATTCGTTCTAGGTTTCATTAAGTTCTGACTTCAGTGATAGCTCCATTCACTGGCTCATCTAATGTGGACAATATTGTGTTTGAATGTTGATTTACACAGTTCCTATATACTGAGTGACCCTCTTTTGGGACATTAGAAGCTGCACAAGACATAGAGCAATAGTCTTCAGAGCAAATGTGAAAGGGAGTATGGAGTTTCAGCAAACGTCAAATAGATGTATGGAGTTAAGGCAGGAGGCATTAACGTACGTTTAAGAAGGCTTTATTCCTTTTCTTTATTATTTACAGACACATCTTAAGTACTCTAAGGCCAAGAAAATGGATGGTATTTTTGAGTTCAGAGTTAACATGAAAGGGTGTTTGACTAAGTCGCTCCCTGGGAGCTCAATGATTGACCACTGAGTGCATGTTTCCGAATGGTTTGTGGAGGTGATGGCTCATGCTCTCTTGGGAAAGCTGGGAGGCTATCTAAGGTCAACATGCTCCCCTTGAGAACTGGACGATGCTGTGCAGCATGGGTTATATCTCCAGTTGAAACCTTAGGTGCTAGAGGAGTCCGGCATGAAACGCTATATAAACCATCATTAATAAGAACAGCCGACACTTTGGGTAGTGATGAAGTTAACTAGGCATTTAGACAACTAATTTTAAGGAACCTTTTGTCAGGCATTTCATCTTAAATTCTCTGTTTAGTGCACATTCATTCTATCTAATCATGTCCAGTGTTATTCTCTCCCAAGGACTTGTTTTTGTTACTTTCCTTTGTTGGTTGGACTTTATTTTTACTAAAACTTTTCTATGTAAAATGCAACATTGGCTATTGCTTTCACTGCCAATGGCCATCCCTAGAAATGAATGTTCTTTTTATTTTATACTATCACTGCCTGAGGAAGAGGCTCACGCATTCTTGAAAGCTACCCAGCAATATGATGCTACCCTAACAAAGGACATGGACTACTCTATGCACACATCACAGTCCAGATGTGTATGATACTTTAGAAAAGCATTTAATGAAAGAAAGCAATTAAGGTATACTGCAGCACATGGATCTATTTCAATCAGATATGACCGCCTTATCTGCGGAAGTATGCATACACCTATATTCCTGAGTTTTCTGTGTGCTATGTATGTCAGATGTTTGAGTCTCAGGGTTCATTTAAAATCCTGAAGAAGGCTCCGCCGTCCTCAGACACCAATCCCCTGCGTCAGCTGACATTAAGACTGGTTGCTAGGAGTGGCTAATGCTGAGATATTGCAGGCCCCAAATTGGGCAATCAGCTCTCCATTGCCCTATGAACTGAGTCTGCCCCAGGCACATTTCGTTCCTCTTAGACCCGCCCTGAAATTGTATCTGGGTGTCCATGTTAAATCAGCACCTAGGGAGTGACATCAGCCAGAGAGTGCATATTATACATTTCTAACAATAATAAAAGGCGTAATGCACAGTAGAGGCTGTCCGAACCAACAGAATACTCCACTAGAGGGAGCTGTTGCCTTAGCAAATACAGTGGTCCAATTCGCATAGCTTCGCCTGCTGTCACCACTAGAGGGAGCTGTAGGCTTAGGATATATAGTGATCCTACTGTGTGAATGAAAACCTGGAACCGTGTACGCGGCCTGTACACTAGTATTAGATAAATACATAGAGGTAAGGCCTTTGGGTCAGAATTGCATTATGATTTATGATGGCCTCCATGGCTTTGAGATGCGCTGACCATTAACATGTTTTTATGGTGGGCCTGCTAAGAACAGCATAGTGCCCGTATTATCAATAAAAGAAAAAGTCTGTGTGTCAACTAACCCACATGCATTTTACCAATTACCATATATCATATTTTGCCCGGCCCATAGCATTGTGCAAACGTTCTCTAATCCTGCCTTTGATGGGCTATTTTTGACAGTCCAAGATAGATCATGTCAACATGGCTTATATAAGGATTGTAAAGCAGAAGGTTCATATTCTGGCACAGCTTTAATTGCTTTCTATAAATCCGTCTGAATTAGCATAGATATCAGGGCTTTGGTATATCCCACCAGCGGGAGCATCTTGATGTGACATGCAGATCCTGCCCACTGTGATTTTGAAAAAGGTTACATATGATATGTAGAAAAGTGTGTTATGCGGTTGTGTGTGGATAGAAGGTGTACTGACTCCTGGGCTGACAAATCTAATCAATGGGATGTTGAAATTCTCTGCAATTATGACATCAAGAACATTTGCACAGTCTCGAAAAAAGCCAATATTAACATGTAAGTTTGCACAGAACCTGTACTCCCTATGAGCCCTCGACCTGCCTTCATCTTTTTTTTAGCTGTTTGTTCCAGCTCTCCGTCAACAGAGACTGTCAATATTTAAACTGTGTGAAGCATTGCCTTTTGGATAGGGCGTAGAAGCACTCGTTTGTTTTGATTTTTGTGAAATGATTAAAAAAAGAGTGGAAAACTCCATGCCAAACATTTAGTGCCCTGCTAAATCAGTAGCCTGCTGTGCAGCGCTTGCTCACCAGTGTCACAGAGCAGGATCGGGTGCCTCCTTGACAGCTGTAGTGACAGTCAAGTTAGGGCAGCACAGGTGCTGCATTTAAGATATGCACCACTTTTGCTAAACCACAGAAATATTAAAGATACTATCCTGGTGGCATTTGCAAACTTTACATATCAGCTATACCTGAGTTAAAGGTATGGTGGCTATTTTCTCCGGTACTTGTTACAGCCACATTCATTTGATATCATACATGTATCTGCACTGTGCACCCAGCTCAGCAGTGGAAATATTATATGTACTCTGGTCAGACAGACAGCCCCTGTCAACCTATAGGGCAGAAGACTGATTGGATATGCCTCTCCTTTGATCCTGTGTGAGGTTGGGTATACCTCTCTCCAGCTAGACACTCTCCCAGCAGGAGCTGTCCTGGGAAACAGAACTCAAAAGGCACACCCCAACCCAAAATGACCAGCTTCACACTAGGGTGCTACATAAAGGACTTTGATGTTATTGACAAGGACAGGGGGCGGGATTAGTGTAAAGACTGGCAGATCAGTATAGTTGAAGGAAGATTCCATCATCTCTTTTCTTTCTGTACCTCTCTCCACATGCTGTCCCATCCACTTCTTTTAGCACTTAGCAGTTTGGGTATGATGTCAGAAGGCAAAGACCACTTATCTCAAGAACAGGGATTGCACCCCTTAAGGCAGGCATGCTATAGTCAAATCACTTATGAACATTTTCATTAAAAGAAGGTGTCTCCCACTCCTTCTGCATGTCTTTTCGGAACTAAGACCTGTGTAAATAATTCATTCTGATCTTTTTGGAAACGTTAGAAATTACCAAAGTCCGCAATCATTGAGTTGAAGAATGAGCAGTACAAAGCGGAGGCAGGCACAGCTCCCTACCCACTCCCATGGCACATTGGCGGTTACTCTTACTGAGGACCAGGACCTGCCACTCCTTGACAAAAACTCCTTAGGTTGGGGGAGCTGCACTGTATGGCCTCATCTTGTCCTTGAGCCGCTGGACTGGCTATCACAGTATTTGGAGAACCTGATCAGCCAAATATCCATGTTCTGCTGCATCAATCCGATTGATCCACATTGGAAGAGGGTTCACTGCACCTGAACCAAAGTGACTCACCAGTTTTGCTTTTGGCACTCCATCAAAGCTGTCGAACCAGCTCACTGTTGCATCCTGTAGAGTATGTCACCTGTCTGGCTCAAAAAACCTGCTTGGCGCTATGGACCAAATTCAAACTGCTGGTTCTTCCAGCCCTGGATCTGAGCACTAAGTACAACTTCTCAAACTGATAGTCCTCGACACAAACTGCTGGAGCAGTGCATCATTCACTGACCCAAAACCAGCAGTTACCACCAGCCTGAGCCATCTCGATGCCAAACCAAACTCGCGAAGTCCATCCAAACTGCACAACCAAATAGCTGCATTCTAACTGGTTTGAGTTCCTGATTCGAACTGACTAGACTTGAGCTTGCCACTTCACCCAGCACAACTTGACACACCCAAACCTGTTTTGACCTTTAATCGCAGCACAGCTCGAAAACCAGCTTAATCCTCTTGAACTCCCTAAAACAGTGCAAAGGTACCATTGACCCGTTACAGCCTTTGCTTTTTCAGAAGCTTTCCCTTAACTGCAATTCTGTGATTAAATGAGTCTGAATAGATCAAATCACCAAACTAAAGTGGGAGAATGGGACAAGACCCTCCCCCCAATCTCATCCAGACCATGGCCTAGAGGATCACGGCCCAGACACCCCCCACAAGACGAGTTTGTCTATTTACCAGATGATAAAATACCCTGGTTCAGAAACTTACACATAAGAGGAGCATGCCCACCAGCACGCCAAGCTCAAGCCGACGCCTGCGACATGGATGAGCTTGTCTAAGAACAACAGTCACAAGTATCCACATCGTTAGAGATGCCATAACGACATAGCCAATAGACGTTAACACGCGTGCCACTATGCACACTGGTACTCACACACCAACCTACATGAACAACATACTCAGTGCTATGACGTAGGTGACTGACACACCCACTGATCGTTGTTATTATTATTTTATTTTACATAGGCCTTTTTACAGCACTGCAGAAACGCAAGACGCTGAAGAGCTTGTGTACATGCTTGCTGACGCTTCTTCCGCCACCCATCCCTATGAAGACACCACCATGTATATCTAATGCTGCGTGTGACACTCTGTCGCCCCGCGATCTCCATGCTATGGATTATGCACCGCCACCCATGAACTAGGCCCGAGTAGGCCGCAAGCAAGAGTCCCCAGGCAGGAGCCTCGCAATGAAAATCCTCTCAGAACAAGAGTACAAGTGCTGACCATGCAGGACCAGCCCGCAGCGAGAGCTCACAGCCAAGGCCACGATGTTGCAACTCGCATGCCGCGAGCCCACCACCAAAGTTACACCTGTAAGTGCCAAGCCCTCAGAGACGAAATACAAATCTAATGCTCATAATTCTGCTCCAGCTACGGTCTCTCCACACGTGACCAAGCCGAACTGACATGGTGCCAAGCTCATGAGACAGGAAGCCGCCAGGGTCCCACGTCTGGGACACAGGTTGCAACAATGAAGCGGCAAGATGGACACCTATAGCGATGGGAAAGACCTGTCCACAAGCCCATGAGCGGACCTGTCCATTGTCTGCACAAACACATAGTTGCACATTGTTGCTAATGACATGTACACCTCGATCAGGGAACGGCAATGGTCTCAGGCTTGGGGGCTCGCGGGAGAACCAATCAGAATACAGGGGGGCTTATTACTGACGCCGTTACTCTTAGCCAATCACCAAGGGTCCCTCTGTAACAATTCTAAAGTAACAACTGCAAGGGACAACCCAAGCGTACCACCTGACCCATCCTCATCCACTAATATTTCTTTCCATATGATACCTATACTAACCCTACCCTTCGGGGAACCAATCCAGAGTGGCGATAGGTTTGTGCTAACCTTCCCAGGTGACGTGAGTAGCGCGTCATACCGTCATAAAAAGGGCCTGCGAGCCCCACTACGAGTGAGAGTCCCGTCGGGTGCATACGAACCGAGACTCATCCCTGCCGTTATTATAAAAAACTGCAGTACTACCTTGCTTCTTGTGTGTGTCTCATACTCCTTTTGGGGACACGGGAGGAGTTGGGGTCTCGCCAGCCCGGAGGTCCGCGGACGGCTCTGCCGGCCCCGGGAGAATCACCCCGACAAGTTGGAGGCACTGCTGAGATCGGTTGATGTCCGTTGGCCCCTTTGAGGACTACAGGACCATCGCAGAACTGTGAGTAGACCGGACAGCGCAATCCGGATATTGGCCCTCGTGAGAAGAGAAGTATCCCGCCCGCGGTTGGCGAGTGTCCAGATGTGGTCCAGATGAGGGGAGGTGGTGAGCCACTTGGATGGGTGCACGCAGTCGAGCGTCCCCGCATCAAGGGAACTTGGTGAGTATGACACACCCAACAGCAATGTGACATTGTGAGGGAGGGGGGAGGAATTGTAATAAGGGCGGCGGGAGGTGTTTTTACAGTGTGTTGCAAGGATTTGATTGATAAGTGTTGACAGATGAGTGAGCGGTAGCGGGACAGGCACCAAGGCCATCTTCTATCACGTCACAGAGCAGGGTGGGTTGAGCCAAAAGGCACCACGTGCGGTTGTTCGAAGGCACTGATTTGTCTAGATCGCGGGCACCTGTAAAAGGGGTGTGTGGCTTTCCTATGAATTGGCGTTTTGATCAATGAATAAATGAGGATCCCTACTGACTGAATGTAAAACTCATTAGGTAGATGATGTTTTCCCATAGCTGGTAGCTAGGTTGTTGCCAAGTACAGAGAATAATTGGCTGGTTAAACTCCCCTGGCGAGGGGCGTATTACATGCGAGGCGACGCAGCGTGTGCAGTCCGATTATAAGAGTTTTTTGTTTAGTACCTTGCTCCGGGCGTAGCGAGAGGACAGCTGTGGGGTCAACGAGGGCAAAAGTATAAAACATATTGCGCGCTGAAATTAATGTTATAAAAGGTTCTGACCGGTAATAGTTTGAAGAAGTTGGTGACGTCACCCATAGGGCTTCCATGGGACAGCGAGGCCACACCGTATAGACCAAGGGGTGGCCAGGGGTTAAGTATCGGGATAAGGGCAGCACGGAGAACGCTGGTTACGTTGAGCAAGGTGGTTGAAAAGAGGGGGTGGCTGTATCAGCACGTCACACAGCTAACGCAGCCGCAGGGGGCTCCGTGCGCTGCGGCCGCAGGGCGCATACGAGTGATATCAGAGGAGAAAAAACAATAGAGGAAAAGAACGGTATATCAGCAATTGTATTACCTTTCAGCAGACGGTCGGAAGTCCCCAATTAACGGGGCCAGGTAAAGACGGTGGTTGCTGAAAAAAGTTGAAGTATAACATAACAATCTCCCACGGGTCAGGGTCCGAATGTTGGGGAAACACTCTAACTACCCCCTACAACATATTTGCAAGACACTATCACCTTACAAGGAGAAGCTTATCAAGTACAGTATAGACTGGACACAAGGAACAGACAACAAAATGATGACACCATGGCCGCCTAACAGTAGTTTTGACCCATACGTCCAACACTCGCTATTGACATACATACATAACACGTACAAGGGGAAGAAATTAGCTCATCATGTAGAGATATTTAACTTGTGGAGGATGTTCCAAGGATCTAAGGCAGGAGCAACGGGGATGTTTACTATGCAAGGGGCAAGAGAGGAGAAGGGGAGCAAAGAAACAAAGGAAGGTAAAGAGGTGAAGGAAGAAGAAGGGGACATGGGCACGGCGAGCAGCAATTCACCATGAGTGAAGGAGGGCATGAAGGAGGAAGGAGGATCGTTGCAGTATCAGAAGTAAAGATGGAGAAGGAAG